>NC_136516.1:81428679-81506179 GCF_053919585.1 Euprymna scolopes | reverse complement strand
CCGTTAAAAAACGACCCTGGTGTCTAACTCTGTCCCGTGGGGAGGCATAGTAAATAGGCACATATTTAATAACAATGTACGGCACTCGTCTGCTTTCAATAAAATCCCCCCCCAATTATCTCATTTTTATTCTTTCATTCTCTCTGTCTCAATTGTTACTTCTCTTTTCGCGAGAGCGGTGAATTGGTAGCAACAGTAGTCGCTGAAGCGACGTGATTGCTATGGAAACCAATCATAAAAAGTGTCGCACATCTCCTTACGTTTTTTTATGATTTTGAACACCAGTAAATTCATCATAACTTTTTTTTTTTTATTGAACGAAAATTAAAACTAAATTTTCACAATATAGCTGAGAAGGTGATCTCTAAATGTAATAATTGTCTGAAATTTGGTTGAAAAATGAGTGAGCGGTGAAGCTTTAAAGCTGTTATAAATGACTAAAACTGCTACTTAACCATATATTGAAACACAGTAGTTTTTGTAACAGTTGTGTATCCCTATATCTTTCAATATGCTTATATATTTTATATACATATATGGTGTTTAATAACTGTTTCAATATGCCTATATGTTTTTATAGACCTGTATATTGCTATATAGCTATATGTTTTATATGCATACTAGCATTTCAGCCCGACGTTGCCCGGGTGTTTGGAGGTGTATCTTGAGCATAAAAAAGCGGTCATTTTTTTTAACTGTGACCTCTATTATGACCCATTCACATTT
Organism: Euprymna scolopes; assembly: GCF_053919585.1. Classification (NCBI taxonomy): domain Eukaryota; kingdom Metazoa; phylum Mollusca; class Cephalopoda; order Sepiida; family Sepiolidae; genus Euprymna; species Euprymna scolopes. The sequence continues at coordinate 81,505,453 of NC_136516.1, read as the reverse complement.
ATTGTTTTAGACTCAAATAAAGTTATTAAGTAAGATCCATGTCCAAGGAACCTAAATTCAAGTGTTTAGACTCAGAATTGTTGTAGGAGTTTGGGAGAGTTCTCAAAGGTCAAATCGTTGAACTTTAACAACTTAACAGCCAAATTTCTAGCCAAAAACGGATTGCAAAGATTTTTCCAAATCTCAGTATCCTGTATATTAAATTTCGAGTCTGTAGACTTAAAATTGATAGAGTTATTGCGTAGGGAAATCTACACACAGACACATAGACCCACAGACAGACACGTTCACTTTTATAGATCTATAGATATGCTTCTATATACATATATATTTTATATGCATATATATTTTATATATATATATATATATATATATATATATATATATATTTAAAGGAGATTAGAACAATAGTCTAAAGAGCTGAGTGTATTTTAATGTAACAGTGAAATTACTAGTTTAATTAAAATACAGGAAATAGAAAGTGCTCGTTGTAATTTAGATATATAATAAGCTCGATAGTTAAATGTCCTAGAGCTAATTCAATATTAAGTAATGTGATTGATAATTTAAAATTTAAAAATCAAATTTTAATTAAATTAAAAATCCGTTTCATAAGAAGGAACAACAACAAAATCAATTATCTGTACGATCGTTTCGGAAAACAATGCTTTTTATTGTGGTATACATCAAGTTATGTACAATAATTATATATAGTTTTTTGATAAGCAAGGTCTTCTCATCAGCAAATTTTGAAGGGATTTTATTAAATTTAAAAGACACCATAAATAAAACTAGCATTAAAAGTAAGGCAGATGAATCTTTTAATTTTTCGTTTTTTGAAATCAGGAACTGTGGTTAAAATAGTCATTTAGATGTTTGCTATAGCTTTTTATCTTATTGAATATTCAATACATTACTTAATATATATATATATATATATATATATATATATATATATATTATATACATATATGTTATTAATATCTATATGTTTCTGTGAACCTATATGTGTCTATGAACTTATATGTTTCTATAGCAACTATTCTTCTTTCTGGTGTTTTGCCGCATTGTGAGAGCTAATTAGCAACGAAATAAATTATGCGAAAAACAAAAACGATAATCAACAGAAAAACTGGAACGGACAATTAAAAAATAGATTATATCTATCGATCTATTTATCGATAAGTTGATATATTTCTCGCTCTGGCGTTGATATTAAAACCTACATTTTCGATTTAAAAGTTGAAACGAACTTAATATATTCAAACATAGAGATACGAGCGAGTACATGAAAGTTAATTAATTTGCATATTACTTTGTAAAACGAACCTTAAGTATGGTTTCTTATTTGACGGTTTTTCATTTCACTATTACGCTGAATTCTATTTATGCATAGTTTCTACATTCTGCATAATTTCATAGAATTTAAGATGAAAACCTTTTAGCATACAGAATTATATATATATATATATATATATATATATATATATATATATATGTATATATATATATGTGTGTATATGTATATATATGTATATATATATGAATGAACTCTTTTTCTGGGTCAACGGCCAACTAGCACCGTGTATATTTGTGTTTGTGTGTGTGTGTGTGTGTGTGTGTGTGTGTGTGTGTGTGTGTGTGTGTGTGTGTGTGTGTGTGTATTGGGGTGGAGAGGGCTCCCGTAAGCCGTGGTGAAGGCAACCTTTCTAGGAGAAGCAAATCTCTGATTTAAAAAACCATAAAGCGAAAGACCATTACCCGCATTAAGCTGGTCTGCAGTTTAATTTGTTGCTGGCTATCTTGCTCTTGCTTGTTGCTGGATCTGAACATTTTGAACCGAGAGAGAGAGACTTAGCTGTCGTACAAAGCTAAGACTCTGTAATATCATATTTGTATAGATACTCCCTCAGGCATTTGGGCTCATGGATTTTAAATGTCTGAGGGAGTGGCACTCGTCTGACAAGACGTTGCAATCATCATCATATGTATATATATTTAAAAGTGAAAATGTATATGTATATGTGCGTGTACATAACTCTGGCAATTTTCAGTCTAGAGACTCTAGATTTGATATTAGGGGTACTGAGATTAAGGAAAATTTTGTTAATCGGTTTTTGGCCAGAAATGTAGCTACCAAGGGGTGAAAGTTCAACGATTTGACTATTTGAAAAACAATTTGGGGTTTAAACACTTGAAATTTTAAATGTAGGTTTCTTGGACCTGGTAAAACTTTAAAAGTTGATTTGAACTCAAAAAGTAACTGATAAGAGGTCAAAATTGGGGTCAAAGTTTTTAAAAAATTCACCTCTTCGGTCTCTACCAAAATAACTCAGTCAATTTCTATCATTTGAAATTTTGCATAAAATGTATTCAAAGATAGGGCAAGGTTTTAATCGGTTTGGGTCGAAAAATTGGACTACCAAGGGGTGAAAGTTCAAAAGATTTTACCTTTGCAGTGTCTAGCAAACTACTCAGCTAATTTTGTGTCTAAACATTTCAAATTTATACATAACAGGTATTCAGACACGCGGCAAGCATTTTAATCAGTTTTGAGGCGAAACTTTGTCTGCCAAAAGGTAAAAGTTGAAAGAGTTGACCTTTGCAGACTTTACCAAATTCCTCCGCCAAATTTTTAGTCTACACGCTTGAAATTTGAGATGTAGGTGTAGGACATTGGTAAAACTTTTATTTTTATTTGAGACTAAAATAATAGATCTTAAGTGGTCAAAGTTGGTGTCAAAGTTTTAAAAAATTACCTTTGCGTTCTCTATGGAATTACTCAGATAATGTTTGCTTTAAACATTTGAAATCTTAAATAAAGTGTATTCAAACGTAGGGCAAGTTATGAACAGTACATAAGGCCCGAGAAATTCGGGCTGAACTGCTAGTATATATATATATATATATATATATATATATATATATATATATATATTAATTTTATTTATACAAACATTAATGGCTACATATGTGCATACATGTTTCTGTAATCACCCACGTTGGGGGATTACGTCTTCAGTGATATTTGGAAAATGGAAATATCACTGAAGGCGTAATCCCCCAACGTGGGTGATTACAGAAACATGTATGCACATATGTAGCCATTAATGTTTGTATAAATAAAATTAATATACCTGCTCTGTTCATTCATTGAGCACTATTTTGGTAGACACATGTTGTTTCATTGGATGTACTTCTAGGAAACTAAACTCTACTGGCTATATATATATATATATATATATATATATATATATATATATATATATTTGAAAATATCCCGTCTGGGTATTAATAACGTTTCTGTTTTGAGTTCACCCTAATCAACTCAGTTGATTTCCGTTTTCTTTTTTAACCTCCCATTCTCAGGAGTTGTCTTTGGTATGGGCACCTGAAAAGTATCAAACACTGTGTCCATGATCTCATCCTCGTCGCCAATCTGCTGTGTCGTAACACAATAGTAAAAGAAGAGAGTCAAGTTGAGGTTGGTTTAACAAACGACGTGTATTAACATCACATGTACAAAGGTAGGAACACGGGTATAACTGACTTGCGCTCAGCTAGGCAGTGGAGTTCTTTCTCTCCTTCTCACCTCTGTAGACATTACTGGCACTATATATATATATATATATATATATATATATATATATATATATATATATATATATATATATATATATATATATAGTGAGAACCGGTGTAATTTCCCTTATGCATAGAAAGGCCGGTATAACAAAGGTTTAAATCTGTCTTCCAAATAAGCACCATTTGGCGGTGGGTGATCATCTTTGATCGATTTAATAACAAGCTACGCGGTTGGAGAAATCTGAATTTGTAGAAATAATGCACCGTGACCCTTTCAGAAATGCTGTTGTTTTCCAACAACCAAAAATATCCGAGTTGTTATAAATTATGATAAAATTGGATTCAAGCAATTTTTTTTCTGTGTGAGAGTGACGAACATCGAGAAATATAGTTAGCCAGCGATAATCGATGACTGTGCATGGGCGTCTGGAGCAAACTTTGTCGTACGATGGTCTTTCCAAAAGGAAACCCATTTATTCTTTAACTTAGATTGATAAAGAACTACAAAACATGAAAGGTACCATTAAAACGAGTGATTTCTTGTTTTGTTTTTTTATTACATTTTCACTCCAAACAAGGAGCATTGCCACTTTGATGTAGGGGGCTACTATTAGGGACACAAACTACAGGGGTACTAGGTGGGGAGTTGGACAGCAAGATGTTGGTTCACTTTACACTTGAACTTCTGCATGTCAGTACAGTTGGGGAAGCAGGAACCTAGAAGGGACTTCCAAAGTCTAGTGGTTCTGGGGAAGAAACTACTGGAGTAGAAGGCTCTCTTACATCTAGGGATCTCAACTGTGAAGGGGTGGGATTTTGCTGATTGTCGGGTTTGTCGGGAGTATTTTTCTACATAGTCACCGCCATTCTCAGTGTATTTTAGCCATGGATTCAATAATGATTTTGTTACACATCTATAACAGGGGTATCTTCTTAGAATCCCACACCATTGCAGGCCTTTTCAGAAATCAGCTCAACTGGAAGGTATGCGTTTCAAGAAAATGTTCGATCGGGTACGTAAAATTTCTTTTATAAAAACCGTGCAAGAAAAGTTAATTAAATTCATCTGTTGTCATGTTAAAATGTTTTACTTAGTTGTTGTTCTAACGATGAAAAAAAAATCGGTTCTCTCAGGAAGAAATACAGAAGAGGAAGTAAAAAGAGAAAAGAAGAAAACAATTAATTACGAAATGGAAAGGAAAAATACAGAAAAAAAAGAAAAAGAAAAGGAAAAGAAGACAAAAAGAAGAAATAAGAAAATGGAGAAAAAAATAAGACAGAAAACAAAAAAAAAAACAGAAGCTGAGGAGGAAAGAATAAAAATAATTAAAGGCAAGATTAGAAACAAGAATAAGATAAAAAAAAGAAGGAAAGGAAGTGTAGTAACATGTAGTAGGCAAGAATCAGGAACAAAGATAGTCAGTTTCGCCCTGCATCGTCCACCTGTAGAAGAGAGTGATTTCTTGGCTGTAATGACCGTAGAGAAAGAAGAAGAAGGAAACAAAAAAAGGCAGAAGAAAACTTGTTTCTCGCAGATTCGTGGTTCGTGGCAAAGAACAATCCAACCGCGAGAACCACCTAGGCACAATCTGCAAAACACTCCGTGACTTTGCAGTAGTCTCTTCTAGGTTCCTGCTTCCCCAACTGTACTGACATGCAGAAGTTCAAGTGTAACGTGAACCGACATCTTGCTTCCCAACTCCCCACCTAGTACCCCTGTAGTCTGTGTCCCTAATAGTAGCCCCCTACATCAAAGTGGCCTTTATAGCGGTCGGGAATTATATATTTGCATAATCGCGCGAGAACACACGCGATTCTGCGAGAATTGCATGAGGTCAACGCCAATAAAACCCATGTACGCCATTTTTGAACTCTCTTCCGCTCGTCCCGCAACACAACAACAGACGTAACCGAGGTAAGCTCTTTATTTCCCCCCCCCCTCATTTCGGTTATTGGCAATTCCGCTACAGAAAAAAGAAAGAAAAAGAGTAAAAAGAAATACAAGAAAAAAACAAGAAGTAGAAGAAGCAAAAGGAGAACAAAGACAAAAGAAGGAATGACAGAAGCAGAAAGAAAAACAGAAGTAAAATATGAAAGACAGAAAAAAAATAGAAATAACAAGAGACGAAGAAGAAAATGAACTAACAGAGACAAAAATTCCGAAGAAAAAGAAAGAAAGACAGAAAAAAAACAAGTGAAACATGCATGGTTCCCCGTGACTACACAGTGAACGAGGTATAACGATTTACCCCCAAAAGTCCCCAGAAGACGTACAAATCCTGATGAAAATGAATAAACGGGGCAGTTTTAGGCCTTAGCATATGTAAATTTGAGCTCTGCACCACGCAAAAAAAGAAATGACTAAGTCCATCATTTGCCCCCTGATTAAGCCCCAAAAGTTCCAAGATGGTGTCAAATCCTGGTGCAGTTTTAGGCCTTAACATATTTAAATTATAGTTCAGCACCATGCAAAACTGCTTAATAGACATACACAGAAAGTTTTGGACAAATATGGTAAAATAGTCCAAACATGGAGTGTTTTTTATCAACCCTAAAAAGAAAGACGGAAAAATAAAAAAAAATAAAAGGCAGAAGAAAAAGAGATAAGTGAGGACTAAACGAACGATTCTGTTGTTTAACCGATGAACGAACGATAGAAGCAACAAAAACAGTAAAAGAAGCAGAAAAGAAGTAGAAATAATAACAGAATATTATAAAATAAAAAAGAAATAAAAAAAGGAAATAACAAAGAAATAAAAAAAATGGCCAATAGATGTAAATATGAAGAAAATTCGAAAAATAAAAAATAAAAAAGAAGACAGAAAAATCCCTGTGCCTGTTTTACAAGTCCTTTAATGGAATGTGCTCCAATAAACTCAAAGCACTTGTGCGCCGTCGACTTATATATTCCCGACTATAACTCAAGCAGCAAAATCACACACCTTCACTGATGAGCTTCCTAGATATCAGGAAGTCTTCAAATCGAATAGTTTCTTCCACTGAAGTTTTAAATGTAATGTGAACAGGCATCTCGCTGATCAATTTCCAATAATCCCTTATTAGACATGATCCGTAATAGTAGCGACTTAAGTTTAAGTGGCAATACGTTTTGTCTGGTGTGAGAAAGGCTAAAAAAGAAAAGGAATAAAAGGCAGAAGCAAAGAAAGATTGGGAGCAAACGAACGAACGATCGAGTGACTTAACCAACAAACGAAAGACAAAAGAAAAAAAAACACAGAAAAAATGGAAACAATGATAGAATATGATAAAATAAAAAAAAGGAAAGCGAAAAAGCAGAAAAAAGAAAAATATGAAAACGAAAGAAAAAAATTTCTAGTAGATGACAGTTTGATAGGCTGTAAATACCAAAAGTTGAATTCATTACAAATGGTGATCCCCGTACAAGAATTTAGTACACAAAAAAGACAACGAAAAAACTAAAACGAAAAACAAAAGCAGTCAATTCAGTCAGTTCAAACGATTTATTAGCTTCTCTTCTGCTAAAGGAGACTGAATAATATGTTCATCTATATTCCGGTTAAAAACAAAATGGCGACTGCCCAACGGCTTGTGACATTTTTTCTTTTTTTTTTTGTAAGGTTGATATTTAAATTAGTTGCTGTTGTCTTTTAATTCATCACAGACAAAATTACTAATAGGCTAATGTTTTTCACTTTCGATCCAAAATGCTAATTAATTACCGAGCGGGATTTTCCCCCGATCCATAAATCAATATCGTTGCCATGGTAATTATTGCAAAAAAAAAAAAATAACGATTTGAACGAATAACATATTTTCTTTCCTGTCCGCGGAAAATGAGATGCGATTCAGATGCAGGTGATGTTATAATAATAATAATAATAATAATAATAATAATAATAATAATAATAATAATAATAATAATAATAATAATAATGTCGCCATGACAAAGTATGTTTATACCAAAGATTTTGACTCCAAGTGACGCACAACATCACCTAGAAGCGGCAGTGGAAAATGAGGACGTTAAGATTCTCTGGGATTTCATGGTTCAGTGTGGCCGAGAGATAACTCACAAGAAACCGGATATTATAGTTGCGAACAAAAAAACAACGAATGCCAAATTATTGATGCGGCTTACCCAAACGACATCAACTTAGCAGGCAAAAAGAATGAGAAACTGAGGGTGGAGATTGCAAGATTGTGGAATAAGAAAACTTCCATTCTGCCAACCATTACAGGTGCGTTTGGCTCAATTCCAGAGTATCTTGAGAAACAGTAGAATTCCTTGACAATCAGGAAAAACATCACCGTACTCCAGAAGTCAGTTCTGTTTGTCACAGCAAGCATCTTAGGCCAGGTGCTTTCCACCCGATTGGCTGTTTGTCTATTCCCACTTACTTGGGTCTAAAATCCCGCTCTTGAGCGTAAAAAATAAAATGGTGTAATGCATCACAACACTGTGAAGTTAACAAACAACAATAACAACAACAACAACAATAATAATAATAATAATAACAATAGTAATAATTTGCTTATTTCCAGAATTCGACTCATATAGACCTATAAAGTCTCACTGTCCCATAAAGAAAGCACCATTTTTTAAATATGTAAGATTATGTATAATAGTACTGTTCACTGCACATTTTAATGGAAATTGCCCCAGACAATGCGTGAAGCTATTTTTTGTAAAAGAACTAACAAGAACGAATGATGATTAACTCAAAGATAGAAAAATCCTTTTCCCCTTTCTTTTGAAAAGTCCAGGCTTGAAAGTATGGAAAAAACAGTGAGCAGGAAGAGAGTTCCACAACCTTGCAGTTCTTGGAAAGAAGCTACTGGAATAGGAAGCTGTATTACAACTAGGTATGAAAACAGCGATTTGATACAGACCACTAGACAACTGAGTCCAACGAGCTGGAACAAAGGAAGCAGAGAATAGATAAGACGATCCTGAAGAACATATGGCATAATAATAATATTTACAGAAAAGACAGGTTTTTGAAAGAAAAGTTGCAGAGAAGAAGAAAGGGCGGGGCCAATTAAGGTGCTGATATGTTTCTGCACATCAAGACTCCTGAAATGGGACATAGATTCACCATCCCTAATAAGACAACAGTACAGTACTGCGTGGTCTGGTAGTAGATTTTTAGAGATAGAGAATAGCCTCAGGTGTGCGAAAGTGCTTAGAACGATAGAGGGAACGTACTTTACGAGAAACAGAAATGGTAATTGATCTAATATATGTACTCCATCAAAGATTTGATGAGGAAGAAATACGAAGAAGTTTCAGGGTTGATTTTTTTTTTATCAAAAGCAGAGACATTCATGAAAATCTCAGGAAGAAAAGGGGCACGCCTACGATTGAAAGGCAAAAGCTAATTTTTAATAGAATTAAATGAAACACGCTATTTCCTACCCCAAAGTGCAACTGAACCCAATTCAACTTCTAGGTCAGCTGATCAACTGATCTTAGGAACATGGGCAAGAAGCAACACTTTCTAAACAATACTCTTTGAAAGATCACTGATATAGAGATTGATTGGAATGATTCAATATGTGTTGAAAAGTGTTACAAAGTCATACAATCCCAACATTAAATGTGGAGAAATCTAAATTTTATTTAAACGTGATGAAATCATATCTTAGTAATTGTAAGAATCGATGGTAATAATACTACTACTAATAATAATAATAATAATAATAATAATAATAATGGTAACAATAATAATAATAATAATAATAATAATCACAATAATAACAATACTAATACTAACAATAATAACAATAATAATACTAACAATAATAATAATAATAAAATACTATAATAATACTAACAATAATAATAATAATAAAAATAATAACAATAATAATAACAATAATAGTAATAACAAAAATAATGATACTAACAACAACAATAATAATAATAATAATAATAATAATAACAATAATAATAACAACAATAATAAAAATAATAGCAATAATAATAACAATAATAATAATAACAATAATAATACTAACAATAATAATAACAATAATAATAACAACAAAAATAATAATAACAAAATAACATGAATAATAATAACAATAATAATAACAATAATAATAATAAAAAACTAAATAATAATAATAATAATAATAACAATAATAATAACAATAATAATAACAATAAAAATAATAATATTAACAATAATAATTACGTTAATAAGAATAACAATAATAACAATGATAATAAAAATAATAACAATAATAATAACAATATCAACAATAATAATAACAATAATAAAAATAATTATAATAACAATAATAATACTAATAAGCATAATATTAAATAATTTAAATAATAATAATAAATAATTAAAATAATAATAATAATATCAAATAATAATAAAAAATAAGCATAATATTGTAGTAAAAAATTTAAGTCAAATGATTAATGAAAATGAAATATGGAGATAATCTATATATAAATACGATAGCGTTTGTGTTCTTTTGTGTGTTACGCTTTCCGAAATTAAATGTATATTTCAGAATTAAATCTCAACCAATCAAAATTTCAACAAAATGTACATTACATAAAATAATTCCAAGGTAATTTTTTATTCAATTTAGATTAAATTTTTATACCTTACTTTGTAAAATTTATAAAAGTGCACTTTGAAGATAAATAAATTTCAAATTGAATCATATACCGTAATTTTTAACGCCTATAGTAAAAACATTTTGTTTAACAATGTTCATGCCTTGGATGAAATGTTTTTATAGATTATATTTTAAAACTCTCCTTCTCTCTATTTCAGTTTGTATTTCTCCTTACACCACAACTCATTTTGCAACCCCCTCTTTGTAATACAGGTCTGAATAATGAGAAAATCTAACATTTTTTTAACATTTTTTAAAACTTTTTTCAGAATAGAAAATCTTTAAAATTTAATAAGGAATATATTTCATATATTGTATCAAGAGAGAGGTCTGTGTCTATGCTGTTAGAGACATGGTTTATCAGTCGAGGGAGATCTGTAGTGAAAATCTAATAACTAATGTTATTTTTCATGTTAAGTCTAAAGCACATGAAGGGCTGGTCGTCTAATTTAAGTTTTGATTCTCTATTCAGGGAAGGGTGTTTCGAATATAGACATGAAGTCCATGCATATGTCTGTCTGGGTCTTTACGGCAAAGTGGGAGATAACCAGGCATGTTAAAGTGGTTAGAGGGGATGGAGAAGTGTAGGTTAATTTAACTTAGCGCCAAGATATTCGAGAAGTTTGCTTGAAGAAAGAATTTCACATCATCTAAATTAGTTCTAAGCCCGCGGATATTCATGAAATCAAACACGAAGGGAGGAGGCGAATTTATTTTGTTTGAAGTTACGCCTGGTTTGATCGTAATTTTTGATTGAACTGCCATTTCATTTTATTTAAAAGTTTCAGTTTTAGGGTGAGAAGTGCTGGACAAAGTAGTTGTATAGAACACCAAACACGCAACACAAGTAGATCATCAGCCGACTCTTCATCTGCAGGATTGTGCTCAGGAGAGCCCACCAAAGACGGGTGTAGGATCTCTTTCCATACGCGAGATGGTACTACAACTATCCCGGGGAATATAAGCCCTACAGAGTTAGGCCTCCTGTACTGTCAGCCGGAATACAATAGCCAGACAACCTCTCAAACTGGTACCCTAAACTCGTCAGAAAAAAAACTAGACTAATACAATTGCATTGGCATGTATAGCACTCAAACACTCCCAAGTTGCCCTGTTTTAGGGAATTGGAATGTGAATACGAGTGGGAAACGACTGTCATTGCCCTAATCAGGAAACAAGGTCAAACATTGGGTGTTTCAGTCGAGTTCATCTGATCGCTACACTAATAGGAAAGACGGAGTATGAAAGTCGGGCGATAGGCAGAGCCTATCTACTCCACAGTTACGCAGTTCAGGTTTGCAAACCGGCAATTTGTTCAAGTTACCAGCTCTAGGAAGGTCGTCGACCAGGACTAAAGAGGTCTCCCTCTCTTTTAGAATAATTGATAGGAAATCGACCACACGTGCTAAATTCAAATTAAATTTTAATCACATGATTACATTTTAAATAATCACGTGAATAAATTTTACCGATTTACAATTTGTGAAACAATTCTAACACACCCATATTATAAACAAATTTTGTTTACATTAAGCAGAATACTCCTTTTAGTGATGCCGTGGGACTAGTGAATCACCGGCGAGCGGTGAGAGTTCCCGAAATAAAAAAATTGCAACAAAGAAAACCACTTAATTTATTTTTTAAAAATTAATAATAATGTTATAAATAAGAAGAGATATATGAGAACACGCATGGATAAGATGAAAATACTATACCACAATGACGAAGCAATGGGTTCAGTGGTTATTTAGATTATTGGTTACGAGCGAACATACATTTTACATTGATATATATATATATATATATATATATATATATATATATATATATATATATATATATATATACGTTTTATTTCCTTATTACCGTTTTATCTGTTTGGTTACATATGTTTCGGATGTTAGACATGTTTACGATCCAACATCCTCGTCAGACCTTATAGAAATGGCTGTTAATCTTTGTAAGAAGTGTTTTAGAAGAAATACGAGAAAAAAAAAAGCGGGGTAGGAGATAATGAGAGGGAGGGGGCGGGTATCGACAATATTTCAGTTTTGAAGTTTACAATACATTAGACTGTATTGTGTGGGGGGGTTAGCAGATTCAGGTAGGCGTGGGTGTAGATATATGGATATAGGGAGAGGGAGATCGAGTGAGGAGTAAAGAAAAAAGAGAGGAGGGGGGTAGGGAGAGGAGAGGGTTCAATTTTTAGGTTTTAAATTTTGACTGCTTTTTGCTTGTTCAGCCATGTATATGAAGTAGATGGGAGACAGACAGGGAGAGAGAGAAAGAGGGGAAGAGAGAGAGAGAAAGGGTTTGTAGGTGTCATCTGGTTGACAAGTACAAGGTTTTATTAAAAATTTTCGTAGTCGCCATAAGTTGACTTGTTCATTTCAGTTGACAATGAGTTGTTTTTAGGTAGTTAAGAATTAATACATATGCTAACGCTAGCGCAAATACGCATACATATACACACATATGTACATTACTACACATCCATATACAGACACATACGCACATACACATATTTATAAACAATTATATGCACACATGCCTGCATCTATATGCAGATATACACGCTCATACACACAAGTCCTATACACATATACATACCCACACATATACATATATATATATATACACACACAGCTACATATATGCATATACGTGGAGATATAGATCTCAGTAAGAAGTAGATGTACATATACATACATACACACACACATATACCCACATACACGTATACACAATTACATAAAAATACATATTTATAAAAATGTAAATCTACAGACATATACTGACACATAGATATATATATATACATATATACACAGACAAGTGTATATTTATACCAAGTAAATAAAGTAAAGTTAGGATAAATAAATAATGATAAATAAATAAGTAAATATATGGGTGTAGTTAATAATGCGAGGTTAGGTAGAGGCATCGTTAAGTTCATATATATATATATATATATATATATATACAGGGTGTCCACAAAGTCTGGCTACATTATGTAGCCAGACTTTGTGGAAGCATCTTGTAAATTATGTAGCCAGACTTTGTGGGAACCTTGTATATATATATATATATATATATATATATATATATATATATATATATATATATATACACGCGCGCATGCGTATATATATATATATATATATATATATATATATATATATATATATATATATATATATGGTGCCCACAAAGTTTGGCTACATAATCTAGAGGATGCTTCCACAAATTAGGGTTGTAAAATTGGGTTGAATTTGGGGGTATCAAAACCAAAGCAAAATATGATGAAAATAAAATAAAAAGATAACCCCCATAATGTATTATACCATACCTGTTCACACTGAAACACCTATCACAATATTCTCTTGATCTATATTTTAAAAAAAACTTTGCTAAACTTTGTGACATATTTCCATTTTATGGAGGTCAGGCGCGAACCAAAAGCCCATAATTTTATTGTGCCATATTTCTTCAAACTAAAACATAATTATCAAAGTATACTTACGCAGATAGATATGAAAAGTCTTTATAAAAGTGTGTGCCTATTTCCTTTCTATGGAGTCCAGGCGCGAACGCAGACCCCACAATTTTATTATAACATCCCTATTTAATTAAAACATACTTATCAAAGTATTCTTATGTACATCTATATCAAAAACACTTGTAAATGTTTTTTTTTAATTTTTTTATTTCCATCACTTCGGGAACCAGGCGCGAACGCAGGCCCCACAATTTTAATGAAACACCGTCCTGCCAGATCAAACATACCCATTCGTGTGTCTCGATACATCTTCTATCATTATATGTAATTAGTTTTTTTTTTTTTAAATAGTTAACCATATAGGAGCCTATTCGTGACCAGACACACACACACACACACACACACAGACATTCAGCTTTATATATATATATATATATATATATATATATATAATAAAATGAATGCACATTGTGCGCCTTGCCCTTTATTATAGTGTAGATGATATAACGCGTAGAACATTATTTGCTTAATACACAACAATTAAAACAATTGCATCAGCGATTGCAAATAATATCGAGTGTATCACACTTGTAAAAAATAAATCATGGTTTGTAAAAGCGGACGAGATATGATGGCGGTATTAGTCGTATCTGCTGGTCGCGTTATCTAAAGTTGTGGTAATAGAGCGAAAGCAAGGGAGATAAGCCTGTGTCACTGAAGGCGGGAAGATATGGATTCAGGCAAATGCGCCGACTAGATGCCATCAAATCTAATCTATTACCCAGAAATGGGATTTTAATGTTGTTCAATAAGATGAGCTCCATTTCTCGTTCTCCCTTCCTCTGTTCGCCACGCCCAAATTTGGAGCTATTACTTTAATACACAAGGGCAAGGACTGGAGAGCTCTCTTCCATATTTTTTTATCTGGTCTTCTATCTCGACCTTGTCTTTTCTATATCTTCCTATCTATTACTACCTTTCCCATAACTATCTATCTATCTATCTATCTGTCTCTCTCTCTCTCTCTCTCTATATATATATATATATATATATATATATATATATATATATATATATATATTCATCTAATCTTTAACTTTAACCCTCTACATATCTATCAATTTATCTACTTTGCTCTCTCCCTATCTCTCTCTATGTTTCTCCCTATATCTATCTCTCTTAACTCTCTTTCCCTTTCTCTCCCTCACTTTATTTATCTTTCTATCTATGTATTTTTAGTATTATTTTTCTATCTGTCTATATATATATATATATATATATATATATATATATATATATATATATATATATGTCTCTACTTCTATCTATCCTTTTATCTGTTTCTCTTTCTATTCATTTATATATATATATATATATATATATATATATATATAAACTTATCACTTGCTTGCTCTTCTCGATCTCTCTCGATCTCTCTGTAAATGCATGTTTCCTTATCTATCTATCTATCTATCTATCTATCTATCTATATATATATATATATATATATATATATATATATATATTGTATTTTGTGTACAGAAAGTTGTTAGATGAGACAAGTCATTGCTACCGTCGGTTTCAAGCCCGATAATTAGGACCGTTTAAAATATCCATATCAATCTCTCTTCAGCCAATACTCATCTATTTTGTAACCGGAAGTTGAATATATATATATATATATATATATATATATATATATATATATATATATATATATATATATATATACACCTCACGAGTTCACGTTTAACTCTAGTTTTCTTAAATCCCCCGCCCTGTTTATTTATCGGATGATGATGATTTCATTAACTTTCAAATTTGAATTCTTTTAATTTTAAAATCTAATTTTGATTGAATTTATTTATATAATTTTTTTTTACATATATAAAAAAGACAATTTTAATTTAAAACCAATGTAATTCAAAAATCAAGTTTTTTCAAAAATCAATTTTTTTTTTAAATCTATTTTTTTTTAAATCTATTTTTTTTTTAATATAAAATTCAATCTTAAAATTTATATCAATATCGATTAAAAACGTAAAATTTCATTTAATTATATCGAATTACGGTTTAAAATTTCGAAGTCCGTTAAAACATTTCTTTAAAAATTTCAACTCTTTCAAGGTTTGGGGAAGTGAGTGTTTATCTAGCCTAAGGGATTTTCCTAGTATGTTAACACTATTATATTTTTCCTATCGTTTTAAAAATTGAAACCGATTATAGATTACCTTTAGAAAGTATGATTTCTAAATATTTATATGTAATACATTAATTTAAAATCAATACTACAATGTAATCCCTTGTTTATGAGGCCACAATAATAATGATAATAATATAATAACGGACCAATCTACAAACATACCGGAAAACTATATAGCTATGACAGAAGGCCAATTTAAGCAAAGATACTATGTGCACGTAAGCTCCTTTCGAATTTATAGATATATAGTTAGATAGATAGATAGATAGATAGATAGATAGATATGTGTGTATGCATGTGTATAAGATTTGTTGTTGTTGTTGTTGTTGTTGTTTTTAGCGACATTAACAGCTTCGGAACGCTGTTATTTTTTTTCGCTAACTTAGCGCTTTTTAAAGAGCTATAAGCTCTTTTTATTATGCATATATTTATGCGAATGAGTCGCCCCTTATTTTTATGGACATATTTTTTTTATTTAGCATTTTATTATTAAATATTATTACGTACATAAAAGGCATATATATATATATATATATATATATATATATATATATATATATATATATATACTAGCACTGCTGTCCGGCTTTGCTCGGGTCCTATGCACTGTCAATAACTTTATATGCATATGTATGTATATATATATATATATATATATATATATATATATATATATATTAAAACAGGTTTGTACTTATGTCCAGGTGCAGGTTACCTACATTTAAAATTTCAAGTGTTTAGACCCAAAATTGGCGGAGAACTTTGGTAGAGATTTCAAAGCTCAAATCGTTGAACTTTGGCCACTTGACAGCAAAATTTCTGACCGAAAACCGATTAAAAATATTTTCCCAAATCCCAAAGCCCCTTATGTCAAATCTCGAATCTGTAGACTAAAATTGACAGAGTAGTTTGCCAGGGAAATATACACACACAGACACATACAATTTTATTTCATAGATATAATAGATTAATTCACTATAAATCTCAAACCCAAAATTATTTGCTACTAATTTACTATTATTCTTAAATCACAACTTATTCACTATTAATTTACTATTAATCTTAAACCCAATTTTATTAACTATTAATTTACTATCGTTTTCAACTCCATACATATTTACTATATGTTAATCACAAAACAAAAATTTGCTATTAATTCACTATTTTCTCAACTCCATACTTATTTACTATTAATCTCAAACCCAAAATTATTTGCTATTAATTTACTATTCCTTCCAACACCAACCTTATTTAATACTTACATTTCTGCTCGTCTTTGCTCGGGCCATTTGTATTGTTCATAACTTGTCCTATGTTTGAATACTCTTTTATGTAAAATTTTAAATGTTTAGACCAAAAATTGACTGAGTAATTTTGTAGAGACCGCAGAGGTATTTTTTAACTTTGACCCCAATTTTTATCCCTTAACATTTATTGTTTTGGTTTCAAATCAAAAGACAATTTTGACCAATGTCCAATTTACCTACATCTAAAATTTCAAGTGTTTTGACCCTAAATTAGCGAGTGGTTTTGGTAGAGTCTGCAAAGGTGAACTCCTTCAACTTTGACCATTTCGCAGCCAAAGTTTCACCCCAAAACTGATTAAAATGCCTGCTGCATGTCTGAATACCCGTTATGTAAAATTACAAATGTTTAGACTCAAAATTTGCTAAGTAATTTGCTAGAGATCGTAAATGCCAATTCTTTTGAACTTTGACCCTTTGCCAGTTTACATTTTCGACCCAAACTGATTAAAAAGCTTGTCCTATCTCTGAATACCCTTTATGTAATATTTCAAATGTTTAGATCAGCAATTGACTGAGTAATTTGGTAGAGACCGCGGAGGTAAATAATCTAAAAACTTGACACCAATATTGACCCCTTAACATTTATTGCTTTGGGCTCAAGTCAAATTAAAAAGTTTGAGCTATGTCCAAGTAACCTACATTTAAACTTTCAAGTGTTTAGACCAAAAATTGATGCAGGAGTTGGTAGAGTTTTCAAAGCGCAAATCGTTTGGCTTTGACCACTTGACAGCCAAATTTCTGGCCGGAAACCTATTGAAAAGATTTTCCTTAATCTCAATACCCCTATGTCTAATTTCGAGTCTGTAGACCGAACATTAACAGAGTAATTTGGTAGGGAAATGTACACACACACACACACACATTTTCACTTTTATAGATATACAGATTGTAAGAAATCATCTTTAATTTATTCTTTCAGACAATGTGTCTGTTTCCCCTATTTCTTTTGGGTGTTCTGTTTTTACATAATATTTCGCCGACTTCTTTCTTTGATGAACAACCGCTACATATCGAAAGTACACTAATGGTATATATTATTATAATGATACTATAATAATACTAGAAAATAGGTCTACATCAAAAGAAAGTCACTCTCGTATCCCGGTGTATTGATTAACCTTTTTAAAGATTATTTCGAGAATTTGACCATTTTTAAGTAGTTTGGCCGTCAAAAATTGTTTTTTGGCGTTTTTTTAAAAGTGTAATGTACGGACTAATTAAGGAAGGAGCAACCAGAACATTATATTGATTTGGAACTTAAGCTTAAGCAAGCTTAAGCAGAATCCGGACTCTTGCTTCATTGGTGTATAATAATTATGAATCACATTAAACGCAAATCGAAAAATCTTAATTTTAAAGAGGCAAGTTATATTTCTAATATATCCTTCCACTAACAATTCTTTTAAAAATGCTCAAAAATACTGAAATTCTTGGAATATTATCTCTACTGTAGATTGCTAAATATACTATAAAAAAAAGATAAAACTTTTGGCATATTAATTGCCTCTTAATATGATGAAAATTGCATTAATATTAAAGATGTCTTAATGTTAGCAAAATGCTTCCAGTCAACGTTTACCTTCTGGACATAAAACAGCATTAAAGTATACCAACACAATTGTACCGGCGCTGACCCAACCGGTCATGAATACGTCTAGAACTATATGGCTTCCTTCAGTCTTGACAGACTATGGATACCCACTGTAAGGGTGCCTTCAAGTGAATTTTTTTCTGGCAAGATTTGAGCAATCTCCAACCACACCTCTCCTGAGTCGGGATTGTTGAATAGCAGTGGAAAGTAGAGGTTCAGGATGACTGGAAACAATGCTGAGATAAGCGGAAAGAGAAATATGTACCTCGACATTAAATATCCTGAAACGGGTTGATATGTCGCAGAGCCGATAAAACCTAAACAATTAATTGATAAATATACGTATACATGGAATAATTTGAGAAAATGACATTAATCTCAATACGACTAAAGTATATATGGTACATATAATCATCTCAATTATAAGTGTCCATCGTATATCAAGAATTCAACTTACTTCGCAAAAAATAATGAAGAATGCTTCCACTCACTCCAACCTGATGTTGAGTGTTGATATACTGGCTCTGTTCACGAAAGTACTCCCTGACGAGACTCTTAATGTGTTATCAGATATTTCACTGAAATAACGTACTTGTATCCAAACTGACAATATAATTGAAATGTTAGACTCATGTATAGAAACTACATAGTCCGTGATGGGATATGATATACCAGTCCACGACCAGTCTACAACTCCATTCATGCCGCAGACTATTTTACCAAGATAAGCATCAAGAGAGTTCGTCACCCTCCCTATAGTCCAGACCTTGCTCCCTAGAACTAGAGTTTCATGTGTGTACTATCAATGAAAGTGCCAATACGAAAAAGATATGGAGACTTATTGAAGGAATCTCGTATGTCGAATCAACATTGCCCCTTGTATGTCTGTTAACGTTGCCGCTGACCAAATCTAGCATGAACGCTCGGTATTTACAGTCCATAACTCCAAACTTGTCACAGACTATTTGATCAAGATGGGCATCTAGACAGTATCTCATTCTCCCTATCATCCACATCTTGCTCCTTGAGATTTTGAGTTATTCCCTAAGCCCAAGAAATATCTTAGAGGCTGTGGTTATGAGACAACTGAGGAGATAAAAGGGGCTGTTACGGGGGTCATTGACATGCTCACACAATCGGATTTCCATCGGGTTTTTCAGGTGTTAGAGCGGTACAACGCGTGCATTGCAGCCGGAGGAGATAACTTGGAAGGGGACTAGAGTTTCATGTCTGTACTATCAATAAAAGTACGCATACGAAAAAAAGTCTGGAACTTTATTGACGGCATCTCGTACGAGGAGCCTTCAATAAGTTTCCAGACTGTTTTGTACAGGTATTTAAAATGGTCGTAGATTCTTGATAATTCAGTATGTTATACATCTTATGAGATGACTGGCCAGTTTTATGATTTCAGATTCAAGTGAACAGCTACAGCAGGAATTGGAATACACCCTACTAAAGCCTTATTGTCAGAGCTTGTGAATTTCAAAGAATGTAATTTGAGGACACTTTAGAAACCCAACATGCAAAAAAAAAACCGTTATGAAAGATGTCACAGAAACGTATGGAATGCTCTAGACTGCTTTTGGACCATCTTGCATAGAGAATCTCATGAATAAGGACGGTCGTGTGCCTATAGAGACGATAAGTGCAAAGTTTGATGTCAGTGTGGGAACTGTACACACAATTATTCATAAGGAGCTGAAGATGCGGAAGATTATACGAAGTTTGTCTCAAGAGTCCACAGAGAAGATCAGACTATTTCACCAAGATGGATATGAAAACAGTTCCTCGCTAAATGAACCTTGTATCTCGGCAGGAAAGCCTAGCTATCGAACCAGCATTGCCTCAAGTATATCTGTTAACGTTGCTGCTGAGCAGATCTAGCGTAAAAGCTCGGTGTTTCAAGTACTCGTCTAGATTAAGGCCTCTTATTTCAGAAAAAAAAAACAGTTTTTCTTTATTTTTATTTTTTGCTTGTGAGGAGTTTAAAGGAGGAGATGGAATGAATCTCCATAAGAATACGGATGATTATCATTAAAAGACTGATGTGAATGCAGCGAGTCCGTTGGTTAATTGCAGTCAAGAGGTTCGAATAAAGGGATGCGTCCCTAATATTCTTGACAACTGACAACCGGTGGCCGATGAATGATCATTAATAAAGAAATCAGAATAATTCATTTCACGATGGTGAACAAAGAAGAGAGAGAGAGAGAGAGAGAGAGTAACAAGAAGAGTTCGGATGTGAGTTCATACAAAAAAGATGGAGACGGTAAAGAAAAAGAAAAGGATTCGAAAAAAAAGATTACCGATTCGAGATGATACATAAATGAACCAGAAAAAAGATGAAGATGAGAAAGAAAGAAAAAAGAAAGGAAGAAATTAGAAAACCGTAAAGAAAAACGAGAGTAAAAAGAAGAGTCCGGATGTGAGTTCATAGAAAAAAAATAGAGACGATGAGGAAAGAAAAGGATTAGAAAAAAAAAAAAAAAAAGAGTACCGATTCTAGATGATACATAGGTGAATTAGAAAAAAAAGATGAAGATGGGAAAGAAAGAAAAAAGAAAGAAAGAAGTTAGAAAACTGTAAAGTTCCGAGTGTAGTTGATGGATGGAAAAAAATTAAGACGGGGGAATAAAAAAAGAAGAACATTAAAAAGAAGAGAAAAAGTGAAGACGATACATAAAGAAAAAAAAAACATTGAAAAGATAATAAAGATGAGACAGAAGAAACACCTTTAAAGAGGAAGAAAAAGATAAAGACGAGAAAGAAAATCCATTTTTAAAAAAAAAAGGAGAAAAAGATGAAGATGAAAAAGAATAAAAACTTTTAAACAAAAATGGAGAAAAATTAATACGGGAAATAAAGAAAAACTCTAAAGAAGACGAGAAAAACATGAAAACGAGACAGTAAGACAATTATTTTTTTAAAAATTAGAAAAAGATGAAGGCGGAAAAAAGAAAAAAAAACACTAAAAAAAAGGAGAAAAAGATGAAAATAAGAAAAAAAAAAAAATAGTATTTTAAAAAAACGTGTTCCGATTTGACTTGATACATAGATGAATAAAAAGAGATGAAAAAAAAAGGAAAAAAAGGGTGTGTTCCAATTTTGATGGATAAAAAAGATGAAGATGTGACATAAAAAATACTCATCTCACATTGAATAGCGAAATAAAAGATTCATCACACCTCTCCCTTCCTCCTATTATAAGCTTTGAATTTTAAATGATCTGCTCCGATCCCTCGGGTAGAGGGTCGGGAGAGCTAATGCCAATTTTTCACAACTGCTGTAGGGAGAAGCACCTTCATATTGTTAGTTTTGTTTTTGGTCAGGTCGTTGTCCGTCTTGACACGGTCTCGTCACCGGCCATTGAAATGCTGGCCGGTCTTCATGCATAAAGATGTGTACCATATATATGTGACTCAGAGCACGGCACAGAACAATACGCCGTACTTCGCCGGATAAACTAATGAATACTCGCTGGCAGGTAAAGCAAAAGGCTGCTTCAATCATCAGCGAAAATGTCAGCTCCCGAGTTGGCGCAGGTTTACATACTGTAAACGTCTAAGTCGATCAGCTTACAGGATACCAATTTCATCATCCCGAGAGATTATGAATATTGTTATTTTATACTACCTGTCCCGACCCGGCGTTGCCCCCGAAATCTGTCAGTAAACATGAAAAATTCTTTAAAATATGATTCAATCGTAGCATAGGACCGTTTTAATATCTTACTTTTTTTTCACTCCATATATTTTATTGGATTATTCGTCTTAGAAATCAAGACGTAATTATTATTTTTGTTTACCTTTGTTCTAATATCTCGTCACTGCTCCTTTACTTACTCTGAAAAGAAGAGATAATACCGGGCGTTGTCAGGGAGGCAAATGTAATATTACCCAACACGTTGTATGCAGTCTACGTCGCAAAGAAGACAAAGCCTAGAATAGAACTTCGACTTGCTTTTTCGTTGGAGCGACGACATTTATTTCTTCATTGTTACAACGGTGACGTCACTCACGTGATCTCGAACGTTATCGACGCCTCTAACGTGATCTTGAATTTAATTTCGTTCCGTGCTTTACGTCTCTCTCGCGATCGTCCTCTTTCTTCTTTTTTATAGTTTTGTTTTTTTACCGGTGAGGTCATCTCGAATGCATTTGCATATAGCCGTCCGTGCTGTGTTACACAATGAATTTATTTTCTTTTATAATTCTGTTAGGTTATAAACTTATTGTTATGGTGATCTACCCTATTAGGTCACTGCATCGACTGTTCTAGATAACAAGAATAATAATCAGTTTACAAGAAACCAATTTTATAATCTCAAGATATTGTGACCATTTTGTGCTAGCTGTCCCGAACCGGCGTTGCCCAGGTTTCTGCTAATGAATCTGAAAAAAATCTTTGTGGTAAGCTTTAATTGTAGTATAGGATCAGTTTCATTATCGTGAGAGATTATGAACATTATTTTATACTATCTATCTCAAACCAGTGTTACCTGAGAATCTGTAAGTAGACCTAAAACGTCTTTAAAATAGGTTTCAATGGTAGTATAGAATGAATTTTATTATTATACCACGTAATGAATATTATTTTATACTACCTGTCCCGATCCGGTCTTGCCGGGAATCTGTTAGTACAACTTAAAAATTCTTTAAATAAATTGTAATCGTAGTATAAGGTTGTTTGAATATCTCACCGATTTCGGCCAATTTTTTTTATTATTGGTTTATTAATATTATAAATTACGATGTAATTAAACTTGTTAACCTTCACTTTAAAGTCTATGTTACGACCCCATGAGGAGAGAAAATAACGGATGCTGTTGTTCGCGAAAAAAAAAAATGTTAACAAAGAGGCAAAATATAAAACAAAGATGCAATCCAAAGCGCTGCGTAGACCATCATTTTCTGAACATCAGCATCAATAATGTGCTTATCCGGTTTGGGGAGTTTGAACATAGCATCAGCTTTCATCATTTATATATTCGGTTCTCAAAGAAAACTGTCATGTTTTTTTTTCTTTTTTATCTGTTGACAAATTACTAAACTGAATGTAACGGTCATGGTAAAGCTTAAAAGTGTGTCACATGAAAATTAAATCATATGTATTAAATTCTCCAGCTACGATGGTACAGGTGCCCCCAAATCTGCAAGTGCCCACTAAAACCTCAAAATACAGAGTGTCTAAAAAATGTACTCACACTTCGACTGACGATAAAACCGTTATTCATTAACATGAACATGCTTCGAATATAGACAATAAATGTAATCGAAGAATCATGTTCGCAAACGTTTAAATTGATAGCCATTATTGCCCAGATAATGCTGATAAATGTTTAAGTGTGAGTACATTTTTTTACATTTTTGTACCGCTCTTACGCTTATTCTGATTAAAGTTAAATCATGCGTATTTAATTATCCTGGGAGACAATGGAATTGGTCCCAAAATTGTTACTAATTGTTGTGCGTATAACGTCGTTGAGTTAATTAAGAAGTAGTGAGAGAAGACAGTGTTTTAAAATGAAGGTTTATTGAGAGAAATATATTAAATAATCACAATTTAAACTTTAAACTCCTGGAAGACAATTCAAGTGACCCCACAAGATTAAACATTAGAATGAAAGCTGGCAATCGATGGTGTCCGAGTGAACGGGCCAGAGATTATATTATCTATATATCTATAAAGGAAAGAATGTGTATATGTGTGCGAGTAGAAGACAGCTCTCAAGCTATATACTCAACGATTTTTTTATCTGCACACTTGAACGTTGGTATATAGGGTATTCAGACATATAGAAAACTTTTTAATTGGTTTTCATCCGGAAAACGAATTGGTAAGGGGTAAAAATCAGAAAATTTTTACTTCAAGATCATAGGATTTTTTCTTTTTTTTTTTCAACTATTTTACCACTGTGCATACATGGGTCGTTCACTAGAAAGCTTCATTATGTTAAGAATAAGTAGGTTTGAATACACTTAATAAATAACGTGTCAGCCTGGCCTAATGGTTATCGTATCGGACTTAATGCCTTTATGTTTTTATTTCGATCTCAGCTCGAGTATTTTTTTACTTACATGTCTGTTTTTATTTTATTTACGTTTTATACTTTATTTATTTTAAGGCATTTAACGTAACGTTTAATACCGGACAACGTCGCGTACATCTGCTAGTATATTTATAAAGCCACAATTCGCCTATGTATTGAGTGTTATTGCCACATCTGGGCTGCTGCATCTTCCACTAGTCTATAGTCAGGATTTAAAACGAATATCAAAACCATTAGGGTGCACACTGTTGGCCAAGCTCCAATCTCTGTCCCATCGCCCCAATGTTGCATTCCTATACTTTAACGGAATGTGTTCTGGTGAACTCATAGCACTTGTTTCCTCTGGACGTAATATTCCTGACTAACCCAAGAAGCAGCAAAATCCTACCCCATCACCGTTGAGGTTTATAGACGCCGGACAGACTACCAGACTTTGGAATTGCCTTCCTGTTCCCTGTTTCCATAATTGTACTAAAGCCAAATGTTTAAATGTAATGTGAAGATGCATTTTGCTGCTCAACTCCCAACATACTCTAGTCATACGTGATCCTTAATATTAACCCCTAACGTCAAAGTGTTATGTAATTATAATTAAACAATAATTATTCTTTATACCTACGGACACTAGTGTTTCATGCTTACGCAATCATCGATGTAGGAGGTGGCAATTCGAGATTCGAACACAGCCACGAAGCCGCCTTTTACTCCATTTGCTAAGTCTTTAATTCAGAGCCACGAACAATCGTCACGGGAATGAAAGGAATTAAGAACTATTAAACGCCAAATTCGGGCTAATATATTAGACAATCTAGAGTGTTCGAACGAGCAGAAGCTATATATATATATATTTTATGCAGGATAGCCTACTTACAAGTAGCCGAGAAAATAGAGGAGAGAAGATGAGCATTCTTTCATTTTTTAAATAACCCGTAGTGTTATAAAAAATGCTTGAATGCTCCCCTGTTGACATCTATGCATTTCTGGGCACGTTTAACAACGTTTGCTGATACTGACTGTAGTTATTCCTTGGTGATTTTCCTGTTAGCGTTGGTAATGTTCGCCTTTAGATGGTCTAGATTATCAGGATTATTTGTATAAATATTTTGTTTTAAAGTCTCCCCAAGGATAAAAATCACATGATGTCAAATCATGGGAACGTGATGGCCATAACCCTTTGCTATTGTTCTCTCTTACGTAGGTGTGTCATGAAGTCGTGTCAGTGATTTAGCGCTATCTTGTTGGTAAAAGAATTGCATTTTGTCTTGTGGTGTCAGTTGGTCGTTAAGAGTAAGATTAGAGAGATCGGGCCACTTTTAAGCGAACCGCTTAATCGAAAAAAAAAATTGATTCGAGAAATATTAGAGATCGGGCTACTTTTAAGTGGACAGTTTAATTGATGCGAGAAATATTAGAGGGATCGGGCTATTTTTAAGTGGACAGTTTAATTGATGCGAGAAATATTAGAGGGATCGGGCTATTTTTAAGTGGACAGTTTAATTGATGAGAGAAATATTAGAGGGATCGAGCTATTTTTATGTGGACAGTTTAATTGATGCGAGAAATATTAGAGGGATCGGGCTATTTTTAAGTGGACAGTTTAATTGATGCGAGAAATATTAGAGGGATCGGGCTATTTTTATGTGGGCCACCCTGTATTTGCAAGTAAAGAGCTATTATAAAGGTATTACAAACAAACGTGTGACTAGGGAGTTTATTAAGAAGACCAACTCATTTAGGTGTTTTGTGTCTTGAAACTTTGGGGAATTTTCTTAAATCGGTGCTTATATCTATGGTTTTAATATTATGCGTATTGTTTAAGTTTTATGAAATTAGGAAATTATATGACCTCCCTAATCATAAAAATATACGCAATCTTTTAGTAAGAAAACAAATCAGATTGCTGATTAGGAATATGTATAAGAAAAAAAAATATCGCTAGTGCGGTGAGAGATGGGTTCAGGTTAAATGTTATGCATGGGCAATTGAAACGATTATCGTCTCACAATAGTTTTTTTTTTTAAGCCAATTAATTTGTTGCCGATAAAGTTAATCATTATATTAACTTTTTCACTTCTTTTGTTTAAGTTAACTTTCTTTTTTTTTTTACACAGTGATCACCACTTATCAAGGTGCGGAAGCCACTCAGGGATAAGGGCTATTGCAAGTACATTACGTTAGTGTGGAGATTTTATGAAGTATTTACTTAAGGGGGCGGTTCACTAGGAATTTGTTAACGTTGGACTTGAACACATCCAAGTTGTAGTCCGATGGGAAGCAGGCAGACGGAACAGAGTTCCACAGGCGTGCAGTTCTAAGAAAGAAGCTTTGTTCATGGAATCCGCGTTTTGATTTAGGCACAGATAAACAGTGGGGGAAACATTTGACAGTGGATTCAGCTAGACGGGTGTCTTTTCGATTTAATAGGAGAAGCCCGGGTCGATAATTGATTAAAAATAGCGATAACGTGATTGAATATTGAAAACAACAACAGTTCAACGAAACGACTCAAAATATAAAGACATTAAAAGATTACTTTATAATTGCGCGTAAAACTGTAGCTTGGTTATTATTGGCTTTGTCGAGTCGCAATCGGATTATCAGCTAAAATTGGGGACTAAGCAAACCGAAGTCTTATATTATCTATTATATAAATAGAATTGTCTGAGTGTATATGTGCATGTTTCTATATTCGGCTAAAAGTTAAAAAAACAACAACAACAACAAAACAAATACCCACAAAGTTAGTATTTTCATATTCAACACCCACCCCCCGAATGAATAATACCTAAGATTTAGAAAAAGTTATTTACTCTTTGAGCATTTTCGCACACGGATTTCGTCAGGGAAGTCGATTTCGCATCCAGATAGTGTAATAGTTAAAGAAAAGTAACTATTTTTTACACGGAGTTAATTCCCTTATGCCGACTTGAGGAATGTATAAAAACGGTTTGTCTGTGTAAATGTCCAGAGAGGGGAATGGGCTAAGCAGATAAGAAAGTTAAAAATAGGGATAGGTAGAGGGAAGGGGAAACCGGGGGAACAGGAGGAAATAGAGAAAGTGAGTCGGATATAAAGATAGAAGTTGTATTTTTAGAAATGTGTTACACTTATGCCGACTTGATGAATATACAGGGTGACCCCCCCCCAAAAAAAGCTAAATGGAGGCCATTTAGAACATATGCTGTAGAACGGAGAAAAAAGGCCAAAGACTCTAGTGTTTTGATGTGATGTTTTGACTATAATAAACTAGTTATGACCAAAGTTTCATTTCATTCGGACAAAACATTAAGAAACGGGGCTTAATTAGAGTTGGGGGCCTGTTTGGGGGGGGGGGGTCACCCTGTATAAAAACGGTTTGTTTGTGTAAAGGTCCAGAGAGAGAAATAGGCTTTGGCAGAGAAGAAAGTAAATAATAGGAATAGGTAGAGGGAAGGGGAAACTGGAAAAGAGGGAGGAGGGAGATAAGGAGGAGGAGAAGGTGGAGGATTAGGAGGAGGAGGGGGAAAGAGGGAATGTGAGTCGGATATAAAGATAGAAGTTATTTTTTTTTAGAAATATGTTACACTTTCCGCCGGGCAACTCCAGGTAACCCTTTTAGTCATTGTAAGTGTGAGATTTTCTAATTGATTAATCAAAGCCACGTATTAGGGAAGGAGGCCGGTATGAATATGTTAAACCTACACCCAAATATACAGGAAATGTCAGGTAGCTCTGCTAGTATTCATTATCATAATCATAATATGATTTCTTAGTCATCATAGGATAGTCATCTTGGAATATCGTCAAGACGCATGTAAACCAGTGGTATGTATTATAAAACATAGTTGATTAAGTCTATGAGAAAAATGCTTAAATGTGCATATTTCTTCCTTTTATTTCTCTCTCTCTCCTCTCTCTCTCTCTCTCTCTCTCATTCTCTCCCTTTCTCTTTTGGGAATGGTAAGTTTTGCAAATTACAAATATTTTACTGACGGTATGTATTTACTCCATCAAACGAATGCAACCCATATTCTCTGCACTCCATTATATTTGGCACAAACTTCAGTCTATGACTGACTTGCACACCAAGTTAAATTCGTGTACGTCCCACATTCTTTTTATTCCTATATCTCATGATATGCATTTCCAGAGGATCTATACACGCAAATCTCTATATCCCACTTTCTATTGTAAAAGTGATTATATAATTCGTCAGAGAATGAAACTAACCAATTCCATCTCATCTACATCAATCAGCATTCTCTGACAGCTGTTTCTATTTTCGCCTGTCATAATTACTCTCCATTTGTTAGAATTATTCGGAAAATGACGCTGAGCAGGAAGCGATATTCTGCAATTGAGTTGAATTTTTTTCTGTTCTAATAGTTAAAAAGCACGTGTATGTGTTTGTGTATTCTCTCTCTTTTAAAATTCCAGATATTCGCCTGCTATTTAATATATTTCAATCGAGAGATCTTTTAAGATTACAACTGTCCCTTTAAAAACAATTGTTAGTATCCAACTTGCACTTAGTTAACCGGGTATACTTACCAGGAAGTTGTTTTTAATTTTTATTATGAGTCCGGTTGTTCATATAATTACTGGAATGATGGTGATCTACCTAATATCCCTGTTTCTTTTCATATTGTACATAAGACCTTGATATCTTGTTGTTCTCGTTGGATCACTGAAGTTAAGCATCGTTGAGCCTGGCTAGTACAAGATGGGTGACCATTTAGGAATTCTAGGTGCTGTATGTGCTCTCTGGTTTCTTTTCGGCATTGTTTCGAGTCGTCCCGAACCTCCACCTGCCACTGGTATTTAACAAAGTTAACAAAGGAGAGGCGTGGCTGGAGATTGCGCAACACTTACCACAAAAACTTCCACGCGCAGACATCCTTACAGTGGGTATCTAAACTATCAATACTGAAGGAAGCTCCAACGTGTTTGCATGTATGTATATATCTGTGTAGATATCCGAATCGGGCAAGTGCTTGTATAAAAATCGGATATCTACACAGCTATGCGGATTACCCATTATATAACTTGGACCTTATTACAAAACGGATATAAAGAACGTATAACATGGATTATATATATATATATACTTCAGAATAGTTTTTATTTAACAATCAGTTGTTATGGAAACGTGAGATTGTAAGGTTTACAAAATATTACTGGCAGTAATATTCTATAAGTTATCTACACAGCTATGCGGATTACCCCTTATATAACTTGGACCTTATTAGCAAACGGATGTAAAGAACGCATAACATGGATTTTACCAAGCAAGCTGGATCTAAAAAAAACTTTCATATCCTTTTTCTGCAAATCCACCTACTACAGGACTTCTGATAAATTTATTATTTTGACTTTGACTTTCCATGTCTCACCGACTTTAGCAAATAGGATGCATACCTTTCTAAGTATTTGCTAATATTTTCTCTCCTCTGATGAGATGGTAGACATCGAAACCCTATAGGTTAAGGAGATTAACTTTCTAAAGCATTCTTTGTCTTGCTGAGAATAATAAAAATTCTTTGAAATGAGACTCATTTCAATGAGAGTTTTTTTTAAATTCATTGAATTACAATTTAATCTATTTGCTCTATCTTGCATATCGAGCAATTCTTGTTTAGATGGGATAACTTATAGAATATTACTGCCAGTAATAATTTGTAAACCTTACAATCTCACGTTTCCATAACAACTGATTGGTAAATAAAAACTATTATTAAGTATATATATATATATATATATATATATATATATATATATATATATATATATATATATGAGCAAATAGTTTATAAAATATGTTAAAAAACATTTTGAAATGAGTTAAAAACATATTTAATCTGAAAAGGAAACACTAGATAAATGGATAGTCCTTAATCCGCGAAGTTTCGAAGAAATACTCTCCTTATATATATATATATATATATATATATATATATATATATATATATATATATATATATATATATATACAAGTACAGACATGCGTGTATATGTATTTATGTTGGGGTGTGGTTGTGTATATTTTCGTATACGTGTAAGAATGTGTACAGAAGTGATAGTGCGTGTCGACATGTATGTATGCCAATGTTTTTTATGTAAGTGCTTCTGCGTATATGTATGCCAATATGCATGCGTGTGCATGAGTATTTACTACATGTGTGCATGCATATGTAATCGTGAGTGTGCATGGACCAGGAAAGTGTAAAATATTTCCTTTCAGCGACATTCATTATCCCCCAAATCCACTGGGCCTTGCCTGGTCAATGTCTCTAATTGATTGATGTCATGCAGGGTGAATCTTTACTCTCCTTCTTCCAGAACCATCCCTACTACCAGTAACACCACTACCACGAACAAAAACAACAACATCGGAAGCAGTAACAAACACAAGCAACAACAATTATAGGACAGGGCTGTTGCCTCTCATTTATCCACCTTTATGTTAAGCTATCCCTTCCCCTACCTGACTTCATCATCACCTTCATCCTATTCGGTTTCTACTCCTCCTTCTCCTCTTTCCTCTTGCCTTTGTGTTTAAATATCAGGCTAGCCAACCCCTTCCAGCTCAGCTACCTTTGCGCCAAAGTGGGTCAAAACAGCTGCACGTGGGACCATGTTATGCTAATATCAGTGTACATATGCAAATGGATTAGCCAGGGAGAAAATTAGCTGCAAAAACATAAAATGCAAGAATAAAGGTGAACGATCTGAATTACTAGAAAAAAATTGATAAACTGAAAACGAAAGTGAATGAATGAACGTGAAAACGAAAGTGAAAGTAGAAGAAAAATAAAATGAACGTGGAAATGAAAGTGAAAGTATAGACACACGAACATAAAGGTTAAAAAAGTGAAAATTGAAATGGAAATTCGAAAGTATAAACGGAAACAAAAAGAAATTTAGTTAATCAGAAGAACAGACGACTGGAAGTTCGAAGCAAACAGTATTACACAAAACTTTATTCTATTTCTGTAAAACAAAGAAATAATTTAATATTTCAACAGTAATATATTTTTACAATGCTAAAAACAAATTGAAAACTGTGAATCATTAACAGTGTATTTATTAGTTTTTGCAGATAAAAATAAGGCATAATGCGACTTTTTATCTTACATTGTTTGCTGTTGGCTTTGCGTCGTCTATTCTTCTGATTAACTCAAAATTTAAATTAGAAACATTGATATGTGAAATCAAAAAGATTAAGAGAAATGAAAATGATAGAAAAATAGAATTGGAAAGTGAAAGTAAAAATGATAACCAAAAAGTAAAAATAAAAAAACGAAAATAAAACTAAAAGGAAATATGAAGTAAAAAAAAAAAACAGAAAAGAAATGAAACTGAAATCAATAAGAAAGTAAAAGTAAAAATTGAAAAAAAGAAAAAGGATATAAAGAAAAACAGAAACTTTTATCTTTTCTTTTCCAAACAAGAACCAACATGCCTGAAGACGGTCGAAGGACCGATACGTTGCACAAATAACAATAGTCCGATCAATCCGAGTAATATATACAAAATACCAAACGAAAAACGAAAGTAGAAAATTAAACAATTTAAACAAAAATAAAAAAAATGTAATAGAAAATCGAAATAAAAGCAGAAACGACATGAAATTTCAATTAGAAAAATTATAGCGTTGACGAGAAATGAAAAAAATTTATAAGTGAAAAAAGTGAAAGTCAAAAAGGGGAGGAAGTAATAATGGAAAAAGGGAAAATATGAAAGAATATATAAAAAAGAAAATTTATTAAAAAAATAGAAAATGAAACTACATTGGAATCCGTACGAAAATGGAGGTAAACATAGCAAAGAAAAAACATAAAAGGAAAAAAGGAAAAACTTGAAGTAGGAATAAAAGAAAGTACAAATATGATATTTACTTTTTTTAAATTTTAATAGAAAGTAAAAACAAAATTAGTAGGAAATAAAATTGAAAGTATAAAACGAAAAAAGAAAGTAGATTATAAATCTCACCTGTCTGTTTAAATGTATGTTTGTATGCATGTATGTATGTATGTATGTATGTATTATGAAATGTCAGGTCATGTTATATGCTACTGGTACCATGTTACCCAGTACTACCTACCTCATGGTCGGGTCACCGGCGACTAAACTGGTTCCCCCACCAGATTGTTTGGTGAGGAGGGTGGCTAGTCTCCCTGAAGGATTAAAAACAAGACCTTCCAAAGGGCGAATGAAACCTTTTTCGGGGTCAATGGCCAATTAGCACCGTGTGTGTTTGTGTATATGTATGTGTGTATTGGGGTAGAGAGGGCTCCCGTAAGCCGTGGTGAAGGCAGCATTTCTAGGAGAAGCAAATCTCTGATTTAAGACACCATAGAGCGGGACACCAGTACCCGCATTAAGCTGGTCTGCAGTTTAACTTGTTGCTGGCTATCTTGCTCTTGCTTGTTGCTGGATCTCAACATTTTGAACCGAGAGAGAGACTTAGCTGTCGTACAAAGCTAAGACTCTGTAACATCATCTGTGTATAGATACGCATTTGTCTATTAAAATGGTTCTGTGGCGATGGAAGTCATTTTGGGGCTCATGGACTGAGGGAGTGGCACTCGTCTGACAAGCCGTTTCAATCATCATCATGTATGTATGTATGTATGTATGCGTGTTTGTATGTATGCATGCATGTCTGTGCGTATGCCTAAAACTATTGACAGAGGCGATGGATTTTTACGAGGTTGATATCGTTTGGAAGCTCAACCCTTCGGACGACAAATATCGAAAAATTGACTAAAAATATTAATTCATTCATCCTCAACTAGGTGCCTTTCTACAAGGAGGGGTTGCATCTTTCGCCGATATTTTCAAAATTTATCCCCTCTTTTCGATTGACTAGCCCTACTTTAAACCTTCGACACTTCCGGTTTGGATGGACGCAACAGCAAAAATATCACGTTTTATTTTCACGTTCTTTTTCTCCCCCACGGTACGAGTTCGATTCTGCCTGCCTACTACCACTTTTTTTTTTTTTGCTCAACACACACCTCCAAACACCCGGGCAACACTGGGAACCCAGACTTGTAAAATTATAAAAGGAAAATGCAAACATGAAAGTACTAGAGAAAAGTGAAAGTAAAGAAAAAAGTGAAAGTGAAAATAAAAATTTAAAACAAAACGACAGTAAAATCAGAACTAAAAAGCAAAAACAAAATTAATAGTAAAAAAATAGGTACTAACGCAGAGAGTGACCCGGACGTAAATAATAACGTTATTATTTAAACATGGGGACGGGAGGGTGTTTTGTACTTACTTCAACCTTACAATTGAATAAAAAACATATCATAAAACTTTAATTAAATTTGGAAATACGATTTAAAAAGTAGCGCGGATCAGTCTCTGCACTAGAACCAAAAAATAAAATTGAAATGAAGAAAATGAGAATTGGAAAAGAAATTAAGTAGATAAACAGATATTTAAAAATAGAAAAGGGCAAAAGCTAACGTAAAAAGAAAAGTTGAAAGTGAAAAAGGGAAACGACAGTAAATGTAAAAAAAAGGGAAACCGGAAAATAAAAGTACCAAAGTACTGAAAGTGAAAGTGAAAGTGAAAGTAGAAAACGTATGAAATTGAAAATAAAAGTAAAAAAAAATAAGAAAAACGGTTAAATTAAAGTAAAATTGGAAAGGAATAATAGAATCAAAAGGAAAGTTAACAAAACCGAAAATAAGAAATAAAAATTAAAGTAAAACAGAATGTAGAAAGTATTCAAAATTGAAAGTAGAAATAGAAAAGAAAGATAAAAGTTGTAATAGAAAGAAGAAACGAAACTGAAAGTAGAACGAAAACAACGGAGTATAAAATAAAAAAGAAAGCGGTTATTAAAAATGAAAATGAAAGTATAATTAGAAAGGAGGAGACACAAAAAAATTATTTTAAATACAAAAGTAAAAAAAAGAAAAAAAACGAACACGAAAGTAAAAAGCGGGAAATAGAATGAAAATGGAAGTAAAATATTAATGAGGATTAAAAAATAAACAAGACCAAACCAGAAAATAAAAAGCAGGCATTAACATGAAACCGATAACAGCCTGTGTATCAGTGACAAAGATGTGAATATCATAAATAGTTATCATTATAATGCTGATATTAATGTTGACAATAATAAATAAAAAGTAATAATAATAATATTGACAAAAATCCTAATAATAATAATAATAATAATAATAATAATAATAATAATAATAATAATAATAGATACGCCCCAAGAGACATCGAAGACTTTTGAAAGTCATAGTCCTTTGTCTTTTTTTTCCACATTCTTCTCTTCCCTGACATTTCGAAATTGAATTATCACCATTCATATAATAGTCAGAGCTAAAATGGTTATATCATAAATTATTATATTAGCATTATATCATATTTTATGCATTGTGTATACATTTTTTACTCACTTTTGTTTTAGTAATGTGTCATTGCATAAATCGTGGGATCAAACTAGTGAAATTATTTTTTTTTTTTTTGTATTTCGTTCCTGAATCTTTGGAGATGATGATTCAGTATTATTTTATTGATTCAGTATTATTTTAATTCTTCAGACGACTGTTTCTTATTGTGAGTGTTATTTTTACAACGTTTCGGTCGATGTAACTTCCGCCTTACTTTCTGTGTATCTTGATCAATTCTCTCGAAAACTGTGCAGATTCTAAAATTCGACAGAAAGATTCCCGAGTTCGAAAAGATATTACATCGATCTAAATATTGCCAAAATAACACTCAATATGAGAACTGTAGTCCGAAGTATTTAGATAATATGAATTATTATAGTGGTTTTTTTTATATATATACGGCATAATCGCGTTTGACAGACCGGTTCCCGTCAGATAATCGAAGTTAAGCAATGATGAGTCTGGCCAGTACTAGATGGGTGATCATTTGGGACTTTCAAGTGCTGTATGTGCTCTCCGCTTATCTCAGCATTGTTTCCAGTCGTCTTCGGCTTCTCCTTGCCACTGGAATCAAACAGTGCCGAATCAGGAGAAGTGTCGTTGGCAATTGCGCAACCCTTGCATCACAAATACACGCGCAGCTGCCCCTTTGTCTTTCGAGACTGAACGGAGACATCAAGTTTTTTTTTATTCTTTTATTTTTTGTTTTTTTTTATTTGAAAGAAATTCTGAATACCTTATACCATCGGATAATAATGATTGCACTTTAATAAACTTATTTGAATTATTTGGATTTTTCAGACGATTGTTTTCATCCTTAATATTACACAACGTGTCGGCCGATGTAATCTCCAATCTTCTTCAGGTTTAAGTTTTTATGGCGTAAAAAATATAAGTACTAAGTAATAGTTAGACCTAAGTTGTAGTCATTTTGAGGTTGAATGCTAAACATTTCGTATTCTCAACACTAAAAATACAATAGTGGTTGCCTAAGACTTCTATCGGCTCATGGCTGCCAGAACGAGAGCAAGATAACTTCGTAGATTAACTGAAGAATTCCGTTCGAAATTATGTACAAATTCAGGAAGTCAACAAAATATTCCTGAGTTCGACGAAATATCCCTGAAGGAGGTTGGAGGTTACATCGGCCGAAAAGTTATAAATTAAATCCAAGATCAGAAAAGTCGTCGGAATAATCCAAATAATACAAATTTTCAATCATCATCTTCGAAATGTTGAAACTTAAAACCTAATTAATCCAATTATAATATTAGGTTGTAGAAATGTTTAAAACGTACTTAAACGACGATTATAATAAGTTTATACAATTTTTCTCTCGTTATCTTTACTCATTAATAAAAATAACTGTATACGTTATTAACTTAAATTATATTGTTTTCGCCTTTGTCATACTAGTTATAATGAATGTAATTAGTTATTTTAAACTCGTAATAATCAAATTATATCTGAATTCTGTCCTTTAGTCCTCACATAACATGAGTGATGTTTCTGAAACAGGGGTGAGAATTGCCGTTTTCTGTGTCATATCTAATGAATGCACTAACATGCTAAAACTCGCATGCATATATATGCACGAAAACACACAGGGTTTTAAACAATTAGATTAAAACTCAAGTCTAGGAATTGGCTCCTGCCAAATAGCACCTCTCTTATTATTTTATCTGTGCCTAAACCTAAATGTAGATGTCATAAACAAAGCTTTTTCTTAGAACTGCACACCTGTGGAACTCTCTTTCGATTACCTGTTTTCCAGCTGACTACAATTTGATTGTCTTCAAGTCCAATGTAAACAAGTTCTTGATGAACCGTCCCCCCATAAGTAATCCAATTTACAAAATTTCCACTACTTATGTTTACTACGTTATAATCACATTGACTAATGTATCCTCGAGTGGCCCCCGGGCCTTGAGAAGTGGTGATTCCTGTGTACAAAAAAGCGGGGAGTTGTCTGCATCAATGCTTAATGTCTGCAACATCTTAATACAAACTGGGGAGTATCGAGGGAGTCATGGTTATTTTCAGACTTCAAACATGTTGGAATGTCCTTATTTTCTTATTTTTAGTCCTCGCATTCCATTAACGTCGTTTCTGAAAAAGGGGGAAGAATTTCTGTTTATTGGTTTAGAATCTATCTATTGAACACTTATCGTTGCCTTGCTTTTTTTTGTTTGTTTTTGTTTTTTTTGTTTTTTTTTGTTTTGTTTTTGTTTTGTTTTTTTGTTTTTGTTTTTTTTTGTTTGTTTTTGTTTTTTTGTTTTTTTTGTTTTTTTTGTTTTTTTTTTGTTTTTTTTGTTTGTTTGTTTTTGTTTGTTTTTGTTTTTTTGTTTTTTTTTGTTTGTTTTTGTTTTGTTTTTGTTTTTGTTTTTGTTTTTTTGTTTTTTTTGTTTCTTTTGTTTCTTTTGTTTTTTTTGTTGTTTTTTTTTGTTGTTTTTTGTTTTTTTTTTGTTTTTTTTTTTTGTTTATGTTTTTTTTAACTTCTATCCTCCAGAAGAGTGCACCTTAGAACTGCACATTACCTTGTAATTTATCCAGTATGCTACCGGGTTCTTGCATATAACTTCTAAAACACAGTTACAAATTACTTAGAACTTCAACCCACTAATGAATTACGGAATGAAAGCAAGATTATATAAAGACTTCAGTACAAAAATCCGTATAAATTCTCAAGGTCGACAGAAAGATTTCATAATTCAACAAAATAAACCTTTTCAAAGGTCGGGAGTTACATCGGCTGAAACGTTGTACGAATACTTTACATAATGTAATTGCGCGTCTGTGTCCACGTTTCTTTTATAGTATTTTTCTTTTTCCTTACCCTGACGTCACTTCACACACGGCTCAGTATTTGCATGCAGCCGTGATACGCGCGTCCAGGCTTGTTATACAAACGGGCAATTGCTCAGTAATTTTCATTAAATATCTTCTTTTTTTTTTCTTGATTATGTCCTATTTATGGTAACTATTTATGTCTATTCATAAATCCCGAGCACCATCGGGTCGCCCTGCTAAAAGAGGATTAACAAATGTTCAACGCTTCTAATACTTTTATTGTCACCAAAATCGAGGAAATCGTTGATTCGTTAATCAAATCAATTGATTGCTTGTTCTAGTCAGGAACTTATCGCTATACACTGGGAGGAAGCTTCACAAACTCGCCGTGGTGACTTAGTCCACGATTCATTGTAGTCTACATTGCAATGTTGCTTCTATGAAATTATTTTTCATTTTGTATAAAGACTTGAAATAAGTTTAAAATGCAAAAGTCAAGTACAATAGTGCAATTATACTCTCAACAAAAGCGTTCATTTTGAACGCGCCTCCGTCTTATCAAAAAACTTACTGTTGATTTTATAGGCCGAGCCATTCCACTTGTGCGGTGATAAAACTTATTGAATGCAATTATGTTGGTAGGCTGCATAAAAGTGTTAAATAGGACTATTTATTCTTTAATCAGATTTCTTCGGTTATCGATTTTTATACTTATCAGAGGTATTCCGATACAAAACCTATCTAAAAATCACTCCCAAAAACATAAGGTACATATGTGTGATTTTTTTTTTTAATCAGCCCAGTCGTTTTGGGGTCTATAAAGAACAAACTATCACACATACACACAGATAAAGTGCCTTTTATAGATAGATAGATAGATAGATAGATAGATAGATAGATAGAGAAGAGATAGAGATAGACTTCTTTCCAGTTAACGAAATAAAAAAAACATTAAGAAATTTAC
Organism: Euprymna scolopes; assembly: GCF_053919585.1. NCBI lineage: Eukaryota > Metazoa > Mollusca > Cephalopoda > Sepiida > Sepiolidae > Euprymna > Euprymna scolopes. The sequence continues at coordinate 81,466,441 of NC_136516.1, read as the reverse complement.
GTGCGGGGTTTGAATCTATAGACCACGTTATGCAAAAAAAAAAAAAAAAAAAAGCAAGTAAATTTGCAAGTCTTATAAAATTCCTTGCAGTGGATGATGAAAAAAAAAAAAGAAATTTACGTGTGGAGTTTAAACCTACAGACCACGTCATGCAAACACCGTTTTTTAAAAAACCGCTATAAAATTTAGAATAGCATTTTCACGGCCCATTGTTCTATCATTGTAGCTAAGCGACGACATGAAAAAAATGTCTTTAGATGAATTAAAATAACGGTTTCGATTATCGATTATTGATAATTATCGAGGGGTATTCTGAGAAACAAACTTAACTAAGATCACTCCCAGACTTATACACTAAAGTTCTGTAAATTTTAAATAAAATCTGTTCAGCCGTTTCGAAGTCTATAAGGAAAAAACTCACACACAAAGACAAGGTTTCATTAATATAATTGTGTGTATATATATATATATATATATATATATATATATATATATATAGAGAGAGAGAGAGAGATGCAAACAGACAGACAGACAGACAGCGAAAGAGAAAGAAAGGAGAGAAAGGAGACAGTCTATAAGCAATAAGAAACAGAAAAATAAATACGTTTATGTTTTGTATTTATGTATTTATATAAATATTTATTTTATTTCGATTCTTTGATTTGCTTTATTTTTCCCCCCTTAAAATTGTAAAAAAAAAAAAAAAAAAAAAAACATTTTTGACATGAGTTCGGATCCCAATTTCAGGAATCAGATGCATCATAACCCCTTTTCGTAATGACAGTGTGTAAGCCGACAGCAATAAGAGCAAAAGAGGCAAACAAAATCTATGTATAAAACTAAAAAAAAAAAAAAAAACGTCATAAAAATACAATTAGAATAGTTTCCAAACTGTCGATGTACATTTTTTTAATCTTTCAATCTAAATAAAATCATATAACCTCATCAATTTTATTCGCATGTATCTTGTTACATAAATGCGCATATATATGCTTACACACACACACACACACATATATGTATATATATATATATATACATATATGTGTGTGAGAGAGAGAGAGAGTGTGTGTGTTTATATATGTATGTATTCATTAATATATGAATATATATATATATATAAATTGTATATGAATACATGAAAATACATAAAATTTGAATTACTACGTCTTCAAATATATTCCTATAATTATATAAGACTGTATATATATATATATATATATATATATATATATATATATGAGCGTAAATATTAATATACATAATTTTCTTGTATGTGCGTGAATATTTGTTTAGATATGAAGATATACAGTGCATAAATATATATTATTATCTTATATTAGCATACATGTACATATATATATATGCACTTATGTATATCTCTGTATATATACATATAAATATAGATAGAAAGAGAGAGAGAGAGAGGGAGAGAGAGAAATAATGAACCTTAACTATTTTTTGAATACTTGCAACTGTTATATATATATATATATATATATATGTATATATTAATATCTCTTTCTCTCTCTCCTTCTCTCTCTTTCTCTGTGTATATATATATATATATATATATATATATATATACGTTTTATTTTTTATTACCGTATCTTTCTGTTAAGTTACATTATTGTTTCAGCTACTAGGCCGCTTTTTTTGCCGTTTGTAGCTTCCTCAGACTTTTACAGAAAGTTTTCTGTAAAAGTCTGAGGAAGCTACAGACGGCCAAAAAAACGGCCGAGTAGCTGAAACAATAATGTAACTTAACAGAAAGATACAGTAATAAAAAATAAAACGCATATTTGCTCTACAACAGTATTGAGCACTTTCTTCAGTTTTTATTAATTACCATTTCCACTAAATATATTAATCGTGACACCCTGCACTGAAGATTCCCGGAAGGATGAAACACTAGTGTCTGTAGGTATTTAATTATTATAGCAAAACAAATAATAAATATATATACATGCGTGTGTGTGTATATATATATATATATATATATATATATATATATATATATATATATATATATATATATGACTACTTCATTTACTCACATAAAATTAATATACGAAAGTATAAATTTATGCGTAAACTTTAAGTATTTACTTCAAAATGCTCAATACGTAGAATGAGCTAGTTAGTAAGTTATAAAATATATATGGCGATTAAGCTACACTGAATATTCCGCGTTTCATCCACTCTAGGCGCATAAGCCTGAAGAGTCCTAGAGTTGATGAAACGCGGAATATTCAGTGTAGCTTAATCGCCATATATATTCTATAACTTACTATACACACACACACACACACACACATATATATATATATATATATATATATATATATATATATATATATATATATATGGATAAAATTAAAAAGTTATTATGATTTATGTGTTCATACATTTGTTTATCGAGTCTTCTGTATTAAGTGTTTAATTAAAGTTTGCAAATCTATACATACCGTATATTTCGGCGTATAAGACGACCGTCAGATAAAGCGAGGTAAAAATTTTAACAAATTTTGATAAATGTATAATATATCGTTTGTATTAGACGACGGCTAAATCACGAAACTAGGTTTGTTTAGCCTAGGCTAGAGATTGCAACACCCGGTATTTTTTTAAATATTGGTCTTTAAAGATGATTTGTTTTAACTTTAAGGGTCCACTTACACGCCGAAATTTACAGTATATATATATATATATATATATATATATATATATATATATATATATATATATATATATATATATATATACTTTTATTTAATTTCGAGTAAACAATTCACAACAGTGACAATGCCAATGTTTCGCTCAAATAATGACCTCTTCGGGTAACCTATACGTCTTAATTCATGGACATCACAATCCTTGAATGAAGACAAAAAGGTCAAGTTTTTCAATATTGTAATTAAGAAAAAAGATCACGTGTTAACAACTCGTAGAACAAAGAAAAAAAGCGAAAGAATAAAAGTGGATACAGGTGGGGTGGGGGAGGGAAATGAAGATCAGCAAAGCGGTAAATGTGTTAAACACACAAAGGGGGCAGATAACGACAACCACGGTTGGCTGTGAAAAAATAGGTTAAAAGCCCGTTGTCAAGCTTGCAGATAACAGTACAAGATAATTTGCACGTTAAAAACTTCATTATATCGGTATGAAATTGTAAATCAAATAAAACATCTATTAGTAATCATTGGCCCACTAGGAGCTTTCACACAGTTTATAACAGATCTCTCCTTCAAAACAGCCTTTGGTGTTCCCTGGAAGCTGAGTGACAACAAGTTTATTATTATCATTATTATTATTATTATTGTTATCATTATTATTATTATCATTATTATTATTGTTGTTGTTGTTGTCTATATATTAATGAAAGAGCGTACGTATTATTTTGCGTGTCACGCTTACATCTTTTTACTTCCGAATGACTGCCATTAAATTGTTATGACCTTCCATTTCCTGTAATAAATAATTTTACCACTTACTGCATAAGGTTTGGTTTGGGTTTCTGGACCACTTACTTCATAAGATTTAGGTTACCGCTTACTTCATAAGTTTGGATTTTGATTTCGGTTTCGATTAAAGCTGAAGGAACTCAAGTTATATATATATATATATATATATATATACATATATATATATATGTGTGTGTGTGTGTGTGTGCTTTCTCTTCAAATGTTTTGGTTTCGGTTTCGGTTTCGATTCAAGCTAATGTACCCAAGTCACATGCATATATTCTTTTATTTCTTAAATGATAACTTTTATAATATATAAGAATCGATAAAAAATGTTGTTCTTGTTTTTATTGTTGTTTTTATTGTTGTTATATATATATATATATATTTAATTAACCATCTTCTATAATATAAATCTCACCTGTCTGTTTAAATGTATCTATGTATATATGTATGTTTGTTTGTCTGTCTAAAACTTTCGACAGAGACGACAAATTTTTACGATATCAGTATCAATTGAAGCTCGACCCTTCGGACGGCAAATATCGAAAAATTGCCTAAAAAATATTAATTTCCTCACCTTCAACTGGGCGCATTTCTACAAGGAGGCGTCGTTTTTTACGCTGATATTTTCGAAAGACTGGCCTTAATTTAAACTTTCGCAACTTCCGGTTTGGCAAAGACGTCACGTTGTTTTTTCTTTCGCGTTATTTTCTTCCTTCGCGGTACGAGTTCGAATCTGACTGCTTACCTACTATCACTTTTTTTTTTTGCTCGACACACACCTCCAAACACTCGGGTAACGCCGGGCACCCATGCTAGTTTATTATATAAAAAATAAATTTAAAATAGGAAATTAAGCAGTGAAATAAAAATATAGAGATTAAAAATTGAATTTGTTAAAGTAAAAGTTGTAAAAGTTTTTACTTTAAATAAAATGAAACGCATGTAAAAACAAAAAGTAAGAATAAAAATAAATAAATGTATGCACATAAATTTTTAAGAGTTCCTGATCTGAAATGGAACACGTACATCAAATCTGTTGCCAGGGACGCTGGGAAAATGGTTGGATCCTTCTACCGCTCCAGAAGATATCTCACTACTGATGCAATTCTCTATCTGTATAAAAGATAAGTACGTCCAAGGATGGATTACTGCTGCTACATCTGGGCAGGAGCTGCTAAAAACAGCCTATCCTGCCTTGACAGAGTACAAAATAGACTTCGTGGCTTAGTGGGGGATGCCCTTTTCTCCTCCCTGCAACCTCTCTCCCACAGAAGAGACGTTGCGAGTCTGTCTTTGTTTTATCGTTATTTCCATGGCAGGTGCTCGTCTGAGCTCCAATCCCTCGTCCTCCCTCGCCAATCATTCACGGGAAACAACCGTCTGGCTGAAACTACTGTCAATAATTTTCCCCACTCTTTATCTGTGCCTAAATCAAAACGTAGATTCCATGAGCAAAGCTTCTTTCTTAGAACTGCACGCCAGTGGAACTCTCTGCCGCTTGCCTGTTTCCCACCTGACTACAACTCGGACGTCTTCAAGTCAAACATAAACAAACTCCTGACAAATCGCCGCCTTAAGTAAGACACTCTATAAAAAAACCCAATACTAATGATTACTACAATACTATCTCACTGATTAATGTACACGTAATAACCCTTATCCCTGAGTAGCCTTCGGGTCTTGATAAGTGGTGACCCCATGTAAAAAAAACAAAAAGATAGTTTAAAACTATAAATATCATTGTAGTTTTAAAAAAAAAACGATAAAAATGAACATAGATTTACTAGTATACTGTTTTAGTTAGAGAGTGATGACGGAGTAAGTTATAAAATTTATACTATATCCTCGCATGTCAATAGAAGGTAAAAAGAATTTACCTGTATATTAATAGAAATTCATGCACACACAGTAATATACAAAAGATATCATAGTATTGTAGTTGTTATAAGTTTAAATATAAAGTCATAAAATATGAATAAAAATTAAAATAGAAATAAAATTAAAATCAAATAAAAATAAAAAGATAAAATAATAAAAGCTTACACAGAAATGATTTGCAGTAATATAGATCAGTTAAGGTATGTTAATATAATAAAGCCCCAAGTGGTTAAGCAATTTAACGTAATAATGAGAGAAATAAGAAACAAGTGGAATAGAAGCCAGGGTGATGTGAGCGAGATAATAAAATAACAAGAGGTTATAAGATATAAAAAATAAAATAAAACTTGGATCGCGCGCAAAAAAAAAACGATCCTGTGCGCAAGGATATCCATTGTCTGCATTGTCCATTTGTACATCTCCAGGAGAAATTATCCTTAATACACGATCTTTTTTTAAGCAAACATTTGTGTTTACAATTGTTGCACCTAATTTTTTTTAGACAGCAATTTCTTCTGACAACGAAATTGTCTGCATCGGCGTTTTCATTTCTTTTTCTAATATGCATAAATTTATTTCCTTGCCTGTCATTTTTCTGTTTGGTGAGTTTGAAAATATATTTGTTGGTCAATTTTTTTTAGAGGGGTGGTAGTCGCTTTCTTCCTATTCGAATGCCCTCTACTTCCATTTAGATAGCGCTTTTTCAGTGGTTAATCAAACTCCCAGAAATGTAACTACGAAAACAGAAACAAAAAAGTAACTAATCAGAAAATAAAAAGTCCCCAATCCCTTAATATTACCTTAAGAATTACTAAAAACATAACAGAAAAAAGAAATGAATAAAATAAAAGTCGAGTTAGCGTTTCAACATTTGAGCAACGCTCGGCTGACACCGATGATTGCCGGTCTCGCCAGATCCGAGCTTAAGGGGAATTCACGAGAATTCGGGTCAAATTATGCAAGAGTACCAAGAAAAATATTACAATTCAAAGGAGTAGCATGGTATAGATGAACATATTAAAGTAAATACTGAAAGTAGTATTTAAGTTACTAAGAAGATTACAATTAATTGATGTTTCGTGTTTTTTATTTAAGAGCTTCTCTCTGTGCTTAAATCTCATAATGTATAATTATTCATTAAGACATAAATAGCAGGGTAAATGTAAGGATAGGTAAGTCATAGTTTGCCTTGCGATATGTCATTTTACAATCTTGAAAGTGTAATCAGCCATAACAATAAAATATTTATTTATACTAGCGAAACCTGTAAAAATTCCACAGAGGACTGATTCATACGTAATATATTGATGTTGGCATTCTGTAAATATTCAGCGTAAATGGAGACACTCTGGTATTATTCTAGTTCTTTTGTTAAAACTGCAAAAGTATTTATTCAAACTAGCAGGGACGCCCGGCGTAGCCAAATAATAAAATACGCTTCAATATGATATTTTAATTCTTGCAGATTTCGTATATATTATTATAGAGTTAATTTTCTATCGATTTTTTTATATATTATAAAATTGCGATTTCAAGAATAAAAAAAATATATCTATATGACGTATTCATCAGCTTGAATGAAAATTGAATCCCAAAACTTATGAATATATATATATATATATATACATATAACTACTTAATTTACTCACATAAAATTAATATACGAGAGTATAAATTTATGCGTAAACTTTAAGAATTTACTTCAAAAGTGATCAATACGTAGGTAGAGCTAGTTAGTAAGTTATAAAATGTATATGGCGATTAAGCTACACTGAATATTCCGCGTTTCATCCACTCTAGGACTCTTCAGGCTTATGCGCGAATTCTGAATCCTAGAGTGGATGAAACGCGGAATATTCAGTGTAGCTTAATCGCCATATACATTTTATAACTTACTATATATATATATATATATGTGTGTGTGTGTGTGTGTGTGTGTGTGTGTGTGTGTGTGTGTGTAATTTTAGTTACTACAGCGTCAATCGAAACTGAAACCAAAAGCTATGAAGAATTATTGATTATATTATTTGTGAAAAAAATAGATTACTGAGGTGCGTATCAGCTAAAATCAAAACTGACATCAAAACTTATCAAGAATTCTTGATCAAATTATTTTACAAAATAGATTATAAGCATGCTATTAGGTATAATCGAAATGGAAACAAAAACTTATGAGGAATTATTGGTAAAATTAAACCAACAAAAACAGTAAAATAAGAAATGGAAGTACATAGCAATTTTAACAACCCGGATGTAAGCGTGACACAGAAAGTAACACATGCGCTATCGTATTAATATATAGATTGTGGTTTTCTTTATTAGAAATTGTGGTTTTTATACGGAATTGCTAAACATTTACCACTAAGGGGACACGCCGGTTTATTAATAGAATTACAGTATTCAGTATACTTTTAATTCGTTTGGGTCGGATTCATTTTCATTTTTAAAAAATTTCTTATTGTTTTCCTTATTGAATTTTTTTTATATAATGTTGTTATGTAAGAAATGTTGTTTAATGAAGTTCCAAGTTTTTTTTTTACCAAGGTTGGCTTTTTATCATTAAACTAACAGAGTTTTGCCTGGTCGTAAAATACGCTTAAATATGATTTTTGATTAATGCAGACTTCCTATTTATTATTATATTACATTGGACCCAATATATAGAAATGATTTAAAAAGTAAAATAAAAAAAATGACTCGTGCGATACCACTGACAATCGAAACCAAAACGTTTAGCTCACGATTTACTTTCGCGTCGGCCGTTAATGACTGAACTATGAAGACATGTTTGCTGCAAGACTAAAAATTAAAACATGAACGAATAGCTACTACGTTAAGCACGCATATTTCTAATGTCGGTGTTCAACCTTCACCTAACAAATTTCATTTTTTTTAATTGTCACACTTTTGTACCGATTTTTCAGGGCTGAAACCCAAATATAAAGTTCCACATGGGTTCAAATACATTATATATGAGGATTTATGCCTGTAGACCAAAAGTCTAGGAGGAATTTGGTAGGGAAAAGTTTTTAAACAAGCATACGTATATATAAATATATATGGAAAGAGTTTTGTGTTTACTATAAACTTTTTACGCAAATATCACGCAAGTATAAATCATGTAGAATATCTACATAAATATTATTACACGTAATAATTAACTAAGGATGATCGTCCTATACGAAAACCGGAAAAAACTAAGATGAAATTAATTAAAATGAATGTTTAAAAGAATGCGCAAATTAGCTGGATCCTTTGCTTACAAATGCAATTCCACGGCTCATATATAACAAAGGTGTATTTTCTTTTTAAATAAATAGAAAAGGGTTTTTAATATGAATATCAATACACAAAATAAACAAATTCATAGGAGTATAAATTGAAAGGGAGTAAACTAGATAATTTTTCTTTTTCTGTTTTATGTGTAATATCATATTGTTGTCTAATGTATTCTATTTACGTGTTTCTATATTAATTTTCCATTATTATAAGGTCCTGGATATGACCTTAAACTATATCCGATGGTGAGGGCCCCAGCTTGCAGGCCTTAGGGAGTGTGGAGCCACCCTTTAATTGCCATTGCTCCCAGGTCCACTCTGACCGGGAGTGGTAGCACCTGTTAGGGTCCCAACTATGGGTTAAATAGAATACGACTTAAAAAACAAATATACTATATTAAAAAATCGTTCTCCAAAATCACCAGATTCGGCATTAAATAACCTGAAAAGGGTTGATATGCCGTAAAACAAAACAACCAACCAACCATTATTGTAAGCATTTTGTTGGAGTAAAAGGCGTTTTTGTTATTATTTTTTTGTTTTGCCATTAATTATTCTTTTTGCTAATTTATGTTTTATTACACATTTTGTGTTGTTAGAACGCGGATGGACATAGATCTGAATTGTATTATCTTTTTTATAATGTTTGTATAATTCTTTCCTTAATCCCAGGGTTACGTGCAGGAAGTTAACTATTTTCACATTTGAATTTATTTCTACTTTAAGCCTAATTCTTCTAAATTCTGTAAGAATGACTTTCTTAATTTTCTCACATTTGGGGCCGTAAAACTTTTTACAACCCTATGATGATTTATGGTGTCAACTTCAAACCCTAACCACACCCTTACCCTAACCCAAATATCCTCCATAAAATGTCCAATAAAAATGATTTCTTACGCCTCTATCTCCATTTTATAAATACCAACATAATTATTATTTGTGTACCGGTCTAACATATAGTTTTATATAACCTGCATAGAACCGTGAGAAGTTGCAATTACGTTTGACTATCTTTTATTACGCCATTTTGAATTCAAAATGGTGTAATAAAAAAATAAAGGGATATATATTATTTTAAATGGAATTCATTATTGAGATGAGTATTATTCATATTAATTTATTTATTGCGGACTATTATTCTTATCTTTATTAGTTGTTGTTTCACGACGTTTCGGCCAACTATTACTATGGCCTTCGTCAGGTGGTGAAAGAAAGTTCCTATCCGTCGCGTTAACCATCTGACGAAGGCCAGAGTAATAGTTAGCCGAAACGCCGTGAAACAACAACTAATAAAGATGAGAATAATAGTCCGTAATAAATAAATTAATAAAAATAAAGGGTAAGTGTAACGTTTTCCCAAGTTCCGGATTTTGTAATTATGCTCAAATATATTTTATTTTATTTTATTTTATTGGACTGATAGTTGCTATTTCTTTTGATGAGTTAAGAGCGGAATAGATTTATTGGTCTAAAGATTAATTAAATAAATGATTTTATACTGCGAAACTATTACTGTAAAAAAATGTGAATGTCAACGTAATTAAAAGAACTACATCATGAGATTGGAATAGAGACTTTTGTCATTTGCTTATAATATGCTCTGTAAACACTCTAAGTTTCATAAATTAAGAATTAGTGTAAAAAAAGATGAAATATAATTTAAGAAATGATATAATCACAGAATATATATATATATATGTATATATATATATATATATATATATATATATAAATTAAGGACTATCCAATTATCTTGTGCTTCCTTTTCAAAATTAAATATGTTTTTAACTCTTTTTCAAGATGTCTTTTCACATGTTTTATTAATCATATATATATATATACATATATATATATATATATATATATATATATATATATATATATATATATATATATGGGAACAGCAAAGATAGGAATAACCATAGTCTGACCCTAATAAGAAGGGTAGGAGTGGAACACACCCATGAAGATATTTGGTGTTATTTACAGACATTTCATCCGCTCGGGAAACATGTAACCAAAATGGACTGCGAAAATGCATTTATACATTCTGAACATTTTAAATATATTTTAAATATTTTACACTTTGAATAATTTCTGAAGAGGACGCTACACAGAACGTCTGAAACGCGTAAAAAACTATCTCAATGATTTCAAAACATTATTACAATGATCTAAATATGATACCTTTTTATATGAAAAATCAAAACACGGAATAAAAAAATAATGTTAAAAAATACATAGCAATTGTTGGTGACCTTTCTTATTTAAATATATATATATATATATATATATATATAAATAATTCTGTATCAGTTATTATATAATACCCAATATATAGTAATAATTTTAAAAAGTAAAAAATATTACCAGTGCCATCAGCTAAAATGGACACCAAATTTGATCGCTCTCCAGTCTGAGTCGTCACCGTTTGAGCTATCGTCAAATGAATATACAAAAGTTACAATTTGACCGGCTTTAGTGTATAAACGTATACTTGCTTATGCGTATGAGAATACTTGAAATCGACTTCTGCCTGTAAAGTTACATTTTTTTTTAATTTTAACTCCTTAGCAGCAATTTTTATCAGCTAAAAACCAAATCGAATTTATTCTATAGGTCCGAATCCCCTATACATCAAGTGTGAAGTGCATAGACCAAGAATTGATGAAGAAATTTAGTAGAGAACGTTCCAAAGACAGGCAGACAGACTAAGTCACTTTTACATATATATATATATATATATATATATATATATATATATATATATATATATATATATATATATATATATATATATATATATATATAAGCACAAATCAATACATTTTGCAAAATAAAATTAATGGAATCTTCGATTTTTCACTCTGTCAAAATATTTATGTATTTTTCAGCGTGCAATTTATCATGATTTTCAAGAATTTTCCGTTTTTGCTTTTTTTTTTTTTACTTGTGAAATATTCTCTGTGATCTTTAATTTTAAATTTATTTTTCAAAAAAAATTATCAATCTCTCTTTAATTTTTATCTTTTCACAATTATTAATCTAAGATTTAATCTTTTGGAATGTTTTTTTATTGTTAGTAATTTGTGCTTGTTTTAGATTGATGGCTAGAAAACCATTCGCTTTGGGGTGATTATAGATTTTCTAAAATGGCTCCCTTTCTTGCCTTCCAACTCCCAAAGAAGGGAAATAAATTATCATGGAAATGTGTAAGAGCCAAATTGTCTGTGCCAAAATTGGGAAGGGGCATCATTGGACCCCAAGTTCATGCCTCATAAGTTAAAGATGACCACATTGTGGCAAGAGGGGCACCTGGTGCTAGGGCGATTGCAAGAGTAAGGAGCTGGAGAAGTGACTTCAGGGAATTTTCGCCTTTACAAACTAGCAGACCATTACAATTGTTGACAAAGGAAAGAGTCTATCAAGCATGTGCACGGAAAGAGTCTATCAGGCATGTGTACGTAGTGTAATCATTTATACTGTGACAACAGCATATTCTCTCCATTGTTTTGACTCTTGAGTATATATCCGTTAATATCATATATGTTTTTATATAGACTGATGTGGTTCTCGGTTGATTGACTGTGTCTTACTGTGTCGGATATATCCTCGAGAGTCAAGAGAATGAAAATAATATTCTCTTGTCACAGCCCTAGTAATCATTTATGGAAATGAATTTGACCAGTGAAGGTTGAGGCCATGCGTTGCATGGAGAGAAGTGATGCAGGAATGGTAGGATGGATGTGTAATCTGGTTCTTAATGATAAGCTTGGCTCTTACGACTTCAGAGGAAAACAAAGTCAGGATAGTATAGGAAGATATGTGCAGAACAGAAGAATTTAGTGGTATTACGGTATGAAAAAATAGATAAGAGTTCTTGGGCCAGTAGACGTAGAACGTTTGGGATGGAAGTTCCAGATAACAGGAAAATTCCAATGAAAACATGAGCGGGCGTGATAAAAAAAATTGGATGATGGTATGACCATGTTGAAAGAATCAATGTGAGATCTTGAGGAAGTAGATGACAGACAGCTAAGTTAGCAAGATCAGTTCATAGATAAAAGTAAAAGAAAGAAATTAGAGGAAGTGATGAAAATAGAATTGAAATAAATATATAATCTATTCAGATATGGTTTGGTCTGAAAGTCTTTTTTTGAAGCTGTCCAACACATGGCAGACTGTACGACGAACGTTAAGCCGATGATGATGATAATGATGATTTATACAGCACACGGACATATATATATATATATATATATATATATATATATATATATATATATATATATATATATATATACTAGCTGGGATGCCCGGCGTTGCCCGGTCGTAAAATACGCTTAAATATGATATTTTAATTTACACAGATTTCGTATTTTCGATTACTATAAAGTCAATTATATTTTATTGTACCCAAAAAAGTTATCAAAAATAATGATTAAATAGCGAAAAATATATATGATTTGAACGCTATCTGTTAGAATCGAAACGATATAGTTGATGTTGGCGGGAGTAAGTCAGATAAATTTGTTACATTTTGTTAATGTGCAAATATACATTCATAGATTGAAGTTGCTTGATTTGGAATTTTTTTCTATCTATCTAACTGTCGATAGATTAAACGGAAACACAATTGGAGCGTTAATTGTTCTGATTTCCATTCAAGCTGATGGAACCTAAGTTATATATATATATTTTTTTTTACTTTTGAACACCCCCCCACACACACACATATATATATATATATATATATATATATACATATATATATATATATATATTTTATGTATATTGTTTTTAAAATATGATTATATTTTAAAAACAATATATATGCAGCTCCTCATTTGGGGATGTACCAAATTGGTCAAAGGGAAAATTATACCCAACTCGGATTTAGGTAAAAATGCAATTTCGTATGAGTTAATTAATTCAAAATGTATTGCAAAAACAAAAAAAAACTAACACACACACACATACACACACACACATATACACACACACACACACATATATATATATATATATATATGTGTGTGTGTGTGTGTGTGTGTGTGTGTGTGTGTGTGATAATATTAGATGCCTTCTAATAGATTCAAATTTCCGATCAACAAAACTACGAAAGCAAAAAGAAATACAATGGATCATCCGACTAAACACTCGTAAGACAGGTCTTAATACAGACTTTGGCCAACTTAAATTCTACAAATACTTCAAAAAATAATTAAGTAACACAATCACCTACTCATACATATATATTTATACGTGTGTATTAACCTGTTCTTGCTCTATATTGATTTCAATATGTATATTACATCTTTTCGTTTTATAGCTAACACATGCATTATTCTCTTGTTATTCTTATCATTACTTTATTTATCTCCATTATTATTATTATTATTATTACCGTTATTATTATTATTATTATTATTATTATTATCACCATTATTACTACTATTATCATCATTATTATTCTTAATATTGTCGTTATACCTAACCTTCTATCTGCACCATTTTTCTATATATATATATATATATATATGTTTACATCGTTAACTTCATATCCCTACTTATTCACTCACTTTATTTTATACATGTCTTTAAATAGTAATTGATATTTGTGTTTGACCTTATAAGTATGTGCATATGCGCCTATATATGTATGTATGTGTTTATATCGGGATGTGTATACATATATCTGTACATATATGGTTTTATATTGTTTATATATATATATGTATGTGTATGTACGTTCAGGTCATGTCATATGCTACTGGTACCATGTAACCCAGTACTACCTGCCTCATGGTCGGGTCACCGGCGACTAAACTGGTTCCCCCACCAGACTTGTTTGGTGAGGAGGGCGGCTAGTCTCCCTGAAGTATTAAAGACAAGACCTTTCAAAGGGCGAATGAACCCTTTTTCTGGGTCAACGGCCAACTAGCACCGTGTATATTTGTGTGTGTGTATATATATGTGTATTGGGGTAGAGAGGACTCCCGTAAGCCGTGGTGAAGGCAACCTTTCTAGGAGAAGCAAATCTCTGATTTAGAAAACTATAAAGCGGAAGACCAGTACCCGCATTAAGCTGGTCTGCAGTTTAATTTGTTGCTGGCTATCTTGCTCTTGCTTGTTGCTGGATCTCAACATTTTGAACCGAGAGAGAGACTTAGCTGTCGTACAAAGCTAAGACTCTGTAACATCATATTTGTATAGATACTCCCTCAGACATTTGGGCTCGTGACTTTTAAATGTCTGAGGGAGTGGCACTCGTCTGACAAGACGTTGCAATCATCATCATGTACGTTCCTATCCATGTAATGCATAATTATGTTGATGTGCACATCTTTTTGTGCTGCCTTATATGCACTTGTGTTTTCTTTTATGCTTATATATTTGTATATGTATGTATATGTATATATGTGTATTTATGTGTATGTGTATGTGTATGTGTATTTGTATATTCTATATGCATATATATATGTGTATATATATATGTATATATATATTCACGTGTGTGTGCTTATGTTGTATATGGTATGTGTGTACATGTGCGCATATGGGTATGTGTGCATGCATGCATGTATGCATGCCGGGACCTGTATATGTCATTGTATGCATATACATGTGTATGGATATATATGCGTGTATGTGTGTGCATGCGTGCATATCTGTTTATGCATATTATTATTGATATATGCATTATATGTATGGGGGGTGCATATATTCTATACATTTAGTCGTTGAATATGACTATGTATTGGTATGTATGCGTATATATGGGTATTAATTGTGCATGTATATATATATATATATATATATATATATATATATATATATATCTGTACCCTTATACACATGTTTTTTTATGTAAAAGCTACTATTGGTCTATGTTTAAATATAAATAATATTATTATTATTATTATTATTATTATTATTATTATTATTATTATTATTATTATTATTATTATATGATATTATCCTCGGTCTGTATATGAGAATTCCTTCGGGACTGAGACAATTTCCCTTCAGGACTGAAACTATTTGTATTCTCATGTAATTATTGACTAATATTATTTTTATTATTATTATTATTATTATTATTATTATTATTATTATTATTTTATTATTATTATTATTCATTTATTTATTTATTTATCTATGTTAGTCCCATCT
This sequence comes from Euprymna scolopes, assembly GCF_053919585.1. Taxonomy (NCBI): domain Eukaryota; kingdom Metazoa; phylum Mollusca; class Cephalopoda; order Sepiida; family Sepiolidae; genus Euprymna; species Euprymna scolopes. Next base: position 81,450,639 of record NC_136516.1, on the reverse strand, counting down.
TTATTGATGGAGAGACGGAATTTACTTACCATTAAAAAAGCTGACATTGTCCCTTACTCTGCCCTCTTCAGTAGTTTTATTATTATTATTATTATTATTATTATTATTATTATTATTATTATTATTATTATTCATAAGTAATAATTACATTATTTTTACCGTTTAACAATTTCATTTCTATTCCATTATACATATTGAAATCAATTGCGTCTCTTTTTTGCCGTTAGAATTAAACGTTTTTACGTTGCAAAATTAAAAAAATATTAAAAAACACAATCTTCTTCCACAAACGGCTAAAATGATTCACGTGAACTTTTTCGAACATGGTTGCTAGGAATAAACGCTGTCCACGCTACAAATCTCCAGTTCTTTCAACGGTTTTTTTTTTCTTTTTCATTTCGATGCTTTTTTGTGACCAAGAGCGGAGGTCCGCTTGAAATATAAAAAATAACAATAAAAATATTAAATACAAAAAGTAACATCGTTTTTCATGCTTCAAAAAACCCGCATAAGCTTTAAATCACTATCCTATAAGCATACGTGGACTTTTAAAATTATATATATATATATGAATATATATATATATGTATATATATATGAATATATATTTTTTTTTATTACACAGTGGTCACCATTTATCAAGGCCCGGAAGCCACTCAGGGATAAGGGTTATCGCAAGTACATTACGTTAGTGTGGAGATTTGATGAAGTGTTTACTTAAGGGGGCGGTTCATTAGGAATTCTTTAACGTTGGACTTGAACACATCCAAGTTGTAGTCAGGTGGGAAGCAGGCAGACGGAACAGAGTTCCACAGGCGGGCAGGTCTAAGAAAGAAGGTTTGTTCATGGAATCCACGTTTTGATTTAGGCACAGATAAAGGGTGGGGGAAATTTTTCACAGTGGATTCAGCTAGACGGGTGTTTTTCGTGAAAGATTGGCGAGGAGGAACCAGAGATTGGAGTTCAGACGAGCACCTGCCATGGAAATAACGATAAAACAAGGATAGGCTCGCAACGTCTCTTCTGTGGGAGAGAGGTTGCAGGGTAGAGAAAAGGGCATCCCCCACTAAGCCACGAAGTCTATTTTGTACTCTGTCAAGGCATGATAGGCTGTTTTTAGCAACTCCTGCCCAGATATGGCAGCAGTATTCCATCCTTGGACGTACTTGGCTTTTATATAGATAGAGAATAGCATCAGTAGTGAGATATCTTCTGGAGCAGTAGAAGGATCCCACCATCTTTCCATCGATCTTGGCAACAGACTTGATGCACATGTTCCATTTCAGATCAGAAGTAAAGGTCAAACCCAGAAGCTTGTCAAAACACGAGGCCTCTCCCAGACGAGAGCCATCCATCCCAATTGATGCCAGATGGGGATCAGAGCGTTGATGATGTAAGGATAGGAGTTTGGTTTTAGATGCATTATAGGTAACCAGCCACGTCTTCCTCCACTGAACCACGCGCTCGAGATCAGAGGAGAGAGAATCAGAGAGAATTTTGTCATTTACAGCCTTTGATGTGTTGCCGTAGATGGTCGTGTCATCAGCATGGATGTCAACGAATGATTTAAGTATGTGTTTAGGGAGGTCATTGATGTAGATCAGGAAGAGAGTTTGGCCCAGGATTGACCCATGAGGGACTCCAGCATTAACACTGTAGGCCTCTGATTTTTGTCCATCGACCACTACTCTTATGAGCCTATCGGAGAGAAATGATTTAATGATTGAGCAAACATTTCCAGTTATACCATAGCTGGAAATCTTGTAAAGTAGACCGTTATGCCATACCTTGTCGAAGGCTTTTGATATACCAAGAGCAATTGCCCTAGAAAGGAAGCCTTTGTCAAGAGATTCACTAATCCTGAGAAATGTATATATTATTAGATATTAATGTGTAGATATTAATGTGTATTAGATTAATGTGTATATATATATACATATATATATATACACATATATATATATTGTGTTTTTTACACTCAACAAGAGCAATTGCCCTAGAAAGGAAGCCTTTGTCAAGAGATTCACTAATCCTGTGAGATATAACCGTCAGCACATCTGCGGTAGATCTTGCAGAGCGGAAAACATATTGTGTGTCATTAAGAAGGTTGTTTCTGCTGAGGTGGTTTACTATTTCTCTATTTAATATGGATTCCTGCAACTTACTCACACAGGAGACTTATTGGTCTGTACTGAGAGAGAGATGACTTATCACCTGAATTCTTAAATACAGGGAAAACTGATGAGGTCTTCCAGGGAGTCCGAAAGCACTTCTCCTTAAGGCAGCGCTTAAACAGTTTCGTAAGTATGGGAGCAAGTTCTGGTTGACGCTTTTTTAACAATATAATTGGGATGCCGTCAGGGCCAGTGGCTTTACTGGAATCAAGGTTCTTGATTAGCTTGGCGACCTCATGCACGGATATTTGTATGTTACCTAGCGTGTTCTGTGTTATAGGAGGAAATATGGGGAGTTGATGGCCTTCGTCGCATAGGGTAGAATTAGCTGCAAAGTTCTTTGCAAATAGTTTGGCCTTGTCTGATGCTGACAAGATGACCTCTGGTCCATTGATAATGGTTGCGATAGAACGCACACTTCTGTTCAGGATCCTATTTGTTATTTGCCAAAACTGGTGGGAACCAAGCCGCTGATCAGCTACCTTGGATTTAACAGACTAGGCATATAGCTCCCTTGCATTTTTATTCCTCTTTTACAGTGGTTGCTGGCAGTCCTGAAAGCAGCTTTAGTCTCAGTGCATCTATTACGTTGGTAGCTATGGAAAAAGTGATTTTTGTGCGCGATAGCAGCAGCACATTCTGGGGAGAACCATGGCTGGCTGTTAGGTTTTTGTTGGAATTTTTTAGATGGTATGAATTGGTCTATGCCTACAATTAACCGTTCGATTAGATCTGATACTATAGATGACACTTCCTTATAAAACATGGAGTGCAGAGGTAAATCAGATATAAATGTACGGAAGCTATCCCAGTCAGTCATAGAGTATCGCTATACAGTACGGTGGAGGGGTACGTCTGGGGACTTATTATATTTCGTTTTTATCTTAACTGATACGACGGAGTGGTCGGAGGATCCTAGAGGAGAATGAACAGAACATGAACATAGCTTAGGGGAAGTTGAGTGAAAAAGGTCTAGGAGGCTTGCATATTGATCGGGTGTATCGGGCACACGGGTGGGTTCGCAAACAATCTGAGCGAGGTCATAAGCAATGGCAAAATCATGACAAAACCTCCCCTCATCGTCTGTCTTATTTGAATGGGTCAGCCATTCCACATTATGGACGTTGAAGTCACCACATATGTGGATGTTAGCCGAAGGATGTGCAGACAGTATGTGGTCTTTTTTCTCAGATATGCTCTTAAAGATAGTAACTCTGCTGTTGTGGGGGCGATAGAGGGCAAATTTAAATGCATTGGTGTTATAAGTGCAACCCGGAAGCACATACAGGCTAAATTAGGATCTTCTCTAGAGATATCCCTGCCACACGGGAAGCCATCTTTAATGTAGGCACATATTCCATGCCCATGGCGATCTTGGGGGTCAGATTTAGATGTTAAGTTAGAGTATCCGTTAATTATGAACTCATCTAGGGAAGTAGTCGCCCTATTCCAGTTTCGCTTAGAAATAATATGTTCGGTTTCGTCTCCTGTAATTAAGTTTCAACCTCTGGAAGGTTGGAACGTAGACCCCTGATGTTGGAGAAGGAGACCTGGTAGTAGGGGTCTACGTTGGAAGATGGGGTTCTAGGTTTATTCGAGTTTTTTTTCTGGAGATATTTCATGTTGAGGTTTTGGGATTTGTGGAACAGGTCGGCATACTTGGTTAGAGCAGTACAGAGAGGGAAAGTAAGAGAGAAAAAGACAGGAATTTTTTTTTGTAGAACACGAAAAGGTAAAGCCGTAACAATTACCCACTAGTATGGCATCGAGAGGCCCCACCAGAGACTACTGCATGGTCCAGATCCACTCACCAAATGGCAATACAGCAGTCCCAGTACTTTGCACCTGCTGATAGGACAACCTCCTTAGTGGTTAGCCAAGGTTCGGGTCCCTGACTATCAGGCGGATAACGTCAGCCCAGACAAAACGTTTACCTCCGGCATCCTTACTAGTAACATGGCCACAAGGACAGACATAGAGACAGAAAAATTTCCGACAACTCAGACTACTGTTCACCAATTACTACCGACCTTTAAGCAGCTTTTTCTTCACCCTTTGTCAGAAAAATCACTAATTGAATGAGGACTGAGGGACAAAAAAGGAGAGGCGAGAGTTACTGGAGCTGCCGATAACACATCCATTGTATTATCTACTCTCCATTAAAAAAGGGGGAGGAGGGGAATGGGTACAAGTGACTTATTTATATCTAAGTAGTAAGTCTGGTGCTAAGTTATCAATTCAGGACACTTTTGGTGATAATCTCCCCTCCCATATTAATGGGTGGAGGTTTTTCGTTATCTATCGAGTTTGAATAATTGGAGCTTCACCTTATAATTAAAATCCAATAATTAACTTTCATCAATTTGTAAAGTCGGCTTACTATTAATTTACATTCGAGTTTAGGTAATTATTTAAGGTTTTAATTTAGGAGGTTCGTTTTCATAGGTGACTTTTTCTTTGCTAATGTCACGGTATTATATTTCGAATATGATTGAAAATAAGACTAACTATATTAGATGGTTTGATTGGCTAGCCAGGAAGCAAGCATTTTCAATATAGGAAAGCTTGCAGTAATAGTATATATTAAGTATATTACTTAAATAAAGTCCTAACTTTATCTACTCTAATAGAGAAAATAATTCCCGTCATTTTGTTTTTTTGTTTTATCGCTAGTTTACTTTGTAGCATTGCTAAACTGTTTTGTCTGTTTCAATAGTCTCGAAGGGGGGTGGGTGACGAATAAGACAGGAAAGTAGACAAATAAATACATATGCATAAATAAAACAAGAAAAACAGTTTAAACAAGGTAACATGAAAAACATTTGGGAAGAATTTTAAAAATACTTAAAGTCTATTTGCCATAATGTTCCGGCGTCTTTTTGCCAACTGGCATATTGTCGTGTCTTTTATAGAGCGTAAGAAGATTTCTATATCCGGATAACTTGTGCATGTGTGCCTATCTATTTATAGAATAAAAGTCGTTACGTTCAGATGTGTAAATATTAAATTTACATTAAAAAAAAGAAAAAAAAAGTCCCAACTTTTTTTTTTAAGTCCTAATTTTATCTACTCTAATAGAGAAAATGATTCCCGTCATTTTGTTTTTTTGTTTATTTTGTTTTATCGCTAGTTTACTTTGTAGCATTGCTAAACTGTTTTGTCTGTTTCAATAGTCGCGAAGGGGGGGGGTGACGAAGAAGACAGAAAAGTAGAGACAAATAAATACATATACATGAATAAAACAAGAAAAACATATATATATGTTTATATATATATACATGTTTATATATATATACATGTTCATATATATATATATATATACATGTTTATATATATATGTATATATATATATATATATATATATATTATTATTATTATTATTATTATTATTATTATACTGTTGGTAGACTTTTTTCAGTAACTCATAATAACAACACAATATGTCATTCCAAAGAGTGCTCAATGCATGAAACAGAGCAATATATTGATTGTTGGAGAGCTATTGGCTACACATTAGCAAACGGGTTTCAATGACCCCCTAGCAGGGAAAATCACCTCATCAGGCCAAAAACCATCCACGAAACTTTCAATAAAGACCATCCCTTTATATTAAAGTCAACTTTACAGGGTTGAACCATTCTAAAAAGAAAGAGGGGTACTAACAACCTATATCAAAACAAATATAACCTATTCACAAAATAATGTTAGGTTTTTCAAGGTATAATTCTGAAGCAGATTTATTATAAGTTTGCATTAAATTTTGTAGCTCCAACCATTATAATTATAATTGTTTTTCGTTTATTTTGTTATTTTTTAGAACTATTACTCCAATATCAATAAATTTAACTAAGGCTTTTTTCTTTTAAAATCGAGATATAAAATATATACATCTATTACTAAACTATAAATTTAGCGCTATTTTTCTATATAATACAAAAGTACCGACATATATATATATATATATATATTTGCATATATATATATTTGCATATATATATATATATATATATATATATATATATATATATATACGTATATATACAGTCCTGGTCACAATCATAAGACCACTTAAGAAAGTAAGCGTTTTCGCATATTTTCGAATTTTTAATCAAACAAATGGTTGAAACCATTGCCAAAAGGGAAAATATTATGGAAAAAAAAATGAAATCTGCTTCATTCGAAATGTTAACCCTGATCTAATAATTATCATTAAAAAAACAAACATTTTCACCTGGTCAAAATGATAAGACCACTGATAATTTATCTAACAAACGACAATTATAAATGACTAAAAAGTGTCTCAGTATTTAGTATAGCCTCCATTATTACGAATTACTTCAAAATTTCTCTTCGGCATGCTTGCGACTAAGTTTTTTTATCAGTTGCGAAAGAATTTTATCCCATGTACTGAAAACTGAATCAGAAAGTTCCTTCATCCAATCATACTGGGTTCCATCCTTGAACACTTCTTTTGCCATCCATCACCAAAGATTTTTAATGGGATTGAGTTCCGTAGAACATGCTGGATGATCTAACAATTCTATATTATTTGAAGAAAATATTCTCGTGCTTGTCGAGAAGTGTGTACCGCAGCGTTGTCTTGCTGGAAAATCTAATTTCTTCCACACAGACGTAGACCTTCAGTCCTGATAGAAGCGTCTTCAAGCATTGAAATGTACTTCAATGATGTTTGCCGGCCTTTCACTACTTGCAACTTTAGGGTCCCAACTGGCGAGAAATCACCCCAGATCATTAAAGACCCTCCTCCACTATGCCGAGTTGAAAAACTCTCTTTGGGCAAATTTTTATCATGCCAATAGTGTTGAAATCCATCTGGACTATCTAGATTAAACTTTTTCTCATCGGAGAGAATAACATTTTCCTACTTCTCTTTATCCCAAGTCTGGTATTTGGCAGCATATTTAAGTCGGTTAGTTTTATGCTGTTCAAGAAGACGTGTTTTCTGCAGTCGCTTTAAATGATTGAACCCTTTCATTTTCAGATGCCTTCTGATGGATTTAGGACAACATTATGCTGCTTTTTGGCTTTTCAATCGACTTGAGCTCATACTGGAGGTTTTTTTAACTTCTTCTGATACGGCGATCCAGTGATGGGGTTACTTTTTTTGGTCGACCTGGACTCTTTTTGTGCCCATATTGATCTGGATTTCTTAAAGAATTTGTAATGACCGTTTTGCTACGATTCAGTGCGTTTGCAATGGATCTATGGGAGAGTTCATCCCTATTAAGCTCAAAGATCCTTCCTCTCTCAAACTCTGATAATGGTTTACCTTTTGCCATTTATAATTTAGTAAGATGCTTTTTTATCCACTAACAAGTTCTTTTAGTAACATAAAAAGCTTTTCGTATTCATTTTTTCAAAACTAGCCGATTTTATTAACGTGGTCTTATTATTTTGACCAGGTGAAAATGTTTGTTTTTTCAAAAATAATTATTAGATCAGGGTAATGAAGCAGATTTCTAAAGTGGTCTTATGATCTTGACCAGAACTGTATATATATATATATATATATATATATATATATATATATATATATATAAATTACATTAAGTTTACCAAGGTAATCAATAGTTACGCGATTCCTTTGGAACTTACCTGTTGGATTGGAAGTTTTTAATTCGACCGTGTTTGGATTTTACCATTCTTGGATTTTTTACCCTTCACTGGACTATCAATTTATGTGAAATCTTTTTATCATTTTTTTTCTTTTACCTCCTATTCCCCTTACCTCACCCTTTTTATAACCAAGTAAGATCTGTGACTTACTTGTGGTTTCATTAAATACTTTTACATGCAAAACCCGATCCCGCTTTTTATTAATTCCTGCCCTCTGATGAGAAGAAGAGTATTTCTTCGAAACTCCGCGGATTAAGGACTATCCACTTATCTTGTGCTTCCTTTTTAAAATTAAATATGTTTTAACTCTTTTTCAATATGTTTTTTAACATGTTTTATTAATTATTTGTTCATATATATATATATAAATATATATACACACACACACATATGTATGTGTGTGTGTGTGTTTGTGTGTGTGTGTGTGTGTATTACTTTTGAAACTATTAACATTTTTTTACTGTTAAATCATAAATATATACTGGGTAAAATATAATAATATTTAATAAAATTGCTCTATAATAATTAATACGAAATCTGAATGAATTCGAATATAATATTTAAGCGTACGATGGGCGTGCAATAAGTAATGCCCGTGACCCACTACCAATTGTCTGATCTAGCTGAAATTTTGCATGTGTCATGATTTATATCTCTACGGGTTATGTGGCAAATTACAGCTCTGAACTCATTGTGTTTTCTGTTTTACAGATATTTGAACTGAGTCAGGTGTGAAATGGAGCCTGTTGAATGTCGAGCAGTGATTCGGTTTTTGTATTTAAAAAGACGCACACCACAAGAGACTTTTGATGAAATGAAAGAAACTTATGGTGATAATGCCCCATCATATGACCTTGTAAAACGGTAGCATCGTGAATTCGAACATGGCCGGAAGTCTGTGGAAACAGCTCTCAGACCTGGTCGCCCCCCTTCTGCCATTGATGAGGCATCTGTCCGTCAAGTTAAGGCTGCCATTTTAGAAGATCGGCGCATTACTATTCGCCAAATAGCCCAAGATGTCAATATTAGTACAGGGTCTGTGGAAACTATCATTCATGACCATTTGCATATGCATAAGGTGTCTGCCAGATGGATTCCCAGGTTGCTCACACCATTCCAGAAACGAGAACGCGTCGAGTGCTCGAGGAGTAATTTGGAGATGTGCCAAGAAGATGAGTCAAAGTTTTTCAAAAGACTGATTACACAGGATGAAACCTGGGTCCATCACTATGATCCAGAGACCAAAGCCCAGTCAATGCAGTGGAAGCACTTGGACTCACCACCTCCAAAGAAGGCAGTCTTCTGGGACCAGGACGGAGTAGTGATGACAGATTTCCTGGCAAAGGGTACCACAATTACAGGAGCCTATTATGCTTCACTTTTGAGAAAATTAAGGGAAGCTATCAAAATCAAGAGGCGGGGCAAGATCGGCAAAGGTATCATCCTCCTGCAGGACAACGCTCCGGTCTACAACTCGCATGTCGCCAGATCAGAAGCAAGGGTGTGTGGTTATGAAATCCTCCCCCATCCTCGCTACTCTCCTGACCTTGCACCCTCTGACTTTCACCTCTTCCCAGCCACGAAGTTGTTTTTGAAAGGAAAGCGTTTCCCAGATGATGCAACCTTGATTTCTGAAGTCACAAGTAACATCGTGGTTGGAGGACCAACCTGGGGTGTTCTACAAAAAAACGGTCTCTAGAGCTACATCAAACAATGGGAGAAGTGCATAACTCTGAGTGGTTCCTATGTAGAGAAAGACTAATAACTGTGCCAAGTTTCGTTGCTCTACTGCTATGGGAAGTGGGCCAGGGGCATTACTTATTGCACGCCTCTCGTATTTTACCACCGGGCAACGTTGGGTAGCTTGCTAGTCTTATATACAAATTAAAGTCAGTCTCGGGTTTTATCATCGATATATTTTTTCCTACAAAGTCAATTCTTTATTCTATTTAAAAGCTGTTCTTTTTGTTTGATTGATCCAACATATGTTTAAGAAAAATGAAAGGTAATTTAATTCAGTTTTATTCTTAGAAAATACTTTAACCGGTTCGGTATTTTTAAAACAGTGGAATTTACTAGGCATTACAGGACTATATTGGATAGGTAAATTAAGAAGTCTTAAGTAATTAGCAATTGTGTTTTTTGGTGGTGGTCGCACTGAGCATTGAACCTTCAATTTACTGAATAGTGTAATTTACAACTAAAATTACCGAGTACATTATCCACTACGCCAAGGGTCCTTGTGCTTCTACCCAGACATGGCTGATGAACAAAATCGCGCTACTACTATTGATTAAATAAAGTCACGTCAAAAATTCTGTGCAGATTTCAGAGGTCGACAGAAAAATTCCTGAGTTCGATAAAAAAAAAAAACAGCTGAAGAAGATCGGAGGTAGCATCAACCGAAACGTTGTGAAAATAAGATCCAAGATCAGAACAGTAGTCAAAAAGATCCAAATAATATCAGTAAGCAATCCTCATCTAAAAATTTCAGAGACGTGATTTGAAGAATTTAGATAGTTTTACCATTTTTTTTTCTGCATCGTTTTTCATTGCACTTTCATCGTTTCCATGTTTTAAAATCGTCTTAAGTGTATCTTTTATCTCCAATAAAACATTATATATTAATGTCTTTTTAGGGGGGAGGGGTGCACGTGTTAAGTAACTTTTCAAATCAGGATTGAGATCAAAATAAATGGGCAACTAATGTAGACGCCTTTTAGTTTTTTGGGGTTTTTTTTTTTTTTCGAAATATTTTGTTTCCCATTTCTGTTGTTCTTAAACCATCTCGCTTTCGCTGAAAACACCTTTTTTTTTCGGATCCAGTTCTTCGATTCATGTGAACGGAACACATTTAGATTAATAATTTTTTTTTTTAAATATTTCTTCATTCCAAAAAACCAAGGCATAAAGCAGGTGATTGAATCGCTAACAGAACTGATAATTGATTGGAAAAATTGATTCACACATTATATAGTTCTACGCATATATGTCTGTATGTGTGGTCGCGTATATGTGCATGTATTATATATATATATATATATATATATATGTGTGTGTGTGTGTGTGTGTGTGTGTGTGTGTGTGTGTGTGTGTGTGTGTGTGTGTATTACATTTTGTAAGTATATATAAATGCTCGATTACAGAAATGTTAATCATGTTGCTTAATATTTGAGTCAATTTACCTGGCTTAATTTTTATTGATATATGTGCATTGCCACTGGCTAAAAGATTTTAATGTATAAAACCTCTGGGATTTTTTTTTAGACCAATAGACACACATATTATTGTTTCTTTGAAATGAACTATGAAATGACTGTCTATTACTTGTAAAGCGATGTATCATATATATATATACATATATATATGCATATGTATATATATATATATATATGTATGTATGTATGTATGTATGTATATACTAGAAGATGCAACTGGCGTCACGCTAAACCTAGCATGCAGCAACAGCCATATTATTTTCATTTCTTTGACTGTAGAGTGTGCATCTATTGATATCTTATAGGTTTTTAGATAGAGTGATGTGGTTCTCGATTGATTAACTGTATCTAGCTGTGTCGGATATATACTCGAGGGTAAAAAGAATAATAAGAATATTCTCTTGTCATAGCCCTAATGATAACCATTAGACCAGTTTTTCACGAACTTTAACAAGTATTTTCAAAATTACTTATTCTGTACATAATGTGAATGATTCGCGCATGCGCAGTCGTAAAACAGTTTCCAAACAAATAAAAATCTGACAACACCCAAGTGCCAATTTTCAATAGTGATTCCTTAGCAGCCTTTTCTTTTCGGATGAAAATCGATTAAAAAGTGTTCCACGTGTCTGTTTACCCTATATTCCAAATTTCAAGTACGTAGATCAAAGAGGCGTTGAGTATATAGGTTGAGAAGTCCTCACACACCCACACATTCTAACTGTTATAGATATATAGATAGATATATGAACAGTTCTTTATTTTAAAACATCCGCAAATATCGGACGAATTTAATTAACAGAATGTTGAGCCACACTGATCTTCAATCCGACACCACGCTCTATAGCAGGCAGGTGTGGAAAACCAATGAGCGCATATCAAAGGTAATCGCCGAAACACTAGAGGAAGATTTTCAGTCTGTAGTGGAATGGTGTCAGAAATGGATGGTAACATTCAACGCTGCCAAGACCTAGCTCATTTCCTTTAATAATTACATGGAACCTTACCAACCATCAATAGCTATGGCTAGAGATACTTTACCTGAGAGCACTTCGTTCAAGCTCCTTGGCTTAACGTTCACAGGAAACATGAGTTGGAATAGATACATCGAGATCATTGCTAAGTCTGCTGCAAAGAAGGTGGGCTCTCTCTATTATGCTAGAAAGTTACTAACGCCTGGAAGTATCCTGTACCTCTACAAGGCTTCCATTCGCCCATGTATGGAGTACTGCTGTTACATTTGGGCTGGTGCATCTACTACTAGTCTCTCGCTCCTGAACAGTGTCCAAAAGAGACTTGCCAACCTAATAGGTCCCGAACTGTCATCTAAACTTCAGTCCCTGTCCCACCGACGAAATGTTGCATCCCTCTGCCTGTTTTACAAGTATTTTAATGGTAGATGCTCCGACGAACTACAAGCACTTGTACCCCCTCAATGAAAATACCCCCGACAAACCTGACAAGCAGCAAAGTCCCACCCCTACACAGTTGAGATCCCTAGATGTAAGAAAGCCTTTTACTCTAATAGCTTCTTCCCCAGAACTGCGGGACTTTGAAATTCTCTTCCGGTTTCCTGCTTCCCCAACTGTACTGACATGCAGAAGTTCACGTGTAATGTGAACAGACATCTTGCTGCTAAACTCCTTACATACCCCTGGAAATTAGGTCCCTGGTAGTAGCCCCCTACATCAAAGTGGCAATATGCCTTGTCTGGGGTGAAAATATAATTTAAAAAACATCCACTTTCTTTTGTGATTTATTTCATATAAGTAAATGCATTATAATAATTCTAAAAAGGGGAAAATCCACTCAGACTTTAAATATTTTATCAGAGCAATAAACACTTTATTAAATGTATTAAATTAATATCATTTTATTGGTTTTTAAAACGATGTTTTTAAGCTCGTTTGAAAAAGTGTTTAAAGTTATATATGCGCACTAGCACACACACAAACACCTCTCTCTCTCTCTATATATATATATATATATATATATATAGAGAGAGAGAGAGAGAGAGAGAGAGAGAGATGTGTGTGCGTGTGTTTATGTGTATGCATGTGTAATATATGTGACATAATCATATCATTCGTTTTCGTCAACATAGGCCAACATTAAATTGTTACCTTAAATGATTGATTCATCAAAATTCGTTATTTATGCAAGAACATTTTTTTATCATTTTTTTTTATCTTTACTCCCAGAAAACTTTTAAGCGTTGAAAGAAAGAATTCCACTTGAAATTCAGAATTATGCAAGATTTTTTCTTTGAAAACATTTTTTTTTTTTTTTTTTTACAAAACTTTTAAATATCTACTTCTGGTAGATATTTAAATGATGAGTTGGTGAGATGAAAAAAATGCCCTTCTAGTGTCTAAATTAAATACACACACACACACACAAACACACACACATATATATATATATATATATGTACGTTTAGTGTGTGTGCATCTGTGAAATGTAGTGCGCGTCGCATATATATATATTTATATATATATATACATATATATTCATATATATACATATATATACATTCATTAAACGAATTTCATTTTAAGCTATATATATATTTAGATAGATATATACATATGTATATATCCATATTTATTTATATATACACATATGCATATATTTATCTTTATATATATATACTAGCAGTTCAGCCCGGCTTTGCTCGGGCCCTATGTACTGTTCATAAGTTTATGTGCATATGCATATATATATATATATATATATATATATATATATATATATATATATATATATATATTAAAAAGTTTTATTCATGTCCAGGAAACCTACATCTAAAATTTAAAGAGTTTAGATCAAAAATTGGCGGAGGGTTTTGGTAGAGTTTGCAAAGGTCAACTCTTTCAACTTTGACCCATTGGCAGCAAACTTTTCGCCCCAAAACTGATTAAAACGCTTGCTGCATGTCTGAATACCCTTTATGTAAGATTTCTAATGTTTAGGCACAACATTGGCCGAATAGTTTACTAGAGACGGCGAAGATCAACTTTTTTAACTATGACCACGTTCGGCCAAAACGACGTTTATTAAAAAGCTTGTCCCATGTCTAAATACATTTTATGAAAATTTCAAATGTTTAGGCAAAAATTGGCTAACTAATTTGGTAGAGACCGCAAAGGTCAATTTTTTAACTTTGACCCCAATTTTAACCCCTTAACATTTACTTTTTGGGGGCTCAAATAAATTGAAAAAATTGACCCATGTCCAAGTAACCTACATCTAAAATTTCAAGTTTTTAGACCTAAAATTGGCGGAGAAGTTTGGTAGAGTTTTCAAATGTCATGTCGTTAAACTTTGGCTCCTTGACAGCTAAATTCCTGGCCGAAAACCGATTAAAAAATCGCCCCCTTCTAAAATAGGAGAAGGTAATTCCCGGGGAAATTGCATCATGATAACCTAACACATTCTACATTAGGACCTCCTTCAAAGAAGGATGTAATACCTAGGAGGATTAACTCCACACGCTTAAAAACGAGAAGGTAATTCCTGGAAGGGCGGTCTTACACGAACAGAACCGATAGTACATTACTCGCTCTGTTTTGCTTCCTGATCTTTACGAAGAAACCTTGGAACAAATTTCGCGACAAATCTGTTACATCTTCATTTCCTTGCGAATTCATCGGATGAGTATCGAAAATCGTAAAGAATCTGATCCTTACAATAGTCTTTCTTTTTTATAGTTCTTCTTAAAATAAAAAAACAGAATTATTGACATCTGGAATTATAGCTCTGTGTTAGATTATTCGACTACATGATCCCCAGTGGTAGACCATTCGACTCTAGAATGATCCCCTGTTTAAGCGCGGGAGTAACTAACTATTTTATTTTAACTTTTTCTTATTAATGAATTCAATTTACGATAAAAGAAGAGATACCATTTTAAATCGCCGCAAATAATTTCTTCGTTTGCATATTTTGTAACTAAGTATTATCAGAAGTGACTTTCTCAGGGCATTAATCGTCAAGCCCAAATATCTACTGACGTGATATTGTAAACAAGCACAGACGAATTTGATGAACGACATTACGATTGTATATATATATATATATATATATATATATATATATATATATATATATATATATATATATATATATATATATATATATATTGCGAATTAGACCTCGTAATCCTATATATAATGTTTTGATTACAGAAATTCCCCTCTGGACCAAATTTCCTTCGCTTTGCAAGAACAGATGCCATATATATATATATATATATATATATATATATATATATATATATATATATATATATATATATGTATATATATATTATGTCTAAACTATTATCCTATATCTTATATAACTTTAGCAAGCCGTTATAGACACATTTATTCGTTAGAACAAAATCCTATATTTCACCTAAGAGAAGCATCATCACGATCTCCATCATCTACATACAAAGTAGTTCTTATTTTTCCCTCTCTATCTACAGTACTCTTCTCGCCCTCAGTCTGCCCCAGGAAGAGATATACACTTTATAACTATGATTTCCAGGCACCCTTCTTAACTGGCTCATAAACTCCTATAAAAACCATTAACTTTCCATTTCTCTTGACACAAAGTAATAATTTCTCCCTTACACAGTTCCACACTCCTTATTGGTTGCTAGTACTCAACCCGCCTATCCGAGAATAGACATCTTATTGAATAAACGAACACGCTGGATCTTTAAAAACATAGCCGCTCTGTATACGCGCTTAATTAGTTAAAACATAAAGCAAACCAATTGTTTTTTGTTTGTTTTATTTTTCCTTTCCCAACTATATTACTTCAATTGTTTTACTGTTGTTAACCAAAATTATTGTTTTCTGCAATAAACAAAAAAAAAGTAAGAGCGAGATTCGAGGTTTGCCATAACAGCAAGCAAACGACAGATTTTGTAAACAAATACACACGGAGACACATAGATACACGAACAGAGTAAGAAAGATAGATAGGGGAGAGGAAGAGAGGCAGATAGACTGATATCTAGATATAGAGAGAAAAAGATAGAAAGCCCCAGAGAGAGAGAGAGAAAGAGAGAGAGAGAAAGAGAGAAACAACTTTTGGATAAAGATTACACACTATTTATTTATTTTAAAGAGAAAATTGTCTTTACTTTTAAACAGTACACATAGGAGTTTTATAGTTTTAAACATTATAAAGCATTCCTTTACTTAAAAACAATACGGACATAACTCTTCTTTGTATTTTTTATTTTTAATTTTATACACTGAACTTTTTGTAATTTGGAACCGGAAAGAGTATGCTGACAACAAATACCGCATTTCAACTGTCCGCAATTAAGTAGTTTTTTTCGATTATTAAGCAATATAATTTTAATATGACTATTTTTTTTTACAAAAATGACCGTGTGGATAATCTACATGCATAAGCACTAAATTATTTTATAGTAAACACAGTTACGAAATTATTTTTTACAAAACATCATTTTGGTTTACCTAAGTTATTATGACCTATTTGCGTTTTAAGCACAAACATATTTTATAGAAAATACCGTTGCGAAATTATTAAAAAACACATTATTGTTAACCTACTTTATTAGTGACTTATTTGCGTTTTTAAAAAGAATATCGCATTTAAATTGTCCGTAAATACGCAATGTAATTTTTTATGGCCATTTTACTAAAAAAATAATGTGAGATAATCTACGTTTATTCTATAGAAACTACAGTTCAGAAATTATTTTTTAAAAACTCATTATGGTTGACCCACGTTATTTGTGACCTAATTGCGTTTTACAAAAGAATATCGCATTTCAATTGTCCGCAAATAAGTATTGTTTTTGGATATGAAACAATATAATTTTTTTTATTACTATTTTTGTAAAAAATATCCTTGGGATAAATGAAGTAAATTATTTTATATAAACTACAGTTGCGAAATTATTTTTTTAAAATCATTTTGGTTTATCCATGTATTGGTGACCTATTTGCGTTTTTAAAAGACTAATATTTCATAGAAATTTTCGAGAAGGTATATCTATATATATGTATATATATATGTATATATATGTATATATATGTATATATATGCATATATGTATATATATATATGTATATATATGTATATATATGTATGTATATAGTATGTATATATATATGTGCATGTATATAGTATGTATATATATATGTGCATGTATATAGTATGTATATCTATGTATATAGTATGTATATATATATGTATATAGTATGTATATATATATGTATATATGTATATATATATATGTATATATATATATGTATATATATGTATGCATATATATATATGTATATATGTATATATATATGTATATATATATGTATATATATGTATATATATGTATGTATATATATGTATATATATGTATATATATGTATATATATATATGTATATATATATGTATATATATGTATATATATATATGTATATGTATATATATATATGTATATATATATATGTATATATGCGTATATATATATGTATATATATATGTATATATATATATATGTATGTATGTATAACTCCTTGATTGCATGTAGATCAATATATAAAAATATATAAGTTCTGCCTCTAAATAAGTGTGATACCTTTATATATATTTATATGTATGTGAACATAAGACGCAAGGATGGAAAGAGGACCATGTATCTTGAAAGTTCGAATTGTTGATTTCGGTATAACGGTATTCGACTGTCTAAAGCAAAATGGCAGGGTGAATATTTTTAGTAAATAGATTCCGCATGGTCTCAATAAATAAATATTTGTTTCTCAAATCACTCATAATTTTGCGAATATTTTCGTTTAAAATATACTTATTACTATGCTTAGACGAAACCAAGTCTGAAAACGCCCGTTTTTATTCATAACAGCAACAAAAACAAAAACGCGTCCAAGGCTAAACATTATTAAAAAACCAACTGATATACAATGGCTGTAATTTTTGTTTAAACTTTCTGCATTAAGGATGATAACTTATGTTCTCGATATACATTACAACTACTATTTCATATACGTTACTTATTTGGCTTTTATTCTACTTTGCTTTATAACGGGACGTTCCAGTTTCTCTCCTTTTTACTGTTTTTTTTTCTAGATCAACGCACACCTTTTAACTAAATGGGGATCTTTAAGATTAACACGACCATCTCACTTGATGTAAACATAAAAAATTTTCTACATTTTGACATTGACAATTTGTTTATATTACAAATGTTTCACAAACTTTTTAGAGGTAAACTTTAATCACGTTATTATTGATACATGTAATCATGTTATTATTGAATTTTAAGGTGGAAGCAAATATTACTTAAAAAACACCCTCCTCTAATATGTCCAGAATGACTTTCAATATAATAACATTATTATTTTAGCATGGTAACAAAAATATATAAGTGCCAAATATTCACATTTTTCCGACAGACACTGCACACCCAAAATGTCCAGATTGGTTCCTAGTATTTGCACGTGGGGATCATGCCAGCAATTATCAAGATTAAATTTTTGGTAGATATTTGGACACCCCTCACACACAAAATGGTGTGTCTATTCCGAAAACCGTTATTTACAGGGGTTGGTTGGGGGTGTCTATTTCGAAACCATGAGGGTGTTGGGTGTGTCTATTCCAAAAGCAGTTCTGAGCATGAGGAGGTTGTGTATTGGGCAATATTAACAATAATAGTACTTAAACCTTTTACGAAGGAGGCATACTTCCATTGGGCAACGCCGGTTATTGGGTCCTGCTTGTATATAATATTCAATATACGATTGATTCTATAATAATACATTCGCAATCTGCATAAATTAAAATTAAATCAGCTAGTTTTATATATAATGACTTGAATTAAAGTTTAAAACACATGTTTTGACAAGCTTCTGGGATTGATCTTTATTCTTGATCTGAAATGGAACACGTACATCAAATCTGTTGCGAAGGTCGCTGGAAAAATGGTAGGATCCTTCTACCGCTCCAGAAGATATCTCACTGCTGATGCAATTCTCTATCTATATAAAAGCCAAGTACGTCCAAGGATGGAGTACTGCTGCCACATCTGGGCAGGAGCTGCTAAAAAACAGCCTATCCTACCTTGACAGAGTACAAAATAGACTTCGTGACTTAGTGGGGGGTGCCCTTTTCTCTTCCTTGCAACATCTTTCCCACAGAAGAGACGTTGCGAATCTGTCTTTGTTTTTTCGTTATTTCCATGGCAAGTGCTCGTCTGAGCTTAAATCTCTTGCCCCTCCCTCGCCAATCTATCACGAAAAACACCCGTCTAGCTGAAACCACTGTCAATAATTTCCCCCACTCTTTATCTGTGCCTTAATCAAAACGTAGGTTCCATGAACAAAGCTTCTTTCTTAGAAGTGCACGCCTGTGGAACTCTGTTCTGTTTGCCTGTTTCCCACCTGACTACAACTTGGATGTCTTCAAGTCGAACATAAACAAATTCCTGACAAACCGCCCCCTTAAGTAAGACACTTTATCAAATCTCCATTACTAACGATTACTACGATATTATCCTATTAATTACTGTACACGCAATGACCCTTATCCCAAGGTAGCTTCCGGGCCTTGATAAGTGGTGACTACTATGTAAAAAATGTCAAGTATCTTGCTTCAGTTGTGCTCAAAATAGAAACATTTATTTTGAACGCGCCCTGTCATATCAAAGAACCTACTATCGATTTTATGTCCCTGGTCTTACTTGTTGTGCGGTGATAATGGTTTGAATTTAAGTTTAAAATGAACAAGTCAAGTATCATCGTTCAGTTGTGCTTTAAACAGAAACATTTACTTGGAAAGCGCCCCTGCCATAACCAAGAACATACTGTTGCTTTTAAATGCTGGAGCTTTCAGCCTCTGTGGTAATAAAACTTCTCAAATGCACTTGTGATGTTATGCTGTGTAAGGTGTTAACTTTAGTCAAAATCGCCTGTTCCTTCTTTCTTCGGGTTATTTCGATTATCGATTGTCGATATTTATCGAAGATATTTTGTTGAAAAACTTATCTTACCCAAAGTCGGACAGAGGCGTACTTGGCCAAAACGTGGTGATACCACAACAACTACGCATGGCAGTGATTACTGAGAATGCAGTTTGGAGATTCGAAGTTCCTATCTGTCGCGTTGACCACCTGACGAAGGCCAGAGGAATAGTTGGCCGAAACGCTGTGAAACAACAACCAATAAAGATGAGGATAATAGTCTGCAATAAATATAAATTAATATAAATAATACTCATCTCAATAATGAATTCAAATAAAAAAAAAGAAACATAATAATATAAGAAGTGAATTGTTTAAAAAAAACGTAATACTCGCGTGCACATGTTTCAGTTTGTTTCCATTTTTTGTTTACTTTATTTTTTTAACGTTGCCTCATTTCATACTTTCAATTACACTTATATCTGATCCATTCACTTCGTTCATGCGCTGAAATCGCAGTTTAAAACAGTGAACTATAGAAGGTAACGTCCCTCTTTATGTTTATCCTTCATTTTATCAGACTGAGTATATCTTTGGACGTTGGGGACACGATGCAAGACCGGCGGTTTATGTCTGAACTGCCAACTACCTTCACGAGGACTTCAATCTCGTATGTGACATTGGGTAAACATAGTGATCATGGCCTTGTGCTTAGCTAGTTGGAATTTGATACATTAAGGACATTGCCAAGACTGCTGCAAAGAATGTGAGTTCTCTCCAGCGTGCCGGAAAATTACGCACACAAAGACTGGAAAGAAAACTAAAAAAAGTCGGAACACATTTTCAAATGTTTCGACACATTTTCAACTTTCATTGATACACATACACACACACACAACGCATACAGGAAAGACATTTGATTTTTATTTATTTGATGTAAAAAGATTATAGAGAAGGACATCAGATTGGAGGTGCTGAATTCTAAATATGGAAACAGTTTGGCTTTTTAACTGTCGTGCGTGAGACATATACGCACATACATACCTACACGCGTACAGACCACTTTATATATATATATATATATATATATATATATATATATATATATATATATATATATATACTAGCATTTCAGGCCCGGCGTTGCCTGAGTGATTGGATGTATGTGTTGAGCAAAAAAAAAAGGTGATAGTAGAAAGGCAGGCTCGAACCCGTACTGCGAAGGACGAAAAGAACGGAGAAAAAAACCTGGCATCTTTGTCGTTACGACCACCGCCAAACCGGAAGTGACGTAAGTTTTAATTAAGACTAGACAATAGAAAGGAGAGGATGACTTTCAAAAATATCGGCGATATGATATGGTAAAATCCGAAGTGAATGTCTTTGAAAGCAGTGTAGTAATTTTCGATTTTTACCACACTATCGATTTTTACCAGACTATCGATTTTTACCACACTGCTTTCAAAGACATTCTCTTATGATTTTACCATGCAATCAATTCTTTATTGTGATTTTCCATGTCTCACTGACTTTAGCAAATAAGGTGGTAACCATTATAACTATTTGCTAATATTTTCTCCTCTGAAGAGATGGTAGACATCGAAATCCTATAGGATAAGAAGTTAAAAAATTCCTAATGTATTCTTTGTCTTACATAGAATAATAAAAATCTTTTGATCTGAAACTCAAACATTTCACGTCATAAATTTTTAAAATTCGTTGAATGACTAAAGTTTGATATATATAAATATATATATATATATATATATATATATATATAATTAACTGAAATTTTGAAATACTTTTAGATTACGGATTGTATAAAACTGTAAATTAATAGTTAATATAAATGCTAATCTCATTGGAGTGCCTGAGGGATCGATCCTTGGGCTTCTACTATTCCTGGTATTCATTTAAGGACCTCCTTTATGGCATTGTGTCCGAGATGGGTATATTTACTAATAATACAGCGCCCTGACAAGGCACCAA
>NC_136516.1:81411179-81418679 GCF_053919585.1 Euprymna scolopes | reverse complement strand
CATCGTTCCCTTTTTCTCTCTCTCACACATACACGTAACTATTTCTCGCGTACGTAACGAAAACAGAGGGAGTAGGAGTGTTGCGCAACCGGATGTTGAAAACCGGAAATCTGATTGCAAACATACAAGATCCATAGACTTTTAGTATTATATAGATTATATTGGACCTAATATATAGTAATACTTTTCGAAAAAGCTTTTTTAAAAATGACTCGTGCGCCACCACCGATAATCAAAACCAAAGCTTTTAATTTACGATTTACTTTATCCTCTGACATTAATTACTGTACTATGAAGACATCTTCGTGGCAAAGCTAAAAATTAAAACTCGAACCAATAGCTATTACGTTACGCATGCATATTCGTAATGCCGTCGTAGTCACTATTTTACTATTACTATAAGCGGTAGAATAATCTTTCTTTAAAGAAAATCAAATAAAAACGCCATTAAAAGAATCGTTGGTATCGGAAAATAGACACAATTTTTTTTTACGATTCCGAGATCGATTGCGATACCCCCAAAACGTCCTCTTTTTTTCGATTCCCGATTCCGATTGATCGACTCACCACTAATATATATATATATATATATATATATATATATATATATATATATATACACTTAAACGATATTTCATTTTGTACTTTAAAAGCTTCCTTCAACTAAATTCTATACTAAAGAAGTAAGAAGTATTTCACCTCAACACCTTTATCAGCAACTGAACTTACCTTTTGATTTCGTCTTGGATTGTCCCTTCATTTCTGTTATGGATGCGCATGTATTGAACTCATTATGTAAGCTTATGTGTAATTCTGTCTGTTGAAAGGAACCCCATTGCCTTACTAGTGCAGCTAGCCCTAATATATTCAAGGGTTATTCCCTTAATCCAAGCGAGGTACGACTTGAGCTGTTCGTTTATTGCTATAATAAATACGGTCCCTGATTACATTGGGATACATCCACTAGTATATATTATAGCAGATGTGTATGTGTGTTTGGTTGAATACTAGATTGTACACAACGTCCAAGTGAGAACGAGAAATTATTTATTGTTTGGGGTTAATATTGATTTCCAAGCGAAGAGGAATTACTTTTTTTAAGATTTCGATTGATGAAAAACGAAAATGTCAAATCAAGAAAGTTGACCGTTTGACCCAGGCTAAAAACCAGTGCGTGAACTGATGTAAAAAGCCTGGTTGGGAGCAACTAGTCTGGCAAAGACAGTTCAGCAATCATCTTTCAACGAGAATCGATGTGGCGTAAATTTATTGGTAGATGAAGGGAGATTACATCCCACTAACTGGCCTCCTAACCTAGGGATAAAATTCACTACAAAGCTATTTTTGTAAGCTTATCAGTGAGATTGGTTGAGTTCAGTTCGAGAATTCGAGGGACCAGATCGATTATAGAGTTTCGTTTTGCGTAAGTAGATCAGTTCCGGCCAACATGTGTACATAAAGAACTTTCAATATATTCGAAGATTCGTGACAACTGTCTAGAATAATAGCAATTAAGAACTCCAAGACGAAGACCGTCATAAATAATTCGAAGTTACAAAGATATTCCCCCGACATTGAGAAAGAACATTAAAGAGCTTGGATGCGATAAAAACTCCGAAAAAAAGAAAAAATAACTTAAAACGCGTTTTCTTAATAACGTATTCCAACAGTGACGCAGTTAATACGTTGGTACATTTCTTCTCTTCCACTTTTCTTTTTAATATTAATTGTTATTTTTTTATATATAATTAATTATGCTTATTTTCCTTTTTTAATTTTGTCATTTATGTTCCCGGTCTGATTGTAGACTGTCGACATTGTTTTGAAATATATACGGTTGAAAAATCAATTTGTCGATTCGTGTTGTCCTGGTTGCCTGTGTTACTGTTGACAGCGAACGTCGCTTTTGTTTTGTTTTCTTTTCTTACTCTTTCCTCTCGCCATGAAAAACGACACATCAACCCGTCAGACGGAAATTTCTCATGAATAACGACACATCGATCATTCGAGCAAGACACTTCTATAAATGATGATACGTACAACAATCGCATGTGCACATCGAGGAGTCCAGAATCACAGAACTTGTTTCTATTTTGTAATCGTCCGACATTATTTTTGCACCAAACTAGGATATATATATATATATATATATATATAGTTGAGTGTAAAAAACACAATATATATATATATGTGTATATATATATGTATATATATATATATATATATATATATATATATATATATATATATACATTAATCTAATACACATTAATATCTAATAATATATACATCTCTCAGGATTAGTGAATCTCTTGACAAAGGCTTCCTTTCTAGGGCAATTGCTCTTGGTATATCAAAAGCCTTCGACAAGGTATGGCATAACGGTCTACTTTACAAGATTTCGAGCTACGGTATAACTGGAAATGTTTGCTCAATCATTAAATCATTTCTCTCCGATAGGCTCATAAGAGTAGTGGTCGATGGACAAAAATCAGAGGCCTGCAGTGTTAATGCTGGAGTCCCTCATGGGTCAATCCTGGACCCAACTCTCTTCCTGATCTACATCAATGACCTCCCTAAACACATACTTAAATCATTCGTTGACATCCATGCTGATGACACGACCATCTACGGCAACACATCAAAGGCTGTAAATGACAAAATTCTCTCTGATTCTCTCTCCTCTGATCTCGAGCGCGTGGTTCAGTGGAGGAAGACGTGGCTGGTTACCTATAATGCATCTAAAACCAAACTCCTATCCTTACATCATCAACGCTCTGATCCCCATCTGGCATCAATTGGGATGGATGGCTCTCGTCTGGGAGAGGCCCCGTGTTTTGACAAGCTTCTGGGTTTGACCTTTACTTCTGATCTGAAATGGAACATGTGCATCAAGTCTGTTGCCAAGATCGATGGAAAGATGGTGGGATCCTTCTACCGCTCCAGAAGATATCTCACTACTGATGCTATTCTCTATCTATATAAAAGCCAAGTACGTCCAAGGATGGAATACTGCTGCCATATCTGGGCAGGAGCTGCTAAAAACAGCCTATCATGCCTTGACAGAGTACAAAATAGACTTCGTGGCTTAGTGGGGGATGCCCTTTTCTCTACCCTGCAACCTCTCTCCCACAGAAGAGACGTTGCGAGCCTATCCTTGTTTTATCGTTATTTCCATGGCAGGTGCTCGTCTGAACTCCAATCTCTGGTTCCTCCTCGCCAATCTTTCACGAAAAACACCCGTCTAGCTGAATCTACTATGAAAAATTTTCCCCACTCTTTATCTGTGCCTAAATCAAAACGTGGATTCCATGAACAAAGCTTCTTTCTTAGAACTGCACATCTCTGGAACTCTGTTCCGTCTGCCTGCTTCCCACCTGACTACAACTTGGATGTCTTCAAGTCCAATGTTAACAAATTCCTAATGAACCGCCCCCTTAAGTAAACACTTCATCAAATCTCCACACTAACGTAATGTACTTGCGATAACCCTTATCCCTGAGTGGCTTCCGGGCCTTGATAAATGGTGACCACTGTGTAATATATATATATATATATATATATATATATTCCAGGTTAAAAATATCCAAACGTTAAAACAATTGAATTTCAACGAAATTGTTGATACTGCTACATGAAAAGAGCATGGTATTATTTTATTCAGTTTAGGTAAGCCCAATCAATATTAGTCGCTACAATGAATCTACTGTTTCAGTCTAAAAAGACTCGAGGCCAGGTTTTTCCCTTCATTAAAAGGCTATCCTCGAGTATAATTATAAACGCATGGATACATATTGTTAGGGAATGAGGTGAGATACCTATTTCGATGTACAGAGCGATTATTAATATTGCTACATTTAAACACATTATTGGGTAGGGATTTGTTGCAGTTATTTCCCCAGAACCATGATGCGTGCTCTTAAGCGTTCTTTTTTTCTAATACGGATTGTGTTAGCTATAGCATAATGTTTGTCTTAATTATTTGTGATATGCAAGGTTACAACAAACGCATATATATATATATATATGTGTGTGTGTGTGTGTGTGTGTGTGTGTGTGTGTGCGTGTGTGTGCATATACAGTTTTATTCATATTTGGACACATATACATGCACACACAAATATATATATCTATATATATATATATATATAGTGTAATCCTGATGTAAGAGACCTGAATACAAGAAAACCTAATATAAGAGAGATTTCTGGTAAGTTTAACCCTGATATAAGAGCGTTGTTGATACTGAGGAAGAAGGCTCTTATATCTAGGTTACACTATATATATGTATATTATATACTTACCAGAAATCTCTCTTATATTAGGTTTTCTTATATCCAGGTCTCTTACATCCGGATTACACTATATATATATATATATATATATATATATATATATATATATATTTGTGTGTGCATGTATATCTGTCCAAATATGAATAAAACTGTATATGCACACACACACGCACACACACACACACACACATATATATATGTATCTTTACAACCCTTCCTTTTCATAACCTATCATACTTTCATAAATATATTGCCCGATTTAAACCCCATTTGTCCATTTACGTTATAATTTGTATATGTTCTGTTTAAACAATTATTGGAGGATTAATAGAAACATTCATATCTAGCCAATAATATATATATATATGTGTGTGTGTGTGTGTGTGTGTGTGTGTGTGTGTGTGTGTGTGTGTGTGTGTGTAAAGATATATTGAATTGAAGCCGCCTTTAATTTCAGAACAGTTTTAAAAACAATATCTCCTTCAAGAACGGTCATAAAATGTGTTTTCAATCTATATTTATTCAATAAGAGGTCAGTTTTCCTACCTAACAAAAGGGGACGAGTTTTCCTAACTTCAGTTTTACTCTATGGTGAAGTAGCAGAGAGACAAAGAACACTGAGGAATAGTTGATAATTCAACACCTTCCTATATGACATCACTAAGACAGGGTGTTCCGTGTTTCTCATATGAGCAAATGTAAAGCGGTATCAAGATAATTTTATTTGGGTTTCGAATACTACGTTTGTTTTGAATATTTGGTTTGGATTTTAGAATGATTGATTATCATGTCAGGTTATCCTGACAAACTCTTGCACAGACAAACCAAAGACCGTTGGGGGTTAAGGGTTAGTAAGTCATTTAAAACCCTGCTGAATGTATATATCTATCTATGTGGCAGTTAACATCTTTTTAGACTAAAACACTGAAACCGGAAGTAAGTGAAAAAAGTGAAAAAGAACAAAAAAAGAGAGGATAATAACATGTCCTTCGTTTTGTCGTATGATGGAGTTATGTATAACATTTAGATGGTTTTGTATATGATGTTTGATTACTTACGTTTATATATATATATATATATATATATATATATATATATATATATATATTTGATCGTTTACATATGAAAATGTCTATTGATCGTCTAGTGAGTGTCTACTCATGACATATAACAATGATAACATTAACGGACAAAGACCAGTTTTTGGTGTTTTACATTGACCAATGGGAAAACATATGTCGTCCATTTTGTAATAATATTACGTTTATATATATTTGATCGTCTAGATATGAATGCGTCCATTTGACGTCCAGTGATTGTCTAAACATAACATAACAATGATAATATTAAGGTGTTTTACATTGACCAATGGGAAAACATATCTTCTTAATCTTTTTTTCATAAAATAGCTGACGAGGTGATCTATAAACTATAATAATTGTTTAAAATTTAGTCGATAAATGAGTGAGCGGTGAAGCTTTAAAGCAGTTCGAAATGACTAAAACTTCCACCTTACCATGTATTCAAAATGTTTGGATGATATATATATATATATATATATATATATATATATATATATATATATATATATATCATCCAAACATTTTGAATATCAGAGAGGCGGTAGCACTCTCTATATAGGGATGGCCCGTACACGCCTATATACGCCTACAAAACAAAACTATCCAAATCTCAACTAAAATCAACTTATAAGTTTCAAAAAGCACATATTCTTACAGAGAAGCGTCTTACGAATCCAGCGAGTGTCAGAACGTCGGTTAAAATGTCAAAAGAGAGAAAAAAAAAGGGTACAAAAATGGCCAATTGTTCTTCTTTCTTCTTCTTTCTTCTTTCTTTTGAGACGATGTATCTCGGTGTACGAACGGTCTCTGACAACAGTTCAAGCATCAATCGACTGCTCTTTACACGGAGAAGTGCAGTGACCCATCGCTTTTTAGCTAACTCAATAATTAAATAATATTACGTGTAATAACAGGTTTTAAACACTATATACCCAATGTAGACAGACCACTTCGAACACGAAACTTCTCTCAAAAGGAACAGCTCCAAATAATACACCGGATGCTCACAGACGTTCCAGTTTGCCAGTGGCCTATATTTCTTGGACGCTGAATATTTGAGGTGAACGTTAAGGTTTTTTCTTTAAACAGTAACCCACCAGCGTTAATTAAACCACGAAATCTTTATCTCAGTTGATCAAAATTGTTATAAGAGTAACCTATCAGCAAGTACGACGTCAAAAAACAATGTTATAAAAACAAATAATTCTTCAGATTTTGGACTGTAAAATATGTACAAAATGTCAATGCTGTGACCAGGATTCGAACCTAGGTTAGCACGGCCACAACGTGGGGTTCTAACCTCTAGACGATCACGGCTAACACTGACGTATGTCGCTCTTGGCAGAAAGACACATGACTACTGTCAAACTATTGAAAAATAAGGAGGAAACTTGAAATTCTCACGCATGCTCAAAAATACACTATAGCAACCATTGTTAAATGCAGCTGAATCTCTTCGCTCGCTAAGAAAATTAGATCAGACCAGTTCTTCTAAGAACTCACCAAAACGCCAAAGGAAATAAGTTAAATTAACCGCAAAAGAAACTGCAAGAAAGTCATCTTCTAAGAACTCACTGGAAGCTGACCAAAAAGAATCAAAATCCAAGCCCTAGCCACAAAAATAACTAGATATTGTGGCTACTATACACAATCTACTAATAAAATCAAGTAAATTTTCTAAAATAAACTACAATAAATTAACCAAGTAACCTCACACTGTCACTGATTAGGACTTCATATAAAGATAACAACTACACTATTGGTGTATATACCGTTCCACACTTTAACTATTGGTGACGGGGCAGTATCTCAATTCTACGAGAGTTGTCTTGCTATAAGATAAGTGATATTATAGTAAGATACACATAAGTGTTATATGTTTACATTTAATAAAAAATGCCAAAGTCAGCACGTAGTAAAAAAGCTCAATGAAATATAGACTATGAAAAAAACAAAGTCAAGGTATTATCTGAGCAAAAAGAATACTATCAGAAAAATACTGAAATAATAAAAATTAAGTATCATGCAAATCCTGAGGCAAAGAAGGCTGCCTCACGTGCTGACTCAAAAGCACGGTATAACAGGGATCCCGAGGGGAAAAACTGCCTCACGTGCTCTTTATA
>NC_136516.1:81368679-81406179 GCF_053919585.1 Euprymna scolopes | reverse complement strand
TATATATATATATATATATATATATATAGGGTGTCCCAAAAGAAGTTGACGGAATTTAAGTTTGATTAACTTCCTCAATATTTAAGTTATACATACCAATCTTCATATGTAGCTAGTTGAGCCTATCCGTGATTTTTTGAGGTGCATTAAGGTAACATAGTCTACTTATTCTAATTTTATTTACACAACTTAATCTAGGATATGTTTTTCACAAGGTCTAATTTTAGCTATGAAAAATGATGTTAGTCAAATGTCCACCATTTTTATTTTCACCCTCTTGTACTCTCTGAAAGGCATTGTCCAGCACATCACTTAATGTTTCAGAGCTTATGGCCCTAATTTTCTTCATCTATATTGTTTTTAAGGGCATTTATTGTGGCTGTTTTGGTTTGCATTGGGAGTAGGGGAATTTCTTGTTTTGAAGTTTCGTCGAAATTCTCTTTGAGTTTCTGATATTGACTCATTCAACCGAAAATAGGACTTTACAATAAATATCCGCTTCTCGGTAGGGTAATCACTCATAATAATTTGGGAAGTGTTACTCTAGATTATCTGAAAAAATGTTCAAAAAATATGGAAAATTAAGAAAGTTATGAATTTTTTTTTTTAATTATCAGCTTCTTTTGGGACACCCTGTATATGCATATATATATATATATATATATATATATATATATATATATATATATATATATATATATATATATATATATATATATATAAAGGAGGGGTGCTGGTAGAAGTATGAAAACAGAAAAAGCCGTTTCGAATTTGTACGTTTAAACTTCTGAAGATTACAAGACCATGACCCCCTTGTTATGGCATAACCACGTACTCCTTCAAAGTAATGTGTAGATATATATATATATATATATATATATATATATATATATATATATATATGTAGATTGTAGTTTGCTTGAAGCATTGTTGAAGAAAATTATAAGGTAAAATTAAAAGCCAAGAACAATGCGAGATTTTTTTTTATAGAGTAAAATTAAATGAAAACAAAAGAAATAAATTTCTTTTTTTTGTTGTTTGTTTTTTTCTTTTTCACACAAATTTTAACTCTAAACAACAGTAATTTTTTTTTCTGTCGTATTCAATGGTGTTATATAGATTTATAACACCATTGAATACGACAGAAAAAAAAATTACTGTTGTTTAGAGTTAAAATTTGTGTGAAAAAGAAAAAAACAAACAAAAAAAAGAAATTTATTTCTTTTGTTTTCATTTAATTTTACTCTATAAAAAAAAATCTCGCATTGTTCTTGGCTTTTAATTTTACCTTATAATATATATATATATGTGTGTGTGTGTGTGTGTGTGTGTGTGTGTGTGTGTGTGTGTGTGTGTGTGTGTGTTTGTGTGTGGAGATAGATAGACAGATAGATAGATAAACTGATAGAGATAGAAAAAAAGAAAGAAAGAGATAGAGAAACAGTCATATGCAAGTTTCTATATGTGTGCGCGCGCGTATGTGTGTATAAATTGCCATAAAATGTATATTTAATATGCATGTACAATTTTGCGCTGTTTTTTTTGTTGTTGTTGTTGTTGTTGTTGTTGATTTGTTCTCATTTCCCACCGCTTTCGAATAGTGCCATTGTTCTCAGAGTGTAATTACATTTTCTCTTAGATAATGCCGACGCCGCCGCCGTCGTCGTGAACGTGGAGAAGTTGTGGTGTCTTTATTACAATCCGTCTCTTAGTTGAATGGCATCAAGACACTTCAGTTCTATCATGCTAATTCCTGTCTCTTCAGTAATTCTTTTTCTCTGACAATAGATCCGAGCGCCAGTTATAAGACCATTCTCTACATAGCCCAATAGCCACCAGGATGTGTCCCCTATCTCTCTTTTCTCTCTTTCTCTCTTTATATATATATATATATATATATATATATATATATTACATTTTGTCACGTCTATAGTGCTAAATGTATTATTATGTATAAATGTATAAATATGATATATGTATATGAGTAAGCATATATAGGATATATGTATGTATATGGTATATGTATATGTGTATGTGCTTATGCATATATAGTTCATGTTGTCACATTGCAACTGCAAAGTTTAATGTATTGTTTGAGTGTTTTTTATGCGATGCATCAATTCAAAATGGAGCCTCATTTTGAAGTGGCTGGAGAGCATTACATGGGTTTGAAAAATTATTTACAAATGAAGAAAAGAAGAGAGGGGAGGAGAATATTTCAAATAAAAGAATGACGATCAAAAACGATCAGGCGAAGGAGAAAAACACATAATTAAAAGACGAGGAAAACAACAACAATAACAACAACAACAATAATAATAATAATAATAATAATAATAATAATAAGCATGATCAGAAAGCACAGGAGTGGGAGCACGAAAAACGGGAGGAGGAAGAGCAGGAAGAGGAGAGGGAGGCGAATAAAAACTAAAGATGGATAAAAAGGAGAAGATGAAGCATAGGAAGAAAATGAGATTATACAATAAAAATAACAAAATTAATAGCATTAACAACAACAACAACGACAACAACAACAGCAACAATAATAATAATAATAATAATAATAATCCCACTCCCATCCTTCAATTACCACATCAATTCCCCCCCCCCAAAAAAAAGAGTGAGACCGAATAGCCACGTAGAGTCAAGGAAGAAGGAAAGCTCGAAGAGTGAGCACTGACTAGACCTCCGCTGTCCAAGTGCGAAAAGAACTGGAACCTTGGAGAAACATCGCCACTAAAATTCCAGTGAAGACCGATGGCGGCTGGCAACGAGAAATCAATGTCAAGCAGCTGTTGCGATAATGCAGATTTATTTGCAAATGTTATCGAAGGAGGTGGAGAGTAC
Organism: Euprymna scolopes; assembly: GCF_053919585.1. Taxonomy (NCBI): domain Eukaryota; kingdom Metazoa; phylum Mollusca; class Cephalopoda; order Sepiida; family Sepiolidae; genus Euprymna; species Euprymna scolopes. Next base: position 81,403,332 of record NC_136516.1, on the reverse strand, counting down.
TGGAAATCTGAAGAGATTTGTTATCACTCAGCTTCTAGGGAACACCACAGGCTGTTTTAAATGAGATCTTTGATAACCTGTGTGAAAGCTCCTTGCGAGCTGCTGCTGCTAATAATAATAATAATAATAATAATAATAATAATAATAATAATAATAATAATGATGATGATGATGATGATAATAATAATAATAATAATAATAATAATAATAATAATAATACGAAGAAAAAATAGCAGTAGGAGGAGAAACCGAGGAATATAATGAAGACAAAAGATAAGCGTGGCAAAAATGAAGACGTAACAGGAGAAAAACAAGGAGACGAATGAAAATATAATAATAATAATAATAATAATAATAATAATAATAATAAGTGAAGCATGCATGGTCCCCTGTGAATGCACAGTGAAAAGGCAAAAAAAAATAACTAAGTCTATCATTTGCCCCCCCCCCCCGCTTCTAGCCCTAAAAGTCCCTAGGGGACGTCAAATCCTGGTGAAGCTGAACAAACGGTGCAGTTTTAGGCCTTAGCATGTGTAAATTTGAAGTTCCGCACTATGAAAAAAAAAAAAGAAATAATTAAGCCCATAATTTGCCCCCCCCCCATTTAACCCCAAAAGTCCCCAAGGCCTTAGCATATTTAAATTTGAGTTAAGCACCATGCAGAACTGCTAAATAGACATACACAGAAAATTTTGGACACATATGGTAAAATAGTTCCAAAAATGGAGTGTTTATATTAGCCCTAAAAGAGCCCCTGGGGTACACCCAAAAGTTATTGCTAAGTATAGATAAACAAAATTTTATAGGAATCAGTTAGTTACAATTTTTCAGAAAGTTTCATAAAAATCCAAGGCATCAATTTATTTTAATAAGCACAAAAATGTCAATTTTAGCCATTTAAACCCGAAAGGCACCCCTGGGGAGGGGGTCAACCGGAGTTTTCCCGGAAAATCCGTTCTGTTACTTTATCCCTCATATCATGTTTAATGTTTGTACAAAATTTCAAAACATTCCAAGGCGTAGGTATAGAGAAAACTACAATATGGTTGTTTTCAAGTCCAACGTAAACAAGTTCTTGATGAGCCGTTCCACTTATTAACAAATTTACCAAATTTCCATTACTAACGATTACTATATTGTCCAATTAATTACTGTACACTCTTAACTCTTATCCTCAGGTTGTCTCTGGGCCTTGATAAGTGGTTATACCTATGTAAAAACAAAGAAGAAGTAATGAGAAAAAAGTGTACGAAAAAGTAAATGAAAAACTTGGGAGTAGAAGAAGAAAGAGGAAAAAAACTTCAAATTTAATGAATTAAAAGAAAAACAAAGAATCGAAATTAATGCTACTTCGATTTCTCTGTTTTATATTTATTTTTATTATTGATTGATTTTTTATTCTATTGACTTCACTTTTTCATTTTTCCCCACTTGTTTTTCTTCGTCTTTTCATTTCCTTTTTTCCTTTTTCTAGTCATCGTTTTTTGTTTGTTTTTATTTTCGTACTGTTCATTTCGTTTTCGCTTTTACGTTTCTTCTTTTTTAATGTTGTCTTCCTTTCTTCATGCCTTCAATTTTTCCTTCTTTTTTAAATTTCATTTCCTTCCATTTATAAATTTAATTTTTTTTTAATTCTTTTTTCTTCTTTTTCTTTGTTTTTCTTCTTTCTTTATTTTTTAATGCTCTTTTTTCTTTTTTATTTTCATTTTCTTCTTTTTCTTTTATCTTTTTTCCTTTCTGGCTACTTTTTTATTTCTTATTCTTTCCATTTCCCCCTTTTCTTTTCCTCTTTGTTTTCATTTCTTCTTCTCTTTCTTCTCCTTCTTCTTCTCTTTCTCCTTCTTCTTCTTCTTCTTCTTCTACTTCTTCTGATTATTATTATTATTATTATTATTATTATTATTATTGGTTCACAAAGAGCTTTCACACAGGCCATAAAAGATCTCTCCATGCAAATAACCTGTGGTGTTCCCTGAAAGCTGAGTGACAACAAATCTCCCCAGGTTTCCAGTACTCTCCATCTCTTTTGAAATGAATTAGCGTTATCACAGCCACTTACCATTGATTTCTTGCTAGCAGCGGCCATTCATCTCCACTGGTATTTGAGTGGCAATAAGCCTCCCCAAGACCCCATTTTTCTTCGTACTTATCCAGTTGAAGTCTGGTCAGTGATCTTTCCTCGATTTTTCAATTCTCCTTGACGCTACTAGGTTATTTTGTATCACTTTTTTTAGGGACGATGGCGGTGAATGGTGGGGTGGTAGAGGGGATAGAAAACTTATAGATAATCAGTTTCGATGTGCTTGGTCCTATGTAACGCTTCTTCATGTTTTGCAGCAGTTTGTTTGGCCCGCGCATGTAGCTCATGTTTATTAGTCTCCACATTTAAGGGAGTCTTTAATATTTCAGCTGTTTTTATTATTGTTATCCGTTGTATCTTTCCGGTCATTCCTCTGATTCCAATTTCTCCCATTTTTTTTTAAAAGTGTTTCGGTATTGTTTCTAGTGCTCCTACTTTTATAGATATTATTTGGATTTTCTTCATCATCCATATCCCTATTATTATGTTTTAAATTATTATTAGAATTATTGTTATTATATATATATATATATATATATATATATATATACATATATATATATATATATATATATATATATATTAATGCGATAGCGTGTGTGTTCTTTGTGTGTCACGCTTTCCGGTAACTTTCATTTTCATTTCGGAATATACATAGTTTTTTGTAATAAATACTGATACTAAAATTCTTCATAATTTTTAGTTTCAGCTTCGGTCATAGCTGAAGGCACTCAACTCATCTATTTTTTTTTTAATCACTATTGTATATTTTACACAATATAGTATATCCTATCTTCTTATTTTATCTATATAGTAATATGATGGCGTGTTATTTTGTGTGTTATGCTTACTTTTTTTCTTCTGAATTACTATATATATATATATATATATATCCGCACTGATGAGCTGTGAAACAGCGAAACAGTACTGCATGTGGATGACTATATATATATATATATATATATATATATATGTATATATATATATATATAAGTACTATAATAAATTCGAGAGCGAGTTGATGCAGTGATTGCAGGTGATTGAATGACTTACTGGGTAGATGGTTTTCTCTACGAAAGATAAAAAATATTTTTTTTATTATTTTGTATAGTTTTAAAGGTTAAAAACTTCAAAAACTATATATATATATATATATATATATATATATATATATGTGTGTGTGTGTGTGTGTGTGTGTTTTGTTTTCGGTTTTGATTCAAGCTGATGCACTGAAGTCATATGGATATATTTTTTTTTAATATTTTTGCAATCACAACTTTATAATATATAAGAATCACTAGAAAATATACTCTGTAATAATATATACGAAATCTCATGAATTAAAATCTCATAGTTAAGCGTAGTTTACGACTACGCCTTTCCGGGTGTCCCAGCTAGCTTTGATAAATACTTTTGCAATTTTAATAAAAGAGCTACAAGACGTCTCCATTTGCGCTGAATGCCAGCATCAATATATTACATATGAAAGAGTCCGCTGTGGAATTTTCACAGGTCGCGCTAATTATTATTATTATTATTATTATTATTAGTAGTAGTAGTAGTAGTAGTAGTAGTAGTAGTAGTAGTAGTAGTAGTAGTAGTAGTAGTATGTTTTTTTATCATTTTATTTTACGGTTATAGCCGATGTCAGTTGCCTTTTCATATTTTACCCTAAATAGACCTATAATCTGTTTGCATTTCTTCTTTTTTCCTTCCTTCTTCTCATTTTTATTTTCCCTCTTCTTTTTCGTCTTTTGCGTCTACTTCTTGTTCTTCTTCCTTGGTGTCTTACTTTTCTTCTTCGTCGCCGTCGCTTTATTCTTTCCGCTCCAATCTTTCATTTTACCATTATAACCGATGCCATGATCCCCTTTCCGCCCGTTTTTAATATTTCTTGCTTCTTCATTTTCTTTTATTTTTGCCTTTGTTTTCATTCCTTCTTTTTCGTCTTTGTTTTCCTCCTCCTCCTCCTTCTTCTTCATCTTCTTCTTCTTCTTCTTCTTCTTCTCCTTCAACCCATTCTTTCATTTTATTTTTTATAGCCGATGCCAATTGTCCTTTCAAACCATACCCAGGATCAACCTATACTATTAGGTTGGTACAAAAATAATGTCGTTTATATATATATAGGGTGTCCCAAAAGAAGCTGCTGGATTTTAAATTTGATTACTTCCTCAATATGCTGACAAATTTTCATATACAGCCTCTCTGTGATTTTTGAGATATAGTAAGATGTCATATCTACTTATTCTAATTTTATTTACACAACTTAATCTAGGGTATGTTTTTCACAAGGTCTAATTTTAGTTATGAAAAATGATGTTACTCAAATGTCCACCATTTTCATTTTCAAACTCTTCTGCTCTCTGCAGGGCATTGTCCATTGTCATTGGCTGAAGCTCTTGCACCAATTGAATTTTATATAGAAATTTGCCCTCTTTATGAAGCATTCTGTGAAGAGATGATCGAGAGACTCCAATTTGACTTGATCTCCTTCTTACTGATGTGGATGGATCCTCGGCCACATTCTCGGCTAATCTGACGATTCTCATCACTTCTTGCCATACGGGGTCTACCAGATTTAGGGAGGTCACATACAGACCCTTGCTCATGAAATCGAGCCACCATAGCTTTTATTGCATTGGGAGCTGAGGAATTTCTTGTGTTGAAGTTTCGTCAAAATTCTCTCTGAGTTTCTGATATTGACTCATTCAACCGGAAATACGACTCTACGATTAATATCCGCTCCTCGGTAGTGTAGCGAGTTACGATGACCTTAGAAGGGTTACCCTAGATGATCTGAAAAAATGAAAGAAAAATATAAAAAATTAAGAAAGTTATTAATTTTTTTTAACCATCAGCTTCCTTTGGGGCAACCTGTATATATAATTGAACATCGATAACAAGACATTTTTTTTTTTTTGCATTAACCTAATACTATTTTCATACCTACTTCGATTTTTCACCCCACTCTTGCATTTTACCTTTATAGCCGATGCCAACTGCCCTTTCAAATTATACACAACTCATAATTCTGTTTTAATTTCTTCTTCTTCTTCTTCTACTACTACTACTGCTACTACTTTTCAATACATATTTTCATTTTACAATTATAACCGATGCCATGAGCCCTTTCATATTTTGTACCTCAGATTAACTCATATTTCTGTCACCATGCGCCATTGCTGAAGAAGATCACAATTAAATTGGCATCCCTCAACTAAAATAAGAAACGCGAACGCCAACAGACATAATGGATGCCGTTCTCAACGCAAAAAAACAAACAAAAATAAAACGCATCCATTGTTTTCACAAAATAAATCAATACAACCAACGACACCAATGACACATCCATTCTCGCATTCTTGTTATAATATAAAAGGCAACGCCAAAAAAGAAATAGAAACAAAAACATATGAGTGGCATCCTTTTGTTTTAACTTTTATCATTTTGCAAACAAAATGCCATCTGCTTAGCAACGTTATTTTATCACTTATGTACATCCATACTAATGTCCACCATATAATCGTGTTTTTTTTTGTTTTTGTTTTTTGTTTTTTTGTTGTTGTTTTTTTACAAAGAAGTCACCCCTTACCAAGGCCCGGAGGCCACTCGAGGATAAGCGTTAATAGATATACATAAATAATGGAGATTTTGTAAATTGGATTACTTAGGGGGGACGGTTTATCAAGAACTTGTTTACATTGGACTTGAAGACAATCAGATTGTAGTCAGCTGGAAAGCAGGAAAACGGAAGAAATTTCCACAGGCGTGCAGTTCTAAGATTAGGTTTAGGAACAGATAAAGAGTATGGGAAATTATTGATAATGGTTTTGACTAGACGAGTGTTTTTTGAGAAAGTTTGACGAGGGGGGAACTTTAGATTGCAGCTCAGACGAGCACTTGCCATGAGAATAACGATAAAGCAGAGACAGGCAAGCAACATCTCTATTGCTACGCTGGATCTTGTAAGATCACCGAAGTTAAGCCACATTGCCTGATCCTAGTAAATCAGGCTTGTGAATTGAATATTCTTTGTAAAGTTCGTCGTTTGGAAGAAGCTGACATAGCTTATCAAGAGCAAATATCACGCCAGGTGTTACCGGATCGTATATAAATAAAGAGCTATCTGCATAAAAAAGTTATTTTATCACTTACGTACGCCCATACTAATGTGTACGATGTAATAATCTTGATACGCTTGTTCTCGTTAGATAACGGAAGTTAAGCAGCGTGAAGCCTCGCCATTACCAGATTTTTCCAAGTTTTGCTTTCTCTACCTGAAAAGGGTGTAGTATATTGCTAATTTCCTGAGGCGCCTTTACCGGGAATGCTGACGGATCTGCTCAAATACTTTTTTGTCGTATCAGAATACCCCTCCTCGAGGGCGCTGGCTTTTGAATCCCACTTTTTCCGACACTGGTGTGTAAGTCCTTCCAGTGGGAGAGAAATAAAAACCTTCTTTGTAAACTTCATCGTCGTCGAGGGCGAACACTACATCAGGTTCATTTATAAAGACAGCGGCGTCTGCTTAACAATGTTATTTTATCACGTATCTGCATCCATAATAATATGTATAATGCAGGGTGATCCAAAAAAACGTGATATCTCCATTATTTATTGACAGATTGCCCTTATTTTACAGGACATGGCAGAATCAACGACCATGATTACACCAAGAATCCAGTGGGAGCTGGGACAAAGAATACACTGTGTTAAGTTTCGTTCAGACAAAACACTAAGAAACGGGGCCTAATTAGAGTTGGGTCACCCTGTATAAGCGCGTTGACTCGTCGGTTCTTATAAGTTAAGCCGCGTTAAGCCTGAAAAGTACCGGAGTATTTAGGGATATCAGACACGTTATAAGGGGCGACATCACTCGATATAATAGTGTTGACACATTAGATCAACGAAGTCATTTTTACTAAGGAGTCAACGCTTATCTAGATCCAGAAGCCACTCTGGGATAAGGGTTAATGAATGTGAGGTGGGACAAAAACGTGTAATTGTGGAAATTGGGTAGAAATTGATTATTTAAGAGGACGGATCAACAAGAACTTGTTTACGTTGGACCTGAAAAGCAACCCGACAGTATTGTGTTCCATGGACGGGCAGTTCTAGGAAAGAAGCGTTGCTCATCGATGTTTGGTTAAGATTTAGGCAAAGATAGAGAGTAAAGCAAATTGCTGACAGTGGTTGTAGTTAGGCGAGTGTTCGCTATGAATGTTTTACAGGAGTGATCATAGATTGAAGCTCAATGCAAAAATAGAAACAAAAAATTGATGACATCTTGCTTTGCTTTTTATTAGTTTGCAAATAAAGTGCCATTTGCGTAACAGAGTTATTTTATCACTTATGTACATCCATACTAATGCTCGTGTTGTCAGGTCGGTTCTTGTTAAATCGCTGAAGTCAAGCCGCGGTGCCTGGTACTACTTAATCAGGCTGTCTTAAGATATAGGTTTCCTGCCATAAAATGCACCAAATGTTGATGTTATTGTTTTTTTTGTTTTTGTTGTTGTTTTTTTGTTGTTGTTTTTTTCTCCATTCCCTCTGCAAAACCCAGTCAGGTTTTGGAAGTCAAAAACCAAAACAACAATTTTCTCTATAATAAGCTGTTTTCAGGAATAATAGCAAAAACTTGCTATGAAGCAAACAACGAATAGAAGAAATTGTGTTTTCAAAGTAACAGCTTATTTTGCAGACTCGTATTTAACCATATTTATCAAATGTTTACATTTGTCGAGTACCTAATTTCGGCTGCCACATAAGGGCGGCTCATCGGAAGAGAATACACATCGTTTCGAAGGCTTTCTTCACAATGGCTTCATTGCATATCATCTCCCCCACCTCAACTGATATGAGGCTCCATTTTCTGAATTGCATTTAAATCAAATGAACTGTTCAATGCACTAAAAACCTGACGTTTAACGGCTTTACGTCTAGCATCTACCGTGTAGTTTAACTTTGCGGTAAGACCTGCACATATCGAAAAAAATAAAGGAAAAAATTTTTCAGAGATAATTACAGTGGATACTTGCTATTATATCGACATGTGATGTTTCTTTTTGCCCAGAGCCACAATGCACATTATTCGGTTATCTTTGCGACAACTCTTTTACGGTCTTTTCGAGTATTTTTTTTTTTTTTTACTCGGGAGATCACCACCTATCAAGGCCCGAGGATCAACTTCAGATAAAAGTTATTTGTTAGATGGTGAAACAACCAGGTAACAGTCGAACTTAGGTAAGGCCCTATTATCTAACAGAGCGGCTCAACAGGAATTTATTCACATTGGTTCTACAGACGGACAGTTCTAGGCAAAAAAAAACTCGGCTCATGTAATTTTTGTTTAGTTTTCAGCACATCTAGTATCAGGATATTACGTCAGAGTTAAAAAGTCGCTAGTGAGACATGAAATATAATCTAAATCGATCTTCGTCTTTGTGGTAATCTAGAATATTCACACGTGAATGTGTAAAAAACAAAAGGTTAAAATTGGTAATTTCTCCAGGAATTGAAAAACTGTTCGCGAATTCTGGCAGCCATATTGAATCCTACTTAAAATCTCATACTATACAGTTTCTAATATTTATTTCTTGGCAAAATTATACTTCCGCAATAAATTACGAGAATTAAAAAAAAATAGGAATTGATTTCCAATATCCCTGCATATTATAAGTTATGAACATATAAACGATTCCAGTTTTTCTCTTTCGGTAGATGCTTTTTCTCCCATGAACGAGAGTTTTTTTTTTATGTTTTCCAATCTCCTATTTTCAGATTTTCCTAAAAAGTTTTCTTTTCAAAGATACTCACATTACATTCATCGTTAGAATTAGATTAGAGTAAAAATAAATCCTTAAGTAAAAAATATATGACTTCAATTGGATAAGAGAATATACAGAGTGTAACGAAAAAAAATGTCGTCCTAAAGAAAACACCACTACAGGTTTATTTTAAAAAAATTTATTGAAACAATAAATTCAGATAACTTGATTATGTAGTAGAGCTGACATCTATTCAATGTAGCCGTTTTCAGTCTCAATCACCGCCTCGATAGGATCAGGAAATAGGGGGTTGCCTTTTCTACAAGTGCCGAATGGAGCACGGCGAATACACAACGGATGGCAGCGATCAGGCTGGCTTTGGTGTTGTGGAAGGTCATGTGGCTGATGTTCTCGACGTATGACTAAGCGGATTCAGGTTTGTGAACGAAGGGGGCAGTGAGAGAAGGTACAAAGTCGTAGCACTCCTTCTGAAGCCAAGCCTAAGTTTCTTTTTTTTATTATTACTTGAGAGTCACCGCTTATCAAGGCCCAGAAGCCACTCGGTGATAAGGTTTATTGCTTGTACAGTAATCAATGGGATAGTATCGTAGTAATCGTCAGTATTGGAGATTTGATAAAGTGTCTTACTTAATGGGGCGATTCCTCAGGAATTTGTTTATGTTGGACTTGAAGACATCTAAGTTGTAGTCTGGTGTGAAACAGGCAAATGGAAGAGAGTTCAACAGGCGTGCATTTCTAAGAAAGAAACTTTGTTCATGGAATCTATGTTTTGATTAAGGCACAGATAAAGAGTGTGGAAAATTACTGACAATGGTTTCAGCTAGACGGGTGTCTTTCGTGAAAGATTGGCGATGGGGGACGAGAGATTGAAGCTCGGACGAGCACTTGCCAGGGAAATAACGATAAAATAAAGACAGGTTCCCAACGTCTCTTCTGTGGGAGAGAGGTTGCAGGGAAGAGAAAAGGGCATCCCCACTAAGCCACGAAGTCTATTTTGTACTCTGTCAAGCAGGATAGGCTGTTTTTAGCAACTGCAGCCCAGATGTGGCAGCAGTACTCCATCCTTGAACGTAGTTGGCTTTTATACAGATAGAGAATTTCATCAGTAGTGAGATATCTTCTGGAGCGGTAGAAGGATCCCGCCATTTTCCCAGCGACCTGGGCAACAGATTTGATGTACGTGTTCCATTTCAGATCAGGGGTAAAGGTCAACCCAAGAAGCTTGTCAAAACATGGAGATGAGAGCCATCCATTTCAATTGATGCCAGATGGGGATCAGATCGTTGATGATTTAAAGATAAGAGCTTGGTTTTAGATACCTAAAAAGTAACCAGTCACCTCTTCCCCCACTGTACCACGCGCTCAAGATCAGAGGAGAGTGAATCAGAGAAAACTTTTTCATTTACGGCCTTTGATGTGTTGCGATATTCTGCTGACACACCCAGGGTTTGCCAGCGGCCACTTTATTTTACCAAGGAATTACCATACACTTCAGCACAGCCAGGTACACTTTGGTGTTGCTTTTCAAGCTGACATTGAAGATGTGAGGTAGAACGATGTGGCCCTCACTTGAAATCACACCAAAAACCATAACCATGGGTCGTCCGATTCGTTGACCTGTTTACTAAATCGTTGAACCGTTCGGATCTGCATTTTCAGGGTGCTGGAAATGGTCCTGTTGTCATAACTTAGATCGGTAGAGAGCATGAGTCGACGCATCCCAAGCTCGCTTGTTGAACATTGTGTCACTCTCAGACATGATAGAAGATGTATATCTTTCTTGGGATTTGTACACAACTAACCAACTAGTAGTTGGTCTGCAACAAAAAAAAGAAACCGTTTTTTACCAAACAGAAATGGAATCATGTTGTCTTTCTAGGGGGATAACTTTATCGTTCCACCCTTCATAAACGATTCCAGTTTTTTTTTTTTCTGTTTCGGTAGTTGTTTTCTACCGTGAACTAGAGTGTCTTATGTTTTCCAATTTCTTATTTTCAGATTCTTCTCAAAAGTGTTTTCTTTTCAATGCTACTTGCATAGAATTCATTGTTTGAATTACGTCAGAGTTAAAATAAAACCTCATTATGTAAGAAATATATATGACTTCAATTGGATAAAAGAATATATTTATTAAACATCTAGCTATGTCAAGTTATCTCCCTTGGACGTGTCTTTATTTTTAGTTTTTCGTTTTTGACATTGGTAGCTACTTATAGCATTTGATTTTGATTTTGACATTGGTAGCTACTTATAGCATATGATTTTTCACCTAAAATTAAAACAGGAAAAATAGGAAATTTCCTTTCAAAGATCAATGGATTGTTATAGAATTCGCTTAAGACAAGACATAAAAAATACTCTTCATTTTGGCATTGGTTGTTACACATAGAATTTTCATAGAATTTTCTGTGTAAGGTAATAGGTAATCAAAAATAGGAAAATTCCATTAGAAGTTTAAAGCGTTAAAATTAAGAGAATTACGTAGAAATCTATTGTGTTACAGATAACAAGTTGTTAGTGGTACGTGGCGAAGATGTTAAGTAGATTTTCTACTTTTTTGGGTGACGTAGCAATATTTAGATGTGTTTGTGTAATAAATAAGGTTTAAAACAGAAATTATCCCAGGATTTAGAAACTGGTGTTGAATTCTGGTGACTATTTTGAATTCTAAATACAAACATATGCTACACACATGTTTCATTTCATTTCTTATAAGAATTATATTTCAGTAATAAATTTCGAGCACTTAATAATAGGGATTTGAGGCATGGAGAGGGAGCAAGGAATAAGGATCCAAATTGGTGGCATTTAATCATAGTGAAACTATCTTCGTTTTCTCAGCACTAGGTCTTATTTAGGGTGCGGCAGAAATATCTCCCACGTGCGATTTCCCCAGTTTCATGCAGTTCTGAGCTATCATTAATGTGTATGGATGGAACTATATCAATGTGTAGAATTCTTCTGACTGTTCGATTAGATACTCCCAAGGCCAAAGCATTCTGTGAGCTGAACGTATAGGAGACTGAGAAACAGAAATTTCACAGTTCGAATACTGTTTGGCGCTCGAACGCTTCCAGGCCTTCCAGGTGGCTTTCTTTTAAGTGCCGAAACTGTAACTCTGAAATTTTCAACCCATAGCTGTATTGGTTTTCTATCTGGAACAGTATCATATCGTCCTAACTTGTACCTATTTACTATGCCTCCCCACGGGACAGAGTTAGACACCAGGGTCGTTTTTTAATGTGGAGAAAAGGTACAAAAATAAAAATTGTCTCAGTCGTGAAGGATTTCTCCTCCACGGAAAGAGAACAAGAAATAGAAGTGCAGCATCTGAAGAACAGATGGTATTTATTTGCTCCCCCACCGAGCAAATTAGGCACAAGGCCGCTTTTTAATGTGAGGAGTGAAGGGGAAATGGGGACCAACTCCCCGGGGGGTAGGGGAGTTGGATAGTGACAATTGGTATGAAGGGTTGCCCCTACATTGACCAAGGTCTTATATGTGAGGTTGCCCACACATATGGTCTTTGCTTGCAGTATCTGCCGGAACAGATGGTATTTATTTGCTCCCCCACTGAGCAAATTAGGCACAAGGCCGTTTTTAATGTGAGATAAAAACCAGCTCCCCTAAAAGTAGGCAAAAAGGGGGCACTCTGGTTACCAAAAATAATAATTGTCCCAGTATAGAAGGTTTCCCCTCCATTGACTGGTACAAATTATCTTAAGTGTAGTATCTGCCGGAACAGATGGTATTTATTTGCTCCCCCACCGAGCAAATTAGGCACAAGGCCAATTTTTAATGTGAGGAGTGAAGGGAGGGGGAAGGGAAAAAAGGGGGACCAGCTCCCGAGAGGTGGGAAATGGGAGCTGGTTAAAGGTCAGGCATGTGGGGTTGCCCCCACATCTGGTCTTTGCTAGTCATAGCTAGTCATAGCGTGCAGTATCTGCCGGAACAGATACTACACTTTGATCTTGACCAAAAGGCCAATATCGTCCTAACTTGTAATGAACTCGGAAAGTTCGGTGTTGCAGTTACAGATTCAACATTCTTTAAAACCATTTCTACAGTAAAATCACGATGTACACCAGTCCTAACTATATTGCATGGTGATGGTACCTGAAAAACAATGGCATGTTATTAGCTAAATGAAAATATCATTGGCATTTGCATAAGTTCATTAGCAGCACGTAGAAGGAAGTTTAAAAATGGGGAAGCATTTCTGATGTAAACTTTACTTGAGCCATTGAAGCATACATTAAGGAGTTGATCCCAGGAATCTTCGGCGCAACTGCAGAACTCTACACACCTCTGAACCTATTTACTTGCTCTCCCGTGAGAGCAGCGTTAGACGCAAAGTCTGTTTTTAATGTGGGGAAAATCCAGCTCCCTCAAATTTGACACTCTGTGTAGGGATAAAACTAAAAATTTCCGCAGATTCTGGATTCGAAACACTTTTTTTTAATCCACGTTTTGTTTTCATGCTCGGTCAGTGAAAAGAGAAATCCTTCTACACTGAGACCAAATTTATTGTAGTTTTTGTTTCGATCCAGAATGTCCCATTTAGGGGGCTCATGGGCAGTTGCTTCCTAATCTCAATGTATAAGTAATTTTAACTAAAATGGAACATGTATATCAAATCCATTGCCAAATTCGCTGGAAAAATGGTGGGATCCTTCTATAGATCTAGTAGATATCTCACTCCTGATGCAATTCTTTACCTATATAAAAGCGAGGTACGGCCAACGATGGAGTACTGTTGTCACATCTGGGCAGGAGTTACTAGAAGCAGCTTATCCTGCCTTGACAGAGTCCAAAATAGACTTGGTAGTCTAGTGGGATATGCCCTTTTCTCTTCCCTGACAACCTCTTTCCCACAAAAGAGACGTTGCGAGCCTGTCTGCTTTATCGTTATTTTCATGACAAATACTCAGATGAGCTTTAATCTATGGTTCCTCTCGCCAAACTTTCACGAAAAACACTCGTCCAGCCAAAACCACTATCAATAATTTCCTACACTCTTTATCTGTGCCTAAACCTAAATGTAGATTCCATGAACACAGTTTCTTTCTTAGAACTGCACGCCTGTTGAACTATCTTCCGATTGCCTGCTTTCCAGCTGACCACAATCTGATTGTCTTCAAGTCCAATGTAAACAAGTTGTTAATAAACCGTCCCCCTAAGTAATCCAATTTACGAAATTCCCACTTCTTATGTTTACTACGCTATAATCATATTGACTAATGTATACCCATTAACCCTTATCCTCAAGTGGCCTTCGGGCCTTGATATGTGGTGATTCTTGTGTAAAAAAAAACTGAAACCAAGTTAAAATAACAAGCAGTAATCGATAAAGTTTTGATTTTTACCTCAATCATAATGGACCCGGCTAATAAATCCGATTTTACCTTATTCCCATGTTTAATCTTCTCTCTCCTTTACTCTTACCGCCTACGCTGGCTATTTGCTCAAACAATAGCAGCCACTTAAATCTTTTAGAGTATTGAAATTGTCTCTGGTTACAGAAAGCACTTAACCTTACCGACCTGAATGTACACACGGCTTCCTCTCGCCTAATAACGAACGCGTATTGATCTGTCGTCACTGTGCCGGACAGAGAAAGCAGTCGATTCCAAACACCGGCATCCGTTCGTACGTCTAGTGCTGCAAATGGTTGAAGGAAGCCCGTCTCTGCGAACTGGCATGTTTGTCACTGTCAGCGAGCGAAGAATTGCATTCGCGGCCCAGGAACGCGCAATAGTCGATACTAAACCCGCGGCCAGGTTTGCTTCTAGTTGCATTGTCGAAGATGGAAGAATGTATCTCGCGCTATAACTGGCCGCCATGACAGAAGAAGAATCAATGCCTTTCGTCGGAGTCTGTGGAAATGGAGGTTTTCTGTTTACAAATATTTATTTGTTTATTTCGTTCATTCTCTCTTTTGTCATTCTCCTCTTTTATTTTGGGGCGAAACAAACAAATAAGGAATAAACAAAGAGTAATATATATATATATATATATATATATATATATATATATATATATATATATATATACAAAGAGTAATATATATATATATATATATATATATATATATATATATATAAAGACAAATAAATAAATAAATTAAGCAAAACCGAAAAATCCTTTCACTTGATGGTGTTACAATAAAAATATACATCTTTCTTTCTTTTTTTTTTCAGATACTTAAAATAGCACCCTCCCTATTCCAAACACTCCGACGAAACTACCTTCCAGGAACAACCAGTTCCATTATGATATTGTTTCCTGGCAGGAATATTTTTTACATCTTTAGATATTTATGTACATAGATACCTACATACAATTATATATATATATATATATATATGCATATATATATAGCTACTTATAGTATATATATATATATATATGTGTGTTTGTATATATGTATGTATGTATGTATGTATATATATATATATATATATATATATATATATATTTCACTGTCTGATTTGTTTTCGCTTAGCCTGATCTTAATTTCTTAAAAAATTTAATCTAAAATCACTTTTTTCTGATTAAGCCGACGATAAATGTTGGCATGCTGCTTTTTCTCTACTTTTTCTTGCTTGATCCCATTTGACTGAAGATCGACTTCTCTTTGGGCTAATGCACTCTTCGGAAAAAAAAAACAATTTTCGTTATTTCAGCTGTTTTGAAAACTTTCCGATCGGATCATATGCATCGTCATGCTGGACTTATTTTTGGACTCCATTCTTTCTAATGACTATTTTCGCATTTCGGATCAACTTGAGAGATTTTTCATGCAAGCTGAAATATATGTGCGGTTTGTTTGTTTTTTTATAAAGTTTATCCTGTTGCCAAGGTCGCTGGAAAGATGGTGGGATCCTTCTACCGCTCCAGAAGATATCTCACTACTGATGCAATTCTCTATCTATATAAAAGCCAAGTACGTCCAAGGATGGAATACTGTTGCCATATCTGGACAGGAGCTGCTAAAAACAGCCTATCCTGCCTTGACAGAGTACAAAATAGACTTCGTGGCTTAGTGGGGGATGCCCTTTTATCTACCCTGCAACCTCTCTCCCACAGAAGAGACGTTGCGAGCCTATCCTTGTTTTATCGTTATTTCCATGGCAGGTGCTTGTCTGAACTCCAATCTCTGGTCTCCCCTCGCCAATCTTTCACGAAAAACACCCGTCTAGCTGAATCCACTGTGAAAAATTTCCCCCACTCTATATCTGTGCCTTAATCAAAACGCGGATTCCATGAACAAAGCTTCTTTCTTAGAACTTCACTCCTGTGGAACTCTGTTCCGTCTGCCTGCTTCCCACCTGACTACAACTTTGATGTCTTCAAGTCCAATGTTAACAAATTCCTAATGAACCTCCCCCTTAAGTAAACACTTCATCAAATCTCCACACTAACGTAATGTACTTGCAATAACCCTTATCCCTGAGTGGCTTCCGGGCCTTGATAAGTGGTGATCACTGTGTAAAAAAAAAAAGTTGTTCGCTATTTCTCTCCTACAGTTTAATAGATGATGGGGTTCTTTAAAGTATAGGATAGCAAATTTTTCATGGAGGCATAATCTACAAAGATCGTCCATGTCTCTAGATGTGTTTGCTTGTCTTACTATTTTTCATTCCTCTACCAAGGAACGTCCGCTTTCTTTGATTTCCCAGTATTGGTTTGCTAGTGTTGTTTTCATTCGGTGATTTTTTTTTATTTTTGAACGTACTTTTGTGGTTATAATATCGTGTTTTGAAATCTAAGGAAGTCATACCTGCGTAATATTTCTTGTTATTCAGGTTTTCTTTTGCAAATATTGTGGCCTGGTAAACTATGCTTTTGGTTAGATATTTATTTTTAAGTGGGCAAAGTGTACGGGATCTACGGTTGCATTTATCTTGTTCATTATTAGTATTTTTATTTTTATTTCTAGTATGATTGTCGTTGTCCAAAGTTAGTGTGCGTGTACGTGTGCGTGTACGTGATCGTGTGTGTGTGTGTGTATGATTACTTCATTTACTTATATTAATATACG
This sequence comes from Euprymna scolopes, assembly GCF_053919585.1. NCBI lineage: Eukaryota > Metazoa > Mollusca > Cephalopoda > Sepiida > Sepiolidae > Euprymna > Euprymna scolopes. The sequence goes on along the minus strand of NC_136516.1, from coordinate 81,386,417 downwards.
AAGTCATAATTTTATGCGTAAACTTTAAGTATTTACTTCAACAGTGCTCAATACATAGGTAGAGCTAGATAGTAAGTTACAAAAATATATATGGCAATTAAGCTACACAGAATATTCCGTGTTTCATTCTCGTAAGAAGTTGTCATAAATCTGACGAATTCTCACGAGAATGAAACGCGGGATATTCTGTGTAGCTTAATTGCCATATATGTTTTCATAACATACTATCATATAAACTGTGTCAATCGCCTTATTTAGTAAAATATCAATATTTTACTAAATATGCGTCACAACAAAATGAAAACGACTGCTTTCGGTTTAGTTATTTCAAAAGATTTTATTACAATTTATGCGATATTTACGAAGTTATGACATTTTATTCTTTATCGATGAATTTCCACTGTTCAGCGCTTTATTGTAGGTCTCTTAAAATGTTCTTTTGGTTAAAAAACACAATGTCTTATGTTGCGAACTTTACTTTTTATTATATTTTTCTGTCAAAGAATAATAAACAATTGCATATCCTAGGTATAATTCTCATATAAATGAATTATTTATTCACATATCCACACATTTTTTTAAATAACTAAAAACAACCTTTTGTCTCCAGAGGAAGTCAATTGTTTAATCTTAAAAGGAGTTATGGCTCTAGTAACATCAACTATGTTCCTCCACAAGGCATCATTTGAAGTAAATTGCTCTCCTCCCTCATAAACTCCTCTTTTTAATATTGACCAGAGATATTCACTGGGGTTAAAGTCTGCAGAACACGGTGGTCAGGTCATGAAAGTTTCCTCAACGAATCCCATAGATTTAAAGACGGTTGCAGTCGCCCCAAGCAGATTGGGGTGTGTAAAAAGCATCTGTAAGCGACATGACAATGGTTGATCATGTAGTCATATCGACAAATGATTACCAAAAAAGGCGGTGTAAACATTGCTGGTAAACTACACCTTCTGGTACTCGGCAAAGTCCAATCAACTTATCCCTAATTATTCCCGCCCAAAATGTGATGCCTCCACCTCCTTGTTGTCGATAAACTCTGTCACGGGTTGGAGTTCCGTTCGGGTTTAAAACTTTGGTCCATTTATCTGGACCGTCAAGAATAGTATGGGCCTCATCCCTAAATAGGGCCTGTTGGAAATCCATTTTCATGTAATTCTGTGTCGAAGCCATTCGTTTTTCCCTATGGTGTTTGCTCAATGGAGGCGTTGGAAGAGGTTTGATGTTTCTTGCAATTTTATTCAACATATTGTATCCGGCCTGGTTGGATCTTGGAGCTTTTTCAAAAACGGAATCAATGGTGCTGTTTGTGTTTCGGTTTTTCCGAATATCACGATTTAAAAGGTTTCTCCTGGCGCCTTTATTTTGGATTTGGTGTTCGGGTTGTTCAAGAATGAGGCCAATGTTCTTGGATCTCTTTCCAGCTCTGTGGCTAAATCTTTGATGGACAATCCTTCTGCGAGTTCAGCAACTATCCATTGCATTTCGATAACCTTTAATCGACTGATTTTCTGACATTTAAAGAGATCTCCAAAAAAAAGCGATGGACAGTATAATTACATTGAAAAAAAATGCCATAACTTTGTAAATATCGCATGAATTTGAATAAAATTTTTGGTAAATAACTAACTTAAAGCAGCCCATTGATGGTAAAGTTTTCATTTTTTGTGACGTATATTTAGTGAAATATTGATATTTTACTAATTGCAATAAAACGATTGACGCAGTATATATATATATATATATAATTATTTTCAACAGTTGTTTAATCAATACCGTATATATATATATATATATATATATATATATATATATATATATATATATATATATATATATACGGTATTGATTAAACAACTGTTGAAAATAATTTATATTTGAAACTGTTTACTTCATAAAATTATATAAGGATTAGGGATTTGAATATTTAATAAAATAGCAATAACAGCAAAAATAAAAGCCAATTATCTATCTCGATTTGTGGTTTTTATAGAAAAAAATTCATGTACCGAAATTAAACTGATAATGGTTTCGCTTAAAATAAGAATTTATAGGAGAGCTTTAACTTTAAAACTTTAAAATGAACATTTATTTACAAGAGGAATAAATATGTATTGTTAAAAGTTTCGTTTGTTTTGTAAGATACATTAGTTTTGTAAATTCAGTTAGGAATTTGTAATGAGGAATTGAATCCGTCTAAATAATGCTCTTTTTTATTATTAACAAGCCTGGGTGCCCGGCGTTGCCCGGGTGTTTGGAGGTGTGGCCTGAGAAAAAAAAAAGAAAAGATTGTAGTAAGCAGGCAGGCGAAAGAGGAAAAGAACATTAAAAAAACGTGACGTCTTTGCTGTTGCGTCCATCGCCAAACCGGAAGCGGCGAATGTTTAAATTAAGGCTAGTCAATCGAAGAAAGGGGATGACTTTCGAAATTATGGGCGAAAAAAGCGACCGCTCCGTGTAGAAAAGTGCCCAGCTTAGGGTAAAGGAATTAATGTTTTTAGCCAATTTTTGATATTTGTCGTCCGAAGCTTCCTCAGACTTTTACAGAAACTTTCTGTAAAAGTAGCTTCCTCAGACTTTTACAGAAAGTTTCTGTAAAAGTCTGAGGAAGATACAGATGGCCAAAAAACGGCCGGGTAGCTGAAACAATAATGTAACTTAATAGAAAGATACGGTAATAAAAAATATAACGTATATATATATATATATATATATATATATATATATATATATATATCAGCACTCCTGCTGGGTCTTATTTACATACAACTAAATCTTATTTTTCAAAACATTTGACGGACCTCCTGATATTAACTCGCTGTGACAAGGAAGACCTGATATTGTCATTTCTCTAGTTAGTGGTAAGTAGCTGACCGAAACATGCTCATGACTGTGTAGCAACATATTACTGCCTATGTAAAAACAAAAAAGTGTATAACCTGCTCTACTTCGGTATTGAGCACTCTTATATAATCCTCGTTAAACTTCATTGGTTATTTACCTCTGTAAAACAATAACCTCAGTTTATATATATATATATATATATATATATATATATATATATATATATATGTTTTATTTTTTATTACCGTTTTATCTGTTTGGTTACATATGTTTCAGATGTTGGACCATGTTTACGATCTAATAGCCTCGTCATATTTTACACAAGTGGTTGTTAGTATTAGGAAGAAGTGTTTTAGAAGAAATACGAAAACAGGAGGGTGAGGTAGGAGATAATAAGGGGGAGGGAGACGGCAATATTTCAGTTTTGAGGGTTAAGATACATTAGATTGTATTGTGTGTGGGGGGATAGCAGATTCAAATAGGCGTGGGTGGAGATATATGGATATAGGGAGTGAGAGGGGGAGAGAGGGTGGTAAAGAAAAGAAAAAGGGAGAGGGTAAGGTGAGGAGGGGGGATTTTCAATTTTTAGGTTTTAAATTTTAACTGCCTTTTACGTGTTCCGTAACAAGACCTTACAAAGGGCGGATGAACCCTCCTAGGGTCAACGGCCAACTAGCTCCACATGCACTTATATGCATGTGTATATATGTGTATGTGTGTGTATGTGTATGTGTGTTTATATATATGTACATATATATATATATATATATATATATATATATATATATATATATATATATATATAGGGGGGAGTTTGAAATCCCAGGTTGGTGTCTGGCGCGCAATATCTCACTTCATGGGCAGGTAGTGGTTCTTAAGTCTGGTTGACAGTCTACCTAAGTGATGGAAAACTCTATTACAAAGCCTGAGATGCAGCTGTTCATTAGTTCCGTGGCATATTTTGCACCAACTGATGTTATCGGCTGCTTCAAAAAAGTGTGAATGGTTCTACACAAGCCATTACCACTTAAATCAAATCATTGTGTGGGTAGCCATGAGTTTGCTCACTCTGCTTTCTTACAACATCCAAAAAGGTAAGCAAAAAGTTCCATCAGGCGAAGTCCACTGGCGAAGGGGTACTGGTGGTGGAGGCAGGTGGAGGATACCACTGGAGGCCTTTAGTCGGTACTCTGCACAGTTGGCGGCGTAGTAGGTGATGGCCGTTCTTGTGTAAAAATTTGTGAACAATTGCATAGTTCGTGTCCTCTACTATGTGGCAAAGCAGATCTTTTGTAGATGTAGCACTGCTTTCCCTAGACAGGGAGGGGGCGATAAAAGGAGCCCTAAAAAAAGTTTGTTCACACAAAAGCTTGTCATCTTGCTGCTGTTGACTGGCTATCCAATTGTGCAGTCGAAGCAGAAACTCAATTCGAAATACAAAGCATGCGTTCAATTTTGGAACGTGGAATGTAAGAACATAGCTTGATAGTGATGATTCCTTCGAGGGGAAGACGGTCCTAGTTGCAAAAGTACTGAAACAATACAACATCGACATTGCTGCCTTGTCTGAGACACATCTTTTGGGATCAGGTGAGTTGAAAGAAATTGGCGAAGGTTACACGTTCTTTTGATCGGGTCGGAAAGAGGGGGAGAGGCATAGTTCCGGTGTTGGCTTTGCAATAAAATCAAATATTGTTGATTCTCTGGGGGCTCTTCCTCAGGGCGGTGACGATCGTTTAATAATCCTTACAATGGGACTCACAGCTGGAACGGGACTGACACTGGTAAGTTGCTATGCACCAACTCTAAATGCAGAAGAGGTAGAAGCCATAAACTTCTACGAAAAGCTTGGTGACATAGTAAGAAACGTAAGCTTTCATGACAAGATCTTACTGATGGGAGATTTCAATGCCCGGGTAGGCTCGGACAGGGAGACATGGGGAAATGTGATTGGGGCTCATGGTATGGGGAAAATAAATTACAATGGAATTCGCTTTTTGTCATTTTGTAGTGAACATGGGCTCTTCATTACAAATGCTATGTTTCAGCAGTCAAATCGTTGTAAAAGCACATGGATGCACCAAAGGTCCAAGCATTGGCATCTTATTGACTTTGTTATAACCCGGAAAAGAAACAGGAGAGATTATTTTTGAGTCGTTCATTTCATGACTAATGTTGGCTGTCGGATCACGCCCTGATTCGATGCAAGACATCACTGAAACTACGACCTAAGGGCAGAAGACATACAATTAAGATGCCAAAGCTATTGAATATGAAAGAACGGAACACCGAAAAGAAAGAATAATTATCTTCTAAGTTAGATGCGAAGTAAAACGAAATTGTGATAAACAATGATATTGAAGAGTCCTAGAACAAATTGCGGGATGCCATCTACGAATGTTCAAGCGAAGTACTAGGACTTTCCAATAGGAAGCATCATTGAATAGGAATTGACATTGAAATTCAGAGTATTTTATACTGGATGCACTCTTTGCACAGGGTTTGGATATCAGACAAGAATTCTGCAGCGAAGAGGTCGGCTTATCTCAGTGTAAGGGGGAATGTTCGGCGCCGATTGAGGAAAATGAAAGAAGATTGGTGGTCTGCAAAAGCCTCTGAGCTCCAGGCTGCTTTTGATAAGAAAGAAGCGAGGGTATTTTATGAGGGTCTGAAAGAAGTTTTTGGACTGCAACAATGTGGTTCTTAACTCGTTATGGGGTCAGATGGTACAACCTTCTTGACTGATAAGAATGACATCCTTAACCACTGGAAGGACCCTTTTGAAGGAGTGCTGAATTCTTCTTCTGATGTTGACAATGGTGTTTTGAGTTCTTTACCTGCAAGAATCCAAATACCAGAACTAGATGTGATTCCTAATTTTTCTGAAGATCTCGCAGCTGTAAAACAAATGCTACTGAGAAAGTGTGCAGGTGATGATGGTATACCGGCTGAAATATTCAAGTTTGAGGGGAACACACTTTTGAAAATCTTTTGGAGTTATTCATCAGGATCTGGGAAAGCGGTTCTGTACCTCAGGATTTCAGGAACTCGTCAATAATCCATCTCTTCAAGAATAAAGGAAAGCGCATGGATTGTGATAAGTACCGTGGAATATCACTGCTCTCTGTGGCTGAAAAAGTACTAGCCAGGGTCATTTGGAACGGGATAATCATTCATCTAGTAGACAAAATTTATCCTAAGACGCAGTGTGGTTTTAGATCTGGAAGGGGAACCATCGACATGATCTACTGTTTACGCCAAGTTGCAGAGAAGGCACGTGAGAAAAATCAGGATCTGTTTGTCGTTTTTATCGACCTAACCAAGGCGTTTGGCTCTGTCAACAGAGTCGCACTTTGGAAGGTTTGGAATAAAGTTGGAATCCCTGAAAAAATGTTAAATGTAATAATATCCTTTCACGAGAATATGGAGGCACGTGTAAGAGCAGACGGAAAGTTCTCTGAGTCATTCAAGGTAAAAACCTCTAGGAAAGAGGGTTGTGTTATGGCGCCTGTGCTCTTTGCCATCTTTTTTTTTTCGAGCATTCTTTTAATGATTACACGCAAGGTGCCCATTTTGAGTTTATAAATACCGGGGGTCTTTTTAATCATCAAAGATTCAAAGCTAAAACACTAACAAGAAGCAAAATGGTTCGTGATTTTCTTTTTGCAGACGATGCTGCACTCGTGGTTACTTCATTTGAAGAAGCACAAGAATTAGTTGACAAGTTTTCCAATACCGCGAAAGCATTTGGTTTTACGATTAGTATTAAAAAGACAGAAGTTATCTACCAACCAAACCCGTCCCGTTGCAGCAAGTTGGTGTGAATATTCCGAGACCAGAATATGTGGAACCGCCTCAAAAAATCTTAGTGAATAGACAGCCTCTAAAGTATGTTAAATCCTTTGCATATCTCGGAAGTAAGGTTAACTCGTCAGCATCACTTGATGATGAGATATTGAGCAGAATTTCAAAGGCGACTGATGCCTTCGGCAAACTGCGGTCAAGAGTATGGAATGAAAGAGGTTTTACTCTAAAGACCAAAATCTCAGTTTATCGTGCAGTGATTGTTTCGATACTCCTGTATGGATCGGAAGCCTGGACCCCATACCGTAGGCAGATTGAGCAACTGGATACATTCCATAAGCGTTGACTTCGCAGTATATGTGGATTAACATGGAAAGACAAGGCCCCTAACTCGTGATTGTTTGCTAGGTGAGACATTTTAAGTATTGAGGCCTTCCTGATAAAGTCTCAGCTTCTGTTGGCTGGTCACCTTGTTCGCATGGATGAAAACCGTTTTCCAAGACAACTAGAATACAGTCAACTAAAAGAGGGTAATCGAAATGCGGTCAAGAGTATGGAATGAAAGAACAAATTGCGGGATGCCATCTATGAATGTTCAAGCGAAGTACTAGGACTTTCCAATTGGAAGCATCAGGATTGGTTCGACGAAAATGACATTGAAATTCAGGGTATTTTAGACCGGATGCACTCTTCGCACAAGGTTTGGATATCAGACAAGAATTCTGCAGCGAAGTGGTCCGCTTATCTCAGTGTCAGGAGGAATGTTCGATACTCCTGTATGGATCGGAAGCCTGGACCCCATACCGTAGGCAGATTGAGCAACTGGATACATTCCATAAGCGTTGCCTTCGCAGTATATGTGGATTAACATGGAAAGACAAGGCCCCTAACACGGGATTGTTTGCTAGGTGCGACATTTTAAGTATTGAGGCCTTCCTATCGAAATGTGGTTCTTCCATTTCTGAGGTACAGGGATAAGCTGAAAGACAATCTTAAGCACGCAGCCTGAACCCGAAAACTGCGGATAGAAAATTGTGGAGGGAAAAATGTTTTGCGGGCATTAACACATGCATTGACACACGGCTATCGAATCAAACAAATCTTCGTAGAGCAAGAATAGGAACAACACCTTCCCAGCCTGTATCCTGTGAGTCGTGCGGCTTGGTTTGTGGGAGCAGACCTGGCCTCGTGTCACACACGTTGCACAAGCATTGAAGGCAGAGTGAAACAAAGCGAATTTTTTGCCCTCATGCGTCGAATACGACGGGAAAGTCCATTATATATATATATATATATATATATATATATATATATATATATATATATATATATTACTACAATTATTGATATAATTATTACTACACGTATATATATATATAATTATCTCTCCTAAGGGGCATATAGATGCGCCTAGGGACCGCCTGCGACTTTCATACAACCTTGGAACTTCATACTGTGGAGGAAGCTGGTTAAAACAGCAATATATATATATATATATATATATATATATATATATACCAACTTGACGCAAAGCAAAGTCTTTTGGCAAATGTTTAGAATTCTTGGAATTCAACTTTTCCTGAAGCAATAGTGATGCGATTGTTTTTGATGTCTTGTTAGATTGGTGAACAAGGGAAATGTATTTCTCAAGTGACCTCTGAAACGGCAGCATCTTTGAAATCTGTCCGAATGGTGCGACACATGAGATTCGTTCAGCAAACTGTTGTTTGCGCTTATAAATATTAGTGTCCGTCTTGGGACGATTTAAGTGCGTGTTCTACACTTTGTAGCGCCAAGTCTTTGATGCGAGTAAAACATTATACAAAAACAAGCCGAGACCCGTTCTCTCGCGCCGATTTTAAGTTTGCTGCCATGACGACTTAATAGACGATCTAGTATTAAACGAAGACCGAGTCAATCAACGTTCGTTTCGATTAATCTTTAGGTGTATATTTTTGTTTCACGCAAAAATGCATGCTTAAATATTCCTCAGTTCAATGAAACTTCCCTTTTAACTGTTTTGATTAACTCAGTTTCCAGTTAAGTCACCAAGTTTATTGTTTTTAACTAAGTTTCTGTCTATCGCACTATAGATTGTTAAACACTTCCGTTTTATTAAATATTGTCACTTTTATCTATCTCTGTCTGCCTCTCTCTCTCTCTCTCTCTCTCTCTCTATATATATATATATATATATATATATATATATATATATATATATATATATATATATATATTTGTGGGTTTATTAACAATCAAAAATAATAAAATACATAATTAAACGATTTGAATGGTCCATTACAAATAAAAGGAAATATAATAATAAGTTGTCATAATGTGTAAACCGTAGAGGAATATATATATATATATATATATATATATATATATATATATATATATATATATATATGAAAATTTGGAGGTACAAAATTTAATTATGGCTAAATATAGACCAATTGTCATGATGATTAAAAAAGTAAAAAATGAAAATAAAGGCCAGCTAACAAGTTTCGATTTTAAAAAAGTAGTCATGAATATGTCGGGGTAGGAGGGGGTAGAGTAAAAATAAAAACGAAAAATAAGCGGTGAAAAAAATTACATAGGACTTAAGTTGATTTCTATATAATTGTCCTCCCGCTTATTTTTCGTTTATTTTTCGGGGTTTTTTTTTCTTGCCCGCCATATTCATGAATACATTTTTTATCGTAATTTTCCTCGATTTAACTCTGTTTAGCGGAGGATGAAACCTGGTTAGCTAGCCTTTATTTTCGTTTTTTAATCATCATGTTAGTTGGTCCATATTTAGCATTTATATCTATATGTAGTCATCAATCTTAGCTTGGATTCACTTCACCATAGTTAACTATTACAATATTCTAAAAGTTAGTATTAAATGTGACACGGTTAGTAGAATCTAAAGAGCTAGTATATAAATTTGGAGTAAAAAATATTATTGATGAAACGGACACTAGGTGTAAACAGCATAGCGATGACAGGTCTAAATAAATTTACGTTTCATCGTAAAATGTGGCCGGCGCAGATTTGGTTATAATAAATGTTATTATATTAATCATTTCTCGGAAATTAACAGGCAGGAGCCTGCCGTTGAAATAATACGTTGAAGTCAAAAACTTGCGCATGATAAGTAATATCATGTTGTTTAATGAACCTTACGTAGACAGATTGGCAGTTATGGCTAGTGCAATATATAGAATTAGGAATTGGAGGTCATTGTATTTAGATTAGAAGTTATTAACACAGACACGTTGTTTATTTATTTTTAAAAAAGTGACATAGCAAAATTAGAAAGAGGGGTCGATAGTAAAGCAATCGATGACATGGCGTGATGTAGATCGCCACATCATAGAATGCTTCGTGGAACACTATTTAGGGGAAAATTTCAGAAAAAGTTCGCGGAGGGTCTGATTCGAGAACGTTAGAAAGAGCAGATGAGAAGCGTTTGTTTCTGATGACTGTATAATATAGATTGTCAGACTTCCCGTGAATGCGATCAGATAGAAATAAATAACAGCTAAAACAATAGCAAAATAGAGATACGCACCCTTCTTTCTAAAGATGAGAAGCAATGATGCGACCGTGGAAAATTATTGAGTCTGAATAAAACCATTTGTCCAGAAAACAAAATGAGACTTGCGTCTGTCGCTATGTATCGAGATAGCTTTTGTTTCCGATACGATGACCGGTCGCACACAAAGTACTCGGACACACGGTCAAGGGGCACGAGAAAACAATGCTTTTTATTGTGGTATACATCAAGTTATGTACAATAATTATATATAGTTTTTTGATAAGCAAGGTCTCCTAATCAGCATATATATAATTATTGTACATAACTTGATGCATACCACAATAAAAAGCATTGTTTTCCGAAACGATCGTACAGATAATTGATTTTGTTGTTGTTCCTTCTTATGAAACGGATTTTTAATTTAATTAAAATTTGATTTTTAAATTTTAAATTATCAATCACATTACTTAATATATATATATATATATATATATATATATATATATATATATATTTCTAAACTAGCTCTTCAAATTTTGCTAACCTCGGGATATATATATATATATACATATATATATATATATATATATATATATATATATATATATATAACTTTGTAAGCATGTGTGTGTGAGTTCGTTTCCTTTGGACTCGAAAACGGGTGGTTCGATTTTTATAAAATTTCACGCAAATGTACCTTACGTGCTTGGTAGTGTTCTTAATCAGGTTTTGTATCGGAAGATCTTCCATAAGTATCGATAATCGATAATTGAAAAAATCTGATGAAAGAAGGAACAGGCGATTTCGATCAAAGTTAACACCTTACACAGCCTAACATCGCAAGTTAATATGAAAAGTTTAATTGCGACACAAGCCGAAAGACCCGACAGATATATCAACGGCGTGGTCTTTTATATGACAACAGCGCGTTCTAAATGAATGTTTCTGTTTAGAGCATAATTGAACCACAGTGCTTGGCTTTGTCATTTTAAACTTAACTTCAAGCCGTTATATATAAAACTAATTATGTGAAATTAACAGTAGGTTCTCTACGGTGTAATGTAAACTACAATGTACTGTGGATTAAGACACTGCGAAAAAGCATGTATACCCACTTCCCGGTGCACCTAATTAGGTCCACAAACTAGAGCAGGTAATGAAATGATTTGCTTGAATAATAAAAATATAGGAGTGCTAAACATTCTTTAATCATCATTCAATCCCGGGTAACGTCGGGCCTCTCTGCTAGTTTTGAATAAAAATATTATTGATGAAACGGACACTAGGTGCAAACAGGCTGAGGATGACGGGTCTAAATAAATCCACGTGTCATCGGAAGACGTGGCCGGTGCGGATCTGGTTACAATAAATGCTAATATATTATGACCTTTTAATCTTCCCTCGGAAATTCACGGACCGGGATCCGCCATTGAAATAATCCGATGTTGTCAGGCGAATCAATCATAGCGCAGTGAAAGGATGACAGGTGTGACTAATTGAGAATGACGACAATCGCACGGACTCACCGAAAGATCCAATTAGCACGATCCGGATTGTTGTTCACTTGGAGTTTTCTTAAAGACGTCCGGAGAAAAATCTTCGCATTGTAACTGTAATATTTCTTTGGAACAATTAAAAGAAAATAAAAGAAGGAAAGGATTCTGAATTGAATAGGGAGAAGGAAAGACAACAAACCAAAAAAAAAATCTTATAAAATGTAAAGTACTTCTCAAGTGAGGCTGAAAGAATAATGAAATTCTGCTCGGCATCTCCTTTTTCTTCGAGAGGAAGCGTCCATCCATTACGGCATTGTGTTTCTATCGACTCCATCGATATCGCCCAGACTCTTAAGAGAATGGCTATCAATAAAAAAAAATGGCTGAAACCGTCATGCGTTCCCTTGTTCTAAATGAAAAGCGCATTTACCGACAATGTATTTCATCTATATCAACTCTTTAATAAAGAGCATTATATATATATATATATATATATATATATATATACTTAATTTACTCACATAAAATTAATATACGAAAGTATAAATTTATGCGTAAACTTTAGGTATTTACTTCAAAAGTGCTCAATACGTAGGTAGAGCTAGTTAGTAAGTTATAAAATATATATGACAATTAAGCTACACTGAATATTCCGCGTTCCATCCACTCTAGGACTCTTCAGGCGTATGCGCGAATTTTGTGGTTGTTTGTCGTTTTTATATACGCATCTAAAACAACGACAAACAACCACAAAATTTTCGCATAAAACTGAAGAGTCCTAGAGTGGATGAAACGCGGAATATTCAGTGTAGCTTAATCGCCATATATATTTTATAACTTTATATATATATATATATATATATATATATAGAGAGAGAGAGAGAGAGAGAGAGAAAGAAAGAAAGAGAGAGAGGAGGGATTAAGAGAGAATAGAAAGAGGGAGGGCTGGAATAAGTAATAGAAATGTCCTGTGAACGTTGCATCAATTAATAGGTGTTTTAAAATTGTAAATTTGTAAAAACTGAAAAATTACCAAAATGTTGGCTTTATGTTTTCAGCAAGATACGAGTCTTTCTAGCATGTTCTCAGGAATGCTACGGCGCACTTGAAAAGATAAAATGGGTTGATGCAAATCTTTTCCGCCTTCCTCTCTTTAAAACACTGTCTTCGCTATTTTTTCCAACCCCTGTACATGAAACGTTCTGGGAGACGCATGCATATTCGTAATGCCGTCATTCGACCTTCACCCGGCAAATTTCATTTTTTTTTTTAATTTTCACACTTCTTTACCAATTTTCTCCTGTTAAAACCCAAATATAAAGTTTCGCATGGGTTCCAATACCCTGTTTATATCAAGTTTCATGTCTGTATACCAAAAACTGACAGAGGAGTTTGGTAGGCAAAATATTTAAACATATATATATAGAATATATATATATATATAGAAAGAGAGTTGTGTTTAGTATATATAGAATATATATATATATATAGAAAGAGAGTTGTGTTTAGTATAACTTTTTACGCAAATATTACGCAAATATAAATCATGCAGAATATCGGCATTAATATAATTATACGTAATAGTTAACTAAAGATGATCTACAAACTGTGCAAAATAGCCGTTGATAAAAATTGAAAATTTAAGAAAGTTAAGAAAAAAAACTCTGTTAATGATCTACCAATGGTGCAAAATAGCCGTTTATAATATAATACGTAGCTATTTCTTTCTTACAATCACTTCAAGCCTCTATAAACTTTTGTCTATTCGTATTAGATTTATGTTGGTTAAATCTGCGGTATGCATGCTGCCTTTGAGCAATGGCAGCTGCGCAAATATGAGCATGCAAAAATGAAGCGTAATATCCGGAAGAAAAATCTGTCAGATATGTAAGGTCTGTCGGAGGAGTTCATGCAGAACCACACTTGTGATTTATGCGGTAAAATGACTTTATCCGGAGCTGGTCTAGTTAGCCACCAGCGTTTACATGGGGATCAATCTTTCTTTGATGGGGAAAACATTGCAGGGGACAGATGTTCTGTTTGCTCTGTGGTCTGTAAATCGAGTGAAGGCCTGAAGCGTCATATGAGCGTCCACAGTAGAGCAGCACCAGTTGGCATCCCTCAATCTCAGTTTAAGTGTGACCTTTGCAACAAACTGTGTAAGAGCAGGGATGGTCTGAAGAGCCACCTTCGTTCGCACAGAAAATAGAAATTGATGCATCTTGATCATATCTCCACATGTATATATGTGTGTGTGTGTGTGTGTGTGTGTGTGTGTGTGTGTGTGTGTGTGTGTGTGTGTATAAGTGTACATATGTGTATATAATTTTTTTAAAAATTCAAAAATATATGAAAATGATTGAGTAATCAATAATAAAGCAAGGGAAAGATGGTCTTCGTCTGCCAAGAAGTGACAATCACCATATATATATATTTTAAAGTGATGATTGTGTAGTTCCAACGAGAGAAAAATGTATATTTAAAAGAGTGTAGCCATCAACAATTGTGGGTTTTTCAGCCTTTTATCATATTTTTTTTTTAATATTTTTATAACGCGTTTCAAGCTTTGTTTCGCTCTCTTCAAATATTTTCATAAAAAGTTGTTTGAAATTTATTTTTACATCTGCTGATACTAAATGTGTTTTTCAGAGTGATGTTGTCTCAGACATTCTGTTCCCAACAGTAAGCGTTGGTAGTGTCCAGTCAAAGTTAAGGTCAAAGTTATACATAGCAATGGGTGCCCGGCGTTGCCCGATTGTTTTGAGGTGTATGCTGAACAAAAGAAAAACGGTAATTTTTTTTAACTTTGACCCCTATTATGACCCCTTAATATTTATTGTTTTGGGCTCAAATCAAGTTATTAAGTAAGATCTATGTCCAAGGAACCTATATCTAAAATTTCACGTATTTAGACCCAAAATTATCGGAGGTGTTTGGTAGAGTTCTCAAAGGTCAAATCGTTGAACTTTGATCCCTTAATCGCAAAATTTCTGGCCAAAAACCAATGACATCTATTTTCCCAAATCTCAGTACCCTGTACATCAAATTTGGAATATGTAGGCTTCAAATTGACAGAGTTATTGCGTAAGGAAATGTACACAGACACACAGACACACACACAGAGACACTTCCACTTTTTTATATATATATATATATATATATATATATATATATATATATATATATATATATACACGTTGTCGATGATAATGTCAATTGTTTCATTTATTGGTACATTTGTAAAAAGATTTTCGACATTTAGAGAAGAGGAGATTTTATTGTTGATTTTAGTGACTTCGAGAATCTGCACGAGTTCTTCTGTAGATTTTACGCTGTATCGGCAAGGTTTGATGATTTTATTGATTTTTTTTTATTTAAGGTATATATTGGAGTTGTCACCTGTGAGATCATGACACGAAGAGGGAAATTAGGTTTATGGGTTTTTACGTTGCCATATAAATATCCGGGCGTATAATCTCCAATTATTAGAGGTAGTTTTAGATTGCCTATTACAGCATTATTCGCTGTGATAAGTTTATTTACTTCAGTTTGTAGATCATTAACAGAGTTTTTTTTTTTTTTTTTACTTTCTTAAATTTTCTAGGATCATCTAAAATGGATTGAAGTTTACAAAAATATTCAGTTTTATTAAGTAATACATGTTGGTTTTATTCCCATTTTCCAACAATTAAGTTCGGGTGGTTTCTTAGTTCATTGGCAGCGTTTTTTTAAGTTATCAGTTAATTAAATGGCCATCTTTAGTTAACTATTACGTATAATTATATTAATGCCGATGTTCTACAGGATTTATATTTGCGTAATATTTGCGTAATATTTGCATAAGAAGTTATACTAAACACAAATCTTTTTCTATATATAATATGTATGTGTATATATATTTGTTTTAAAAAATTTACCTACCAAACTCCTCTGTCAGTTTTTGGTATACAGACATGGAACTTGATATATACAGGGTATTGGAACCCATGCGAAACTTTATTTGGGTTTTAGCAGGAGAAAATTGGTACAGAAGAATTGTGAAAATTAAAATAAATTGAATTTGCCAGGTGAAGATCGAACGACGGCATTACGAACATGCATGCGTAACATAATAGCTATTCGTTCACGTTTTAATTTTTAGCTTTGCAGCAAACATGTCTTCTTAGCTCAGGCATTAATGTAAAAGGAAAAAGTAAATCGTAAGCTAAACATTTTGGTTTCGATTTACGATATATTAGGTCCAATATAATATAATATAATATAATATGATATAATATAATATGATATAATATAATATAATATAATATAATATAATACAATATAATATAATAATAAATACAAAATCTGCAATAATCAGAATATCATATTTAAGCGTAGTTTACGATCAGGCAATGCTGCTGTTAGTATATATATATATATATATATATATATATATATATATATATATAGACAGAGAGAGAGAGAGAGGGGGGGGAGTGGAGCAGACAAAAGACAGAGAGTCCAACCCATATATATATATATATATATATATATATATATATATATATATATAGTAATTTTTATAAAATATATATGGCGATTAAGCTACACGGAATATTCCGCGTTTCTTCCACTCTAGGACTCTTCAGGCTTATGCGCGAATTCTGTGGTTGTTTGTCGTTTTTATACGACAAAAAACACAGAATTCGCGCATAAGCCTGAAGAGTCCTAGAGTGGAAGAAACGCGGAATATTCAGTGTAGCTTAATAGCCATATATATTTTATAAATTACTAACTAGCTCTACCTACGTATTGAGCACTTTTGAAGTAAATACTTAAAGTTTACGCATAAATCTATACTTTCGTATATTAATTTTATGTGAGTAAATAAAGTAGTTATATATGTATATATATATATATATATATATATATATATTCAGTATGCAATCGTCAGCAGTATGCAATGCGATTCAGTATGCAATCGTCAGCAGCTCCTAAGCTTTGTGACACCACATGCATAATTGCAATCCTGTAGACGTCCGGCACACTCCTCCGCAGATAGTGAACTTTCATATGCTCGTCGGTCAAAGGTGCCTTCTCGAGTGAACAGATAACCCTGCTTTGCTGCGTTCTCTGAAACCACAGTAGCATACATATTCATTTTTAGGTGGATTTTTTCTTGTGTTTTGCCTTCATATTTGAACGAAGGGCGTCCCTATGACAAAGGCGGTTATGTTCAAATTCTTTGGTTCCCAGGAAACACATCTTCCTCCATTCTCTGCGATCCCTGCTGCACTCTCCCAGGAACTCAGAGAAATTCCACAACGTTTCATGTTGTCTTTTACTTTGTCTTTCTAACGAAGCAGGGGACGCCCTATTGGACGGCAAGAATTTGTCAGTTGCGCATAAAAAAGTTGCTTAGGAACTCTTGAGTCATCCATTCTCACAAGATGACCCGACCACCGCATTTGTATCCTGATCAAAAATGATTTAATACCAGTGATTTCACATCTCTCCAGTAATTCACTATTCGGAACACAATCCTGCGATCCAACATTGCAAATAAAACGCAGGCATCTCATATGGAAGGAGTCAAGCTGATTTATATGCTTGCGGTACAAGGTCCATGTTTCGCCACCATACAGAAGAGTAGGCAGAACAACAGATTTGTAGACTGCCACCTTTACTTTAGAGACACATCGTGGCTGTTCCAGAGTCTGTGACGCAACCTACCAAATGCCTCACTAGCTTTATTAATTCTACATTGGATGTCCTATCCAAATTTAGTATCATCAGACACAACAGAGCTGAGGTATGTAAAAGAAGATACTGTTTTCAAAGCTTCACCATCAACATATACCACTGGTTGTGAAGAGGACGTAGCGTTTGGTTTTGGCTGGTGAATAAGTTCAGTCTTTTTTATGCTAATTGTAAGACCGAAGGCCTTACATGCACCAGAAAAGCTATTGAGGATGTTCAAGATTATGGGTGATAAGAGTACAGTCATCAGCATAAAGGAGGTCAAGAACAGTCTGCACAGAAGTCTTGGTTTTGGCCTTGAACCGCTGCTGGTTAAATAATCC
>NC_136516.1:81336179-81363679 GCF_053919585.1 Euprymna scolopes | reverse complement strand
TAATAATTAGTAATAAATGGTGATATTTACAACTAGAGATAAAAAGTAGGTTTAAGGCTTCTAAAATTCGTACTAGAATTGTCCGTAGTCAGAGTACTGAGAAAAATCAATTGTAAAAGTGATATTCTCCTGAAGGTTGAAGGTTCAATCCTCAGTGTGGGCGACCGAAATATATATTTGCGAATTACTTAGGACCTCTATCCAGTCATGGTTGACGGAACAAGAGCACGCTACCCCCGTGAAGTAAATAAAGGGTTCCGCACGAAATTCCGTCCACATTCCCGAGTTCGACACAAACATTTCCGAGTTCGACAAGATACACCTGAAGAAGATCGGAGGTTATATCGACCGAAACGTTGTGAAAATCACACTCAAGATGAGAACAGTAGTCCGATTAATAATAATAATAATACACAGGTGAGTGTATATTGTACAAGTGGGGGGGGGGTTAGGGGGTGTTAAGTATTTTCCATTTTATGAAAATAAATTCCCTTAAGTAACTACTTCGGTTGAGATGAGATTTGACATGTACTATTTAAAGGTTAGCACTTTATAAAATTCATATCGATTGTTTTTTTTTGTTGTTTTTTTTTTTGTTTTTGTTTTTTTTAATAATTTGTAACGGCATTTCTGAACCAGACCCAGAATATACCGTCGGGTTAGGGTTAGATTAATAAGTTCTGTTCGGTTGAATCTGTAATCTTTACTTCATGTCATAACTCCAGGCTTCCATACAATTCTTTTAATATTCCCAGATTTCAGATATTGAAAGGCTGTTAGGGCCCGTTGGAGAGATGCATGATATTTCAAGATTGTTTTGGAGTTCAGCTTTTGGAAGTCTTCGACATTTGAAGTTTCAAGCCTTTATCGAAGAAGCATTGGAAGCGTCTGAAGAATTTAACTTTTTTTTATTATTATTATTTTTACATTGGCCGGCGGTAGGAATTTTCGACGGAGGAAATTACTGACTTGACTTATATCTCGAAGGACAACATGTTTTGTTTTTGTTTTTTTTTGTTTTTTGGTTTGTTTTTTTTGTTTTTTATCCGTCTTTTTTTTTTTTTTGCTTTTTTTTTTTTCGTCTGTTAGCTTTTTATGAAAATCAGCGGCCAAAATTGCTAAACAAATTCGAATTCTTCTTTTTTTTTTTCATTAATTTATTTCGTAATTCTTTGTTGGTGTGCTTTTTTAGTTTTTTGCTTGCTTGTTTGTTTGTTTGTTTTCTTTTTAGGGAAGTTCATTCAGAAAACGGGTCTTCGTATGTTTCTTCTGAAAAGAAGTGTTTTTTATCATGCTTAAAGATAGGAAAAAAGAAAAGGAAAATAATTATTTGTGTGTGAGCGTGCGTACTGTAGCTATGTGCATGAATATATATATATATATATATATATATATATATATGTATGAATATATATATATATATGCATGAATATATATATATTATATATATGTATATATATATACATATGCTTATGCTATATATATATAGAAATACACATATATGTACTTGTACATAAATACATAGAAGCAGAGATAATTATGTACATGTATATACACGTAAGCATAAATATGTATGTAATACACAGACACACACATATATATACATATAAGCTTTATATGCCTATAGATTTATATGTTCACATGCATATACGTGTAATTATATGCATATATGAGCGCAAAAATGTATATATATATATATATATATATATATATATATATGGGGGGGTGCGCACGCGAATGTATGTATATCCGTATAGGTAAATACTCGGAAATATATTTATATATGTATCATATAAATGTATATGTTTATATATATATATATATATATATATATATGCATATATGTATATATTTATGTATATATACATATGCATTTATATGCATATGTATATATATATATATGTATGTATAGCTGTATATATATGTATTTATATGCATATGTATATATATATACATGTGTATAGATGTACATTTATATGGATTTATATGCATATATGTATATATATATATATACATAGATGTATATACATGCATATATGCACATATATACACATGTGTTCTACCGTATATCTATCTATCTATATTATATATATATATATATATATATATATATATATATATATATATATATATATATATATATATATATATATATATATATATATATTAGCACTTAGGTAATAAAAGTGAAAATTAAATTCTAAGCTGGCTTCTCGGTCAGCATTTTTACTCGTTTTAAATGTCATTATAAACATAAAAAAGCAAACTCCACACACGCACACTATAACTAAAGGTAAATAAATAATAAAAATAGCAAACCATAGATAAAATATCCGAGACCGGCGAAACCAAAAGATCCGAACGTGTTGGGATTGGTCGCACTTTTCTCCGAGGTAAATGTCAAACGCGAAACATCCAAACTAAAAAAAAAATCCAACCTTTCTCAAATTCTTCTTTTTTTTTCCGCAGAAATAGTCTTCTTTTCGATGAAGTTTTTATTTGATCATTTTCTGTTGTTTTTTTATGAAAAATCCACAATCTGATCCGGAATGCATGCCGGCCATTCAAATTGTCGACTTTCTCGGATACACTTAGAGAGGCCATAAAGTGTTAATCATTTTTCTAAGATAGCTTGCAAAATGTTACACACATACACACATACACACGCATACACATACAGATATACACACATCACATTTATACATAGATATATCATTGTTGTTGTTTTGTTATTATTATTGTGGTCAATATATTATTACATTAATATTTTTGTTGTTGTAATAATAATACTAATACTACTACTACTAATAATAATAATAATAATAACATTAACAATAATAATAATAACAACAATAACAATAATAATAATAATAACAATAACAACAACAACAACAATAATAATAATAATAATAATAACAACAACAACTTTTTGCAAGGACCGAAAAGGAGCTAGGGACACTAATTAACACTACCAGGATCTTCATCTAAGATATCCAAATGGAATTTGGAATGGAAAAGTGCGCACAACTAGTTATAAGAAAGGGAAACGACAGAAGGTATGCAACTACCCAATCAAACAGAAATGAGGGCATTAGGGGACAAGACGACTATAAATACTTAGGAATTCTGGAAGCGGACACCATCAGAGCAACAGAAATGACAGAGAAAATTGGAAAGGAATACCTCAGGAGAACAAGAAAACTCCTGGAAACGAAAATATATAGCAGAACCCTAATAAAAGGTATAAATACATGGGCAGTATCACTAGTAAGATACTTTGGGCCGTTTATAGGGTAGACAAAAGAAGAACTGAGACAACTCGACCAGAAAACCTGACAACTCATGACCATGCATAATGCACTACACCCAAAGGACGATATTGACAGACTCTACGTGAAAAGGAAAGACGGCGGCAGGGGACTGATCTGTATAGTAGACTGTGTGGAGGATACGAAAAAAGAACTAGAAAAATACATAATGCAAAACACTGAAAGGATAATTATGGCAGCGCGAGACACTGGAAAAAACAACAAAACATAAAACAGAGACAAACGACAAAACGAGAAAAGAGAAATGGGAAGAGAAACAACTCCACGGAAAATTCATAAGAATGACAAACGACGAGAATAACGAAAACACCTGAACATGGATGCGAAAAGGACATATAAACCGAGAAACTGAATCTCTAATAATTGCAGCATCTCTAATAACTGCAGCACAGGATAACTCGATAGGAACCAACCATATCAAAGCAATGATCGATAAAACACAAGAAAACAGCAAATGCAGACTATGTATACAAAGAAACGAAACTATAAACCATATAGTAAGTGAATGCAGCAAACTTGCCCAAAAGGAATACAAAAACAGGCATGACCAAGTGGGGAGGACGGTGTACTGGGAATTGTGCAAACGACTGCATTTTGAGCGTACAGATAAATGGTACAAGCATAAACGAGAACCACAAAATCCTATGGGACATGGACATACAGACGGACAAACCCATCCAAGCAAGAAGACCAGTTGTCGTAATAATTAACAAGAAAGAAAAATCCTGTCAAATCGTAGACTTTGCTATCCCAGTTGACCACAGGGTGAGTATGAAAGAAAAGGAGAAACGAAGCAAATACACAGAACTAGCCAGAGAGTTAAAGGGGATTTGGACGATGAAGAAAATCAAAATAGTACCGATAATAGGAGGAGCACTAGTAACAATTTCGAAAAACTTCGAAAAAAGAATGCCAGAAATTGGAATCAGGAATAACTGCAAAAGTACAACGACTAACGATAATGAAAACGGCTGAAATATTAAGGAAAATCCTTGAATGCGGAGAATGATACAAAAAGACAATATAATAATTAAGCGTGACAGGGAATGAAGAACACCGAAACTGCATATCTACAATTTCTACACCCCCATCATGTTTCCCCCCCCCATTGTTTCATCACCGCTCCCTCCAATAAAAAAGTGATACAAAAGAGCCGAGAAGGGTCAAGAAGGACTGAAAGACCGAGGATAGAGCGCTAGCCAGACCTCGGCTGGACATGCACAAAGAGAACTGGGACCTCGGGGAGGCTGAGTGCCACTCAAATTCCATTATAAACTGCCAGCGAGAAATCAATGCTGCAATGATGCAAATTAATTTGCAGATGCTATCGAAGGAGGTGGAGAGAGATGGACGTCTGGGGAGACTTTTTGTCACTCAGCTTCCAGAAAACACCACAGGTTTCCAATCAGATCGGTTGTTGACTTGTGTGAAAGCTCCATGTGAGCCAATAATAATACTTGGGTGGACTTATTGCCACTCGAATTCCAGCGAAGACCAATAGCCGCTGCCAACGAGAAATCAATGGCAAGCAGCTGTTGCGATAATGCAAATTTATTTGCACATGGTATCGAAAGAGGTGGATGGTACTGGATACCTGGAGAGACTTGTTGTCACTCAGCTTCCAAGGAACACCACAGGCTGTTTTAATGCATATGTATTATAAAATAAATCTTACCTTGGAAGAGATGCTCAATATTCTAGATAGAACATTAATAAACTAATCTATTGATCCTATTTACTTGCCTCCCCACGAGGGCGAACTTGGACACAAGGTCAGTTTTTAATGTGGGGTGAATCCAGCTCTTCCAAAAGGAGCACTCTGGATTTGAACAAAAATTAGAATTGTCTTAGTCATGAAGGATTTCTCTTCTACTGACCAAGGACAGAAAAGAGGAAGTGTAGCATCAGAACAGATACTACACTGTGATCTTGACCGGAAGTAAAAAGAATTACTTAGAAGCTATTCTTTAATCCATGCAAATTTTATTTTCACCTAATTCTTCTTACCCTCTTGTTGTGTGGACTCATCCATGCACTAGAAATGAACCCTTCCGAACTGTACGAATAGCCAAAGAGATACCGAGTCTCGTTTTGGTTTTTGTACTTTCGTAGTATACGGAAGTCGAAGTTTCGATCTAGAAACTGTGCCATTTTTCTGGCTCGGTGTCTTTTTTGTGCGTGTGTTTTTTTGTTTGTTTTTTTGTTTTATTTTATTTTTGGTCCCCCCCCCCCGACAAAAGGAGGGTGGACCTGTAAATTTATCTTTGTCCGTTCGTCCGTTCGTCTGTCCGCACTTTTCTCAATAACTATGCCTTGGAATTTTTTTGAAATTTTGCACAAACATTAAACATTATACGAATAAAAATGAAACAGAACAGATTTTCTGGGAAAACTTCGGTTGCACCCCCAGGCGTCCCTTTCGGGTTAAAATGGCTAAAATTTACACTTTTGTGCTTAATAAAAAAAAAAATTGATAACTTGGATTTTTATAAAACTTTTTGAAAAGTTGTAACTGATTTTTATATAATTTTGTTTGTCTATACTTCGCAATAACTATTGGGTGTGCCTCAGGGCCTCTTTTTAGAGCTAATAAAAAACACTCTATTTGGGGGACTATTTTACCATATTTGTCCAGAATTTTCTGTGTAGGTCTATTTAGCAGTTGCATAGTGCTGAACTCAAATTTAAATATGTTAAGGCCTAAAACTGCACCGTTTGTTCATTTATACCAGGATTTCATCTCCCCTGGGGACTTTGAGGGCTAAATGGGGAGGGGGGGTAAATGCTAAACTTAGTCATTTTTATTATGCTTCGTTCACTGTGCACTCACAGGGGACCGTGCATACTTCACTTGTTTTTTTTTTGTTTTGTTTTGTTTTTTGTCTTTTTGCTATCGGACTAATGCAGATGTTCTGAATAGTTCTAGCCGGTCCACCATCTAAGTCCTTGCCTCCCAGCTTGTTGTCTGAGGCGTCTTCACCGGGGAATGCTGACAGCAACTCAGACTCATTTTTGGAGAGCCAGTGTGCTCCTTTTTCTTGGGATGCTGACTACTTTCCCCACCTTCTGACCTTGTGTCACATCCTCTTGCGGTAGCCTGTGTACTTTCATAGTACACGGAAGTCGAGGTTCCAACCTCGACGATCAGTCCAGCAGAAACTGGGCCAACTTTCATGGCCTTTGGGCGATTTGATTGCAAATGTTCTGTGTAACCCTAAGAGGTCTATCCTCTCAGGCATTGCCTCCCGGCTTTCGGTATGATCAAGTTCATCGCTTGTTATCTGAGGTGCCCTCACCGGGTAACTCAGACTTATTTTTGTAGGGCCAGTGTGTTCCGTTTCTTATGGCGCTGACCAATTTCCCCACCTTCCGATCCTGTATCACATCCTCTTACAGAGAGTGAGAGGTAAATGGCGTGACCTATTAACTTTCATAGTCCGCCATATTGGCGTTACGTGCTACGACTGTTGCTCTGTTCATTTTGTTAATTTTTTTTTTTCATATTTTTTAATACGAATTAGCTTTTTAACCCCTATCAGTGCCTGTGCTTTTCCTAAACCCTAACAAGTGTTATCCCTGACTTTTTACAGATTTTATTAGTATTTTGTTTTCTTTCACACCAGTCTTTCATTTTAATTTATTCCCGCAGAAACCGAATGAGTACGACAAGTTAAATTTTCCTCGATGTTTAACATTGCCAGCATTTTTAAACTTTCTAAGATTTGCTAGATCGCATTTGAAAAGTATTTGAAATTTGTCTTTAACAGTTTTCTGACTATATATTATTCATTTACGGCATAATCACGTTGGTACACCGATACTACTTAAAATAGATTCAGTCGTGAAGGATTTCTCCTTAACTAATTTAGAATAAGAAATTGAATTGTAGTATCTGAAGAACAGATACTACACTCTGAGATATTAAACCCTTTATTCAGGCTAAAAATTAACATGAACAAAAAACCTAGGCACAAGACCAACTCAAAAAGAGGGGGGGGATATTATAAAAATAAAAACTTTGATCTTGGCCCGAAGTTCAAGAAGTTGGTCACAGAATAAGCTGCCAAAGCATCCGCACGACACCCTAGCCACGCACCTTCACTGATGTCACATCGGTCATACTAAAACGAAAAGTTGTCTTTGGGAATAAACAAAATATTTTATAACTCAGCTGCGTGTTTTATTTTGCTGCCAAGTATATATATCGTAAACAGTGACCAAAGTTTATTTTAGAAATTATATAGACTGAAAAGCACATTGGACGACCAGCCACAACAAATATATAACATTGGGATACTTATGTACGAAGTAGCAATATTATATAAAAAAAATACAAATTACATATGAATGAGTTTCATCTAGAAAAAATAAACAACTATTTGAATGTTTATATAAATGTACAATAGAAAGCGCACAACAGACATAGAGTTCCTACTTACTTTGCACCTCCCCCTGCGGGACAGGGCAAGACACCAGGTTCGTTTTTTAACGTGGAGAAAAGAAACATGACATTCTTTGAAAATCCACGGAATAAGGATATTTCCGCCCATTTTTTTTATTGAAGATGTTCTATCGAAAAATAAATTTGTTCATGTAAATTTCTGATTTACAGGTTTTATTTATACTTATGGTGTATATATATATATATATATATATATATATATATATATATATATATATATATAAGTGAACGTGTCTGTCTGTGTATCTGTGTATCTGTGTGTCAGTGTGTGTACATTTCCCTACGCAATAACTCTGTCGATTGTTAGTCTAGAGACTCGAAATTTGATATACAGGGTACTGAGATTTGGGAAAATCGACGTGATCGGTTTTCGGACAAAAATTTGGCTCTTAAGGGGTTAAAATTCAACGATTTTACCTTTGAGAACTCTACCAAACTCCTCCGACAATTTTGGGTCCAAACACTTGAAATTTTAGATATAGGTTTCTTGGACATGGATCTAACTTAATAACTTGATTTGAACCCAAAGCAATACATTTTAAGGAGTCATAATAGGGGTCAAATTTAAAAAAATTGACTGTTTTTTGTTTTTTGTTTTTTTTGCTCAATATGAACCTCAAAAACACCCGGGCAACAGAGGGCTGAAATGCTAGTATATATACATATATGAAATCCAAAAATGCTACTCGCATAAAATGCCGATATTTTAAACGTTTACATTTCTTTGTGCGTCTTCAGGTGGTGGTCGTCAAGGAAAACGTTAAAGATTTTTTTGTGAGGTGTCTATTTACTTTTTTCAGTTCTGTATGTACAAGTGTCTTGAAAAAGATCACCAAGGGCGTATTATTGATGGCGATATAGGGTTCCTTATTTTCTGGTGTTTAATTTCCATTTTCCCTAGACAGGATCCAAGACGAATGATTCTCCAAATAGATTGGGAACTGGATCGGATAACATGGAAAAACGATGATAAATTATCTAAGGTTTTCGTTCCTTTTCATGACGACATTCCCTTGGGTAAAATTAAAACCGTCAGGAAAAGACGTTTTTTTTTTTCTTTTCACCAGTAACTATTCCAGTTTTTACTTGCGACTCAATTTTTTTAAATCAAAATTTTACGACATATACCAATCTTTTTTTTTTAGTCTTGCTTATAACAAACAAGGCATATTGCAACTTGATCGTAAGAGGCTATTTTTATTACAATATAGTCAGGGTCTACAGGGGACTATGTACGGAAAGAAGATAGATGCCTGTTCACATTACATTTAAATTTCTGCATTGTAGTACAATCAGAAAAGCAGGAAACAAGGAGGGAAATTCAACGTAAAGCAGTCTGATGAAAGAAACTATCAGAATAGAAAACTTTTCAGCATTTAGGGACAGTGAGGAGGTGGGGAGTTGGGCAGCAAGATGTCGGTTCACGTTACACTTGAACTTCTGCATGTCAGTACAGTTGAGGAACCAGGAACCAGGCAGGAAGTTCCAAAGTCTAGCGGTTTTGGTGAAGAAACTACTTGAGTAGAAGGCTCTCTTACATCTAGGGATATCTACTGTGAAGGGGTGGGATTTTATTGCTTGTCGGGTTTGTCGGGGGTATTTACGTAGAGGGGGTACGAGCGCCTGCAGCTCGCCGGAACATTCACTGTTAAAGTACTTGTAGAACAGGCGGAGGGATGCTACATTGCGTCGATGGGACAGATTCCGAAGCTTGGATGATAGTTCAGGACCTATTAGGTTGGCGACTCTCTTTTGAACCTTATCTAGGAGTGAGGGACTAGTAGCAGATGCACCGGTCCAAATATGACAACAATACTCCATACATGAGCGCATACTATTTCCAAAATAACGGGATTTGGCATTGAATAACCCGGAAAATGATTGATAAACAACCAAACCAAACTTTACAAATAAATATTTGAAGATATAAAGAACTTGAAGCATACAAACTATTTCCAAAATAACTGGATCCGGCATTAAATAACCCGCAAATGGTTGATATGACAACCAAACCAATCAGATCTCTCCATTATCCACTACGACCCTAGTCACACCGGAAGTGTGACGCTCGATCAGAAAAAGAAAATTTACGCAACTACTCGACATAAACCCCAAGAGGAAGAAGTATTAACAGTTTGTTTTGTTTTGTTTTTTTATTTAAAAAAAACTATTAGAAGGGGGTGTGAAACGGAAACTTACGTGCATCATGGACTCTTCCAATACTATATTACGATGTGAGATAACACTCTCAGGGAGCAGCATCGTAATACCGTAGAATCAGCAGGAGTATTAGTAGTACGCAGCGCATACAACTACTCCTATACCGGCAACACAACCGGACAGTAAACATCGCTTATATTTTATCCTATCCTTGTAAACTTTTTTGTTAATATATCTTACTTACACCTAATCCGTGTTCCGCGTTTTCCTTCCTTGGGTTCATCTCAGTTATGCAGTATAATGACTAACTTGTTTTTTTTTATTTGTTTTTGCTTTGTTTTTGTTTTTTTGTTTTTTGTTTTTTGTTTGTTTGTTTGTTTTTTGTTTTGTTTGGAGGGTACGATTTGTTCTTATTTTCTATTTTTTTTTTATCATAAAGCATATTTCTATCCACGAATGTCTAAAGTCTCTCTATGCAGGGATTTGTCCGGACGACCTGGCATGCGGATACTTTCCCTGAAAGTACCTATTTACTATGCCTCCCCACAGGACAGAGTTAGACATCAGGGTCGTTTTTTAACGTGGAGAAAAGGTACAAAAATAAAAAATTGTCTCAGTCATGAAGGACTGATCCTCCACCGAAAGAGAACAAGAAATGGAAGTGCAACATCTGAAGAACAGATACTACACTTTGATCTTGACCAAAGTAAACCCCGACTAAATATTCAAAATAAGATGGCATTCGAAGCATTAATAAAATCTTCTAGATATGGCTAACCCACATCGACTTTCACGAGGAATGGTGCACCTTCTCCAAGTGATGTTACTTTAAGTAGGAACACGAATACTCCACCAGACGAATACTCCACCAGACGAGATGAATTCTTATACTGGAATACATTTAGACCAAGACGCCACAAGAAAGATATACTATAAAGTATTTAAATGGTTAATTGTGGAAAGGAAAATTATGTCCTCAACTTCTTTACTAACTCAGTATTTGAGGAACAAAGGAGAACTTTAATAGAATATTTGAATATCTATGATTTTCATATAGAGGTCAAATATTAGTCACAAGAAGGGGTCCTTCGATTTTTGAAAAATTCCACTGAAGTAAAATGAAACAAACACATTTCTGATCTTTAAATTATTCATGTCGAACTCGGCAACCAGTAAACACAGGCTCCTTCAGTTTTTGACAGACTGTGGATACCCACGAAGGGGTGCCTGTGCGTGAAATTTTTGTGGAAGTAGGTGTGCAATCTCCAACCAAACGTCTTGAGTCACCATTGTTAAAGACCAGTGGTAAGTGAAGTGTATGTACAGGAAGATTGGAAACAAATGCCGATATAAGCGGAGAGCACATACAGCGCCTAGAATTCCCAAATGGTCACGTATCTCATACTAACCAGGCTCAACGTTGCTTAACTTCGGTGATTTGTATGAGAGCCGGTGTGTCAACGCGAATATGCCGTACATAACCAGTGCAGTAATCATAAATAATGATTTATTTTCTATCTCGGAGAACTGCATCTGCTACGCATTTTCTTTACACACTAACTAATCAGCTTGCATTACGGATGATTTCATCCGTCCGAAGACTGTGTACTTCCGCCTCTTTTAGAACCATTAACAATGATAAGATACATTCGCTGGAATTCCGTAGAAAAGGCATCCACTTTCTGTTTCCCGTTCCTGTCCACTGGACTCTCGTAAGCACCGACTATCTTTGCCTTAATATAACTGTCCAGACTTTGTTGTCGTAGCAAGTTGTTAAAAAATACTTTTTATGGGTAAAGTTAATTCCGCTTTTTGTTAGGATCAATGTGTAGTATCTGTTCTTCTGCTGCACTTAATCTCTTCTGCCCTCAGTCGACAGGTGGGTGGTCTTTTTACAATGAGGCAAATTTTATTTTCATTTTTGTCGCAATCAAGACTAAATGTTTTAGAAAGCTGGATTTTTTTTTTTTTTTTTTGCATTAACTTTGTCTAACTTGTGTCTAACTTTGCCGACGTGGGGAGGCAAGTGAATACGGACTTAATCATTCTTTCCTTTTATGATGTCCGATTTTTCAATAAAGAATGTAGTATTTCGTTATTAAATAACCCAAAAGGATTGATATGCCGTTATGCTTAAATTGAATGGACAAAACAAAACCGATGTTTCCATTAAACCAGTATAATTAGATTCTTCTTTTATATTCAGTCTTTAAGAATTTATTTCCCAAATTACCAATTCCAAAAATTTTCTCTTTTTTCCGATTTTTCTCATATTCTAATGCAAACAGAATGAGATGTTAAATTGTGCAAATAAAATTTGTTTATGAGATTATTCTTATTGCAATCGCGAACTTTGACCGTTTTTTTATTTGTGTGTTTCTTTGTTGCTTTTTATTTTATTTTATTTTTTTTGAATTGGAACACGGAATACATTGAGGAATATGAAAATAAATTGAAAGCAAGTAAAAAAAAAAGAGAAAACTCTTGGAAAGAAAAAAAACTTACAGAACAGCGGATCGATAGAGCAGTGAATGTTGCAAATGTGTAAACAGTGACGTCAGTCATCAACTGCGTAAGACACTTTCTGCAAGGTGGGGGATCAAATTAAAACAGAAATATTAAATTTTGGCTTAAACATGAAATTTTGTTTATTACACGTAATTAGTTATGAATCTCTCTCTCTCTCTCTCTCTCTCTCTCTCTCTCTTTCTAATATATATATATGTATATATATATATATATATATATATATTTACGTAGTTTTTTTGTTGTTGATTTTTTAAAGGATATTGAGGTTAGCGTCTTCACCTTGAAGACCGGATGTTTTGTTTTTTTTGTTTTTTTTTTGGGGGGGGGATTATTTTCGACGTAAACAAATAATATTTTTATTTATTTATGTTTCGGGGCCCTACCACTCTTCAGCGTAGCTTGACTGTTATTAGGACTCGAACCCTGGACCATGATGCCATAGACGATTTACTGTTATATATATATATATATATATATATATATATATATATATATATATATATATATATAACAGTAAATCGTCTATATATATATATATATATATATATATATATATATATATATATATATATATATATATATATATATATAAACAGTAAATCGTCTATGGCATGATAGCGTAATGGATAAGACGCTGGACTGAAATACGTATATATATATATATAACAGTAAATCGTCTAATTTTTGTATCTTAATTCTTCCTGCCTAATGAAATCAAATATGATTGAAACGGTCTGCACATCGTAGCAAGGTATGAGTGTATTCACATAAAGAATAATAAAAAATTTATGATTTGCTCTCTTTGATTGAGCACTATAAGCAACCCTTGTTGAAATTCAATTATTCTTAATTTTTGGATATCTTTTATCCTGGAATATATATATATATATGTGTGTGTATGTGCGTGTGTGTGTGCGTGTGCGTGTGTGCGTGTGTGTGTGTGTGTGTTCAGTATCCTGTCAAACAATAAATATATTCTTAAAGTCTTAAATTTCAAGCCTCCGCAAGCTGACACCGACCGATAATGCCAAAATGCTAGACAATGCCTGCCAGTGGTAGCCAGTCGATTTCATTTTGATCACGGTCGACATGGCTCACTATTTTTCGGGGTTGATTATGGCCGCCAGTAGCAACGGCCAACAACTCTTTGTGTTAACATTGTTAAATAATTTATCCACAGTCTGTGATTTACTTGACTCAAAATATGCGTAGTTAATGGTAAAACTTCCTTTACCCTATCTTTTCTGACTTGGTGTAATATTTCCACCGGGCAATGCCGACAAGCGTGCGATGCTAGTTGTATAATGAAATATATTTTTTTTACTTGGGAGTCAGCACCTACAAAAGTCCGAAGGCTACTCTAAGATATGGTTTGATTAATGTAAGGTGGTTGTGTAGTAATGAATAATGGTGTAAATTTGGTAGAATTTGATTATTTATGGAATCTGCTTAACAAGAACTTGTTTACATTGAACTTGAAGGCTACCACATTGTATTCAACCGGGAAGCAGGCCAACAAAACCGTGTTCAAGAAGCGGACATTTAATGGAATCTGCATGTAGATTTAGATCACAGTGAGAGTGGGGGAAATCGTATATAATGGTCGTAGTTAGTCGAGTAATTTTGCGAGAGTTTGGCGGGGCATAGATTGGAGTACAGTCGAGCAGTTACCATGAAAATAACGAACGTCTCTTCTGTGAGAAAGAGATTGCAGAGAAGAGTAGAGGACATCACCAACTCGGTTTCGATATTTAATAACCTCTCTCTCTTTCTCTCTCTCTCTCTCTCTCTCTCGTTCAATATATATATATATATATATATATATATATATATATATATATATACTATAATAAATATTAAATACCTACAGACACTAGTGCTTCATCCTTTTCGGGAATCATCAGTAGATTCGAACTCGGCAACAAAAGCCATGCCTGGCTTCATTGGCAAAGGCTCAACCCATTCGGCTACCGCAAACCGCCAGAAATATTGTTGGAATTTAAACATTTGTTCCTTTTAAATGCTTTTTAACGTCTGTTAGAGTGATCTAATCATTATATGATGATCTGCGCATAAGAGGTAAACTGACCGACTTTATTTCGACTGAAAGTGCTAAACGATAAGTAACGAGTTTCTTATATATATATGTGTGTGTGTGTGTGCGCGCGTGCGCACACGCGCGTGCGCACCTGTGTCTATCTGTGTTTGTGTTTTTTTTTTTGTTTGTTTTTTTTTTTACAAAGGCGTCACCACATTATCAAGGCCCAGAGGCCACTCAAGGATAAGGGTTAAAGAGTGTACAGTAGAAATTGGTCAATATAGTAATCATTAGTAATGAAAATTTGGTAAATTTAATAACTTATATGGAACGGCTCATCAAGAACTTATTTACTTTAGACTTGAACACAACCATATTGTAGTCAGTCGGAAAGCAGGAAAACGGAAGACAATTCCACAGGCGTGCAGTTCTAAGAAAGAAGCTTTGTTCATGGAATCTACGTTTAGGTTTAGGCATAGATAAAGAGTGGGGGAAATTATTGATAGTGTTTACAGCTAGACGAGTGTTTCTTGTGAAAGTTTGGCGAGGGGGGATCATAGATTGAAGCTCAGTTGAACACTTTCCATGAAAATAACGATACATCAGAGACAAACTCGCAACATCTCTTCTGTGAGATAGAGGTTGCAAGGAGGAGAAAAGGACATCTCCTACGAAGCTACGAAGTCTATTTTGAACTCTATCAAGGCAGGACAAGTCTTTTCTAGCAGCTCCTGCCCAGATGTGGCAACAGTATTCCATCCTTGGACGTACCTGGCTCTTATATAGGTAGAGAATAGCATCAGCAGTGAGATATCTACTGGATCGATAGAAAGATCCCACCATTTTTCCAGCGGCCTTGGCAACAGATTTGATATACGTGTTCCATTTAAGATCAGGAGTAATGGTCAAGCCCAGAAGCTTGTCAAAACTTGAGGCCTCCTGAAGACGAGAGCCATTCATTTCAATTGATGACAAATGTGAATTAGAATGTTGATGATGTAAAGAGAGAAGCTTGGTTTTAGATGCATTAAAAGTAACCAGCCACTCCTTTCCCCATTGTACTACGTGCTCAAGATCAGAGGAGAGAGAATTGGAGAGAACTTGGTCGTTTACTGTCTTAGATGTGCTACCATAAATGGTAGTGTCGTCAGCATAAATGTCTACAAATGATGTAAGGATATGATTTGGAAGATCATTAATGTAGATCAGGAAAAGAGTTGGGCTCAGGATGGATCCCTGAGGGACACCGGCATTAATACTGTGAGCTTCTGATTTTTGCCCCTCAACTACTACTCTTATGAACCTATCAGAAAGAAATGATTTAATAATTGAGAAGACTTTTCCAGCTATACCATAGCTAGCGATCTTATGAAGTAAACCTTTATGCCATACCCTATCAAAGGCTTTAGATATGTCAAGAGCAATTGCCCTAGAAAGATTGCCACCGTCGAGAGATTTGCTAATCCTATGCGATATAACTGTAAGGGCATCTGCTGTAGATCTAGCAGAACGGAAACCATATTGAGTGTCACTAAGAAGGTTATTTTTGTTGAGATGTTTGATTACTTCTGTATTTAACACAGATTCTAGCAACTTACTCATGACGCACAGGAGACTTATTGGCCTGTACTGAGAGGGGTATGAGCGATCACCTGAATTCTTAAATACAGGGCATACTGATGAGATTTTCCAGGGAGAGGGGAAACTATTCTCCTTAAGACAACGTTTAAACAGTTTTGTAAGTATGGGCGCTAATTCAGGTTGAAGTTTTTTGAGTACTATAATTGGAATACCGTCAGGGCCAGTTGCTTTACTCGAATCAAGGTTTTTGATTAGCTTCGCAACATCACATACAGATATACGTATATCACATAGCGTGTTTTCTGATACAGGAGGAAATATTGGGGGTTGGCGGTCTTGGTCGCAAAGGGTAGAATTAGCTGCAAAGTTCTTGACAAAGAGTTTGGCTTTGTCTGATGCTGACGAGATTACCTCAGGTCCATTGATAATAGTTGGGATGGAGCACACGCTTCTGTTCAGGATTCTGTTTGCTATTTGCCAAAACTGGTGGGAACCAAGCCGCTGCTCAGCTACTTTGGACTTAACAGATTGAGCATACAACACTCTTGCGTTCCTTATTACTTTCTTACAATGGTTGCTGGCAGTCCTGAAAGCGGCTTTAGTTTCCATACATCTATTACGTTTGAAGCAGTGGAAAAAGTGATTTCTGTGCGCAATGGCAGCAGCACATTCTGGAGAGAACCATGGCTGGCTGTTAGGTTTTTGCTGAAACTTTTTAGAGGGTATGAAATGGTCAATACCTACAATTAACCATTCAGTTAGGTCTAATACTATAGAGGACACATCCTTTTTAAACATGGAATGCAGAGGTAGATCAGATATAAATGTACGGAAGCTATCCCAGTCAGCCTTAGTGTATCGATATACTGTACGATGAAGAGGTACGTCTGGGGACTTATTACATTTCATTTTTATCTTGATTGATACAACAGAGTGGTCGGAAGATCCAAGAGGCGACAGAACAGAAACTGAACATAGTTCAGGGCAAGTTGTGAGAAAAAGGTCTAGTAGGCTCGCATACTGGCCGTCATTATCGGGCACACGGGTAGGTTCCTGAACAATCTGAGTGAGGTCATAGGCAATGGAGAAATCATGACAGAACCTCCCCTCATCATCGGTCTTGTTTGAGTGGGTCAACCATTCGACGTTGTGAACATTGAAGTCTCCACATATGTGAATGTTAGCTGAAGGATAAGTAGAAAGGACTTGGTCAATTTTCTCAGATATGCTTTGAAAGATAGTAACTCCGCTGTTGTGGGGGCGATAGAGAGTAAATATAAATGCAGTAGTGTGAGCTAAAGCAACCCGGAAGCACATATAGGGTAAGTTAGGATCTTCCCTGGAGATGTCCCTCCCACATGGAAAGCTATCTTTAATATAGGCACATATTCCATGCCCATGGCGATCTTGGGGGTCAGTTTTAGAAGTTAAGTTAGAGTATCCTGAAATTGCAAACTCATCTAGGGAAATAGCCTGTCCAATGCCAGTTTCACTTAAAAATAAAAGGTCTGGTTTAGTCTCCTGTAATTGGGTTTCAACCTCTGGAAGGTTAGAACGAAGACCCCTGATGTTGGAGAAGGAGACATGGTAGTAGGGGTCCACGTTGGAAGTTGGAGAACCGGGTTTAATCGTGTATTTTTTCTTGAAACTTGTCATGATGAAATTTTGGAATTTGTGGACTAGGTCGACAGATTTACTTAGAGCAGGACAGAGAGGGGAAATTAAGAGAGAAAAAGAAACGAAGAATTTTTTTTATTTGTAGCTAATGATAAGGTAAAGCCGTAACAATTACCCACTAGTATGGCATCGAGAGGCCCCACCAGAAGCTACTGCATGGTCCAGAATCCATTCACCAAATGGCAATACAGCAGCCCCAGTACTTTGCACCTGCTGATAGGACAGCCTCCTTAGTGGTTAATCCAAGGTTCAGGTCCCTGACTATCAGGCGGATAACGTCAGCCCAGACAAAACGTTTACCTCCAGCACCCTTACTAGTGACATGGCTACAAGGATAGACATAGAAACAGAAAATTTCCGCCATCTCAGCCAACTGTTCGCAAAAATACTGCCAACCTAGAAAACAGCTTTTTCTTCTCCCTTTGTCCGAAAAATCACTCATTTAAAAAATGAAGACTGAGGGACAAATAAGAAGAAGCGAGAGTAACAGGAGCTGCCGATAACGCATCCACAATGCGTTTTCTACTCTCCATTAAAAAAAAAAAAAACTATTAAGTATTGTACTTAGTAAAAGTCCAACAGACGTGTTTAAGGGAAAGTATGGTGATAGATTCCCCTCACACGAACTAAAAATGAGTATAATTCGTAATTTTTGCTATCAACTCGGTAGATAAATAAACATATGTACGAGGAAAAAAAAAACCTAGCATTTAATAAAACAGAAATACACAAATTAAATACTGAAATAAAATGGAGTTGTTAATATTTTAAATCTAAAATAAAAAGCATGATTGAAATCACTTATCTCAACAAAAACAATTCCGTCTCCAAATTGCAAACTGCATTGAAAGAAATTCAGTTAGTAGCGTTCAAAACATTTTTTTTTTTTTTTGAAATTAGCCGTTAAAGAAAGTCGTGATTTTATTCTGAACTTAAGCTAGTAACGTTTTAAGAAGCTTACGACATAAAAGAAAAGGCTGATGGTAGGGGGGTTCTTCCGAAAGTAAGTTGGTGCCGTTATAAGTAATTTCAAGATAAGATGGAAGCCGGTATTGGACTAGAAAAAAGCTAGTATTTAATAAAACAGAAATACACAAATTAAATACTGAAATAAAATGGAGTTGTTAATATTTTAAATCTAAAATAAAAAGCATGATTGAAATCACTTATCTCAACAAAAACAATTCCGTCTCCAAATTGCAAACTGCATTGAAAGAAATTCAGTTAGTAGCATTCAAAACATTTTTTTTTAAATTAGCCGTTAAAGAAAGTCGTGATTTTATTCTGAACTTAAGCTAGTAACGTTTTAAGAAGCTTACGACATAAAAGAAAAGGCTGATGGTGGGGGGGGTTCTTCCGAAAGTAAGTTGGTGCCGTTATAAGTAATTTCGAGATAAGATGGAAGCCGGTATTGGACTAGAAAAAAGCTAGCATTTAATAAAACAGAAATACACAAATTAAATACTGAAATATATGGAAACGTTTTAACAATTTCAAATCAACGTTGAGACGCTAAATATATTTAAATGAATTGGGAAAATATTGTACACGATAGTAAGCTAAAAAAAAAACGAAAAAAGAAAGAAGTAATAATGAAAACAGAATTTTAAAAAGAGTATTAATAAAAATGGTCGTTTTTAAAAAGGTTAATTTATTTTTACGTAACGTTGTCATTGGTGCTATCAATTTTTTTTTAAAATGAATATTTGGATTAATAATTTGAAAGAATGACTGTCTGTAGGAGATTCAGGAATTACCTCCCTTGGTCATTTTGTTTATTTTTCTTTCTTACTTTCTCTTTTCGGCCATCGTTTTTTTATACATGGCAACGCTCTTCTTGATCAGCTGGTACAAATGTTTACAGATCGGCTGATGATTGATTGCAATTTGGAATAAAAATGAAAATTGTTTTTTTTTTTTTAAGTTCGTATAAAAAGAAAAAAAATATTTAAAATAAGAAAATTAAGTTTGTGTTCTAATATAAAAAAAAAAAATGAACGGGAATAGAACCCAAATATATTCATTTTTTTTTTTTTTTTTAATAAAATATTTAATTCTCCGAACTCTTCTGTGCGCAAGGTTTGCTTAAGTTCAGACCTAATAAAATATAAACCAACAATGTATCATGGCGCTGGTGATGTGTTATTTACAACTATTCAATGATGTATAGCCAAGCCGTGACTTGAAATTTGAAATATATAGGAAGTGAGAAAGAAAAAAACATCTTTGAGAATAATAGAGAAACACACACGCACACACACACACACACACACACACACACACACATATATATATACATATATATATATATATATATATATATATATATATATATATATATATATATAGTTGCTTACATGCACGGATCAACATTTTTATAAACGATAGGTCGTCATCTTTCTTGCAGATAACTTTTAAGCTATATATATGTGTGTGGGTGTGGGTGTGGGTGTGTGTGTGTGTGTGTGTGTGTGTGTGTGTGTGCGTGCGTATGTGAGCGTATGTGTAGATAAAGAACGAAAAAGGAGAAACTTATACATACATACATATATGCATATATTTATACACACATATAGAGAGAGAGGAAGAGAGAGAGAGAGAAAGAGAGAGAGAGAGAGTTGCCTAAATGTCCAAATCAGCATTTATCGGTCTTAATGATATATCGTTTTCTTTTCTGCGGACCCTTTTTTAACTATATATATATATATATATATATATATATATATATATATATATATATATATATATATATCAAAAGCAAAAGCAGCAAAAAAAAAACGGGTCCCAGCTCTAATTAGGCCCTGTCTTTTTAATGTTGTGTCAGAATGAAATGAAACTTTGGCCATAACTAGTTTATTATATTCAAAACATCACATCAAAACACTAGGGTCCTTGGCCTTTTTTTCTCCGTTCTACAGCATATGTTCTAGATGGCCTCCATTTAGCCCCGTGCATTTCTTGAGGCGCAGCACGAAGTTGTCCATGACGTTCTTACAGACCGAATTGGTAATGGCTCTCATCTCCCTCCTGATGGCTTTCTTGAATTCTGTGATGGTTTTGATTTCCCTGCGTAGACTCTGTCATTAAGATAGCTCC
This sequence comes from Euprymna scolopes, assembly GCF_053919585.1. Classification (NCBI taxonomy): domain Eukaryota; kingdom Metazoa; phylum Mollusca; class Cephalopoda; order Sepiida; family Sepiolidae; genus Euprymna; species Euprymna scolopes. The sequence continues at coordinate 81,342,807 of NC_136516.1, read as the reverse complement.
AAAGAAAAAAATCTGGGGGCTTAGATCCGGGCTATGGGGTGCCCACTCAAAATCAGTCTTCGGCCTCCGAAGTTCTCTTTCGGACAATCTCGGGACAGGTGTGAGGTTTGAAAACTCGCTCCGTCCTGCTGGAACCAGAACTTGCTCATGAGCGACGGGTAGATGATCTGGAGCTCACTCTTGAAGGTTTTGAGGACCTTCACATACCGCTCCTTGGTGACTGTCACTGCTGTGCCAGATTCTTCGATGAAGATTGGTCCGATGATGCCTCTAGACGAGATTGCAGCCCACACCGTGCACTTAGGAGAGTGCAGAGGCTTGGTGGCTACTTCATTGGGTCTGGAGGACACCCAGAAGACATTTGTCTTGGAGTTCGCCTTTCCATCAAGATGGAAATGCGCTTCATCTGAGGTCCAAAGGAGGTTATGGAAACATGGTGTCTCCTCGATCTTCTCGACCATCTTGACTGTCATAGCCCTCCTCTGCTTCTTTTCTGAGGCTGTAAGGGTCTGCAGCGTCTGTATTCTGTATGGGTAAGCCCTGATATCGTTACCAGCACTCTCCTGCAATCTCACGGGACATACCAAGGGACTGACTTCGCTTACGCGCAGAGCGTTTCTGACTCTGTTGGAGAGACTCTCTCACTCTTTCGACCAGCTCGGCTGTTTGCTTCTTGGGACGTTCCGAGTGGCTTGGACGGTTCTCTCTGACAGTGATGAGGTTCTTCACGGTCCCATACTTCTCGAAGTGGTTCACCCAGTTCTGAATTCTGCTTTTGGTGGAGCCTTTTTACATTCGAACTGACGCATGAAACTGTTCCGGGTTTTCTTAAACGAGCCTATCTTATAGTAAAATTTAACACAGTGCATTCTTTGTCCAGCTCCCACTGGGGTCTTGGTGTACTCACGGTCGTTGATTCTGCCATGTCCTGTAAAATAAGGGCAATCGGTGAATAAATAAAGGAGATATCACATAAAGTGTACATGGGGCCCGTTTGGAGGGGTCACATATATAACGTGTGTGTGTGTGTGTGTGTGTGTGTGTGTGGAGAGAGAGACAAAAAGTTATATATGTATATATGGAAATAGATATATGTATACACACACACACACACACATATATATATATAAATATATATATATATATATATATATATATATATATATATATATATATATATATATATCGAGAGAGAGATAGCGAGAGAGAGAGAATGTAGGATAGGCAAAGACAGAAAGTTGTTTCGATGCCAGAATCGGCATTATTATTAATGATATGTTGTCTTCTTTCTTGCAGGTTCTTTTTTAACAATGTAAAAAAATATATATTTTAACCAGATAAATATGCACGTACATCTATTCAATCCATATTTCATGGACATTGTACAATTAATTTTTAATACAACCCCTTCACCTCTGCTATCAAGATAAATACATAAATTTTATTTACAGATATTTATTTTAAAAAAATTTTTTTTTAAACATGATATGCTTAAATTCTTACTTTTTACTAATGTTGGGACGATTAACCAAAATGAAGAATTGAAAAAAATACCAACATTTTACAGTATCGGAATCCGAAAACATGCGTGCGTATTTTCTGATACCAAAACTGATCTTTAATTTCATTTTTTTTTAAATCAATTTGTAACATTACGCGCGTATACACGTGCAGACAGTCGGGCCCCAACACGTTGTAGCATAGTATGTCGCAAGAAATACAAAACATGGGACAAGTAATAACTCAACCCATTTTTTTGTAATTACCTCATTCTCCCGTCACGCGTGTTAATCTTGTTATGGCTGTGACGTCAGTCACGTCTCTAACGTCTCCTTTTTATAGTATTTTTACTTTTTCCTTACCGTGATGTCATTTCGTACACGGCTTGGTATTTGTACACGCGCGTACGCACCCTGTTATAAATTTTGCTGGTACTATAGTGCTTAATAAAATATATGCACATATTACATGGGCTTTACGGTAATACGAAAACGTAAAAATCAAAACAAAACAAAGAGACCAAAAACTTTATAGCTATAGATTTTAAAGAAATCAGAATCAGTCATTGTATCGGAATCGGAATTTTAGAACATAATTGGTCATTATATCAGAAACGGAAACAATTTTGAATCATCCTATCTTTATTTTTCACATATTCAATTCATGGCTTTATAGTGTAAATGTTAAATAATACATTCAATTCATAGCTTTATAGTGTAAGTGTTAAATAACAGATGGGTTAAAAGTGTTAATTAGCTATTACCTTTCTATCTATCTATCTATCTATCTATCCATCTGTCTATATGTCTATCTATATGTCTGTCTGTCAATCTGTCTGTCAATCTGTCTATCTTTCTGTCTATCTATCTATCTTTCTGTCTATCTTTCTGTCTGGTTTATCTGTCTGTCTGTCTATCTGTCTATCTTTCTGTCTGGTTTATCTGTCTCTCTGTCTATCTGTCTATCTTTCTGTCTAACTGTCTGTCTATCTGTCTATCTATCTGTTTGTCTGTCTTTCTGACTGCCTATCTGTCTATCTGACTGTCTATCTATATGTCTTTCTGCCTGTGTCTATCTATCTATCTATCTATCTGTCTATCTGCCTTCCATTTTCCTGTCTATCTATATGTCTATATGTCTATCTGTCTGTCTATCTGTCTATCTATCTGTCTATCTGTGTTTGTCAATCTGTCTAACCTTCTGTCTATCTCTCTTTCTGTCTATCTTTCTGACTGTTTATCTGTCTATCTGTCTGTCTAACTTTCTCTCTGCCTGTCTATCTGTTTATATGTCTATCTGCCTATCTATCTGTCTATCTGTCTCTGTCTATCTTTCTATCTGTCTGCCTATATTTTGTCTATCTGCCTGTCTATATGTCTATCTGTCTACCTTCTGTCTATCCCTCTGTCTGTCTATCTATCTTTCTTTCTGTCTATCTGTCTTTCTGTCTATTTGCCTGTCTATTTGTATGTCTATCTATCTGTCTATCTGTCTTTCTATCCGTCTGTATCTGTCTATCTATCTGACTGCCTGTCTATGCGGTGGTCTTGCTAAAATAGTTTAGATTAGGAATTATTTACTGTTTAGAGAAATAAATTGGTCACTGAAATGTTCACAAAAGTTTGGTTAAATAAAAAAATAAACAGAAGATGACTAGATCGACATTGATCAGTTTGGTACGGATAAAAGGTCACACGTTACCGGAACTCATCAATAAAACGTGTCCTTTTGAAGATGGCGTAGCGGAACTGACAAATACAAAAGATTAGAGTTAGAGTCTGTTTTTTTTGGGGGGGGTCACCAAGGTGTACAGACGTGCTCGAGAAAGCTGGAGAGCGAGGCTAGATGAAACAAATATGTAAACGTAGCAGACTCCAGTGAAACACTGAGAAATCTGAAATAAATTTATATTTATAAGATATAAAGTCGTTGTTCTGTGGTTAACAAAGAAAACAAAGTCAGGTATGTCTTAATCGTCTTATTGTGTCAGTATGGTGGGCAGTCATCATAGTTCCAAGCAACAGGAAGACAGGGCCTCCGGACAGAAAGGTATGAAGCCTAATTCTTTTTTCTATATATCATCCCCCGCTATGTAACATAAGGAACCGATTCTGAACACCGCTGTGTCCCCTTCATTGTGCTCGAAGGGGGGGGCATGGAGATTAAGAACATTTCTGCTGTTATGCCGTGTTATAAGTGATTACAATTGCCTCTCCTATATTCAATGACTAAACAAATTAGTTTCTGCTGACTAACATCCGATTTTAATATAAAACTGAATGTTCTTTTAGGATAGGCTTAGGGTTAAAGCAGTGGTTCCCGGCCACCATACTATGGCACATTGGTATATCATAAATGATAACTGGTGGGTCGCAAAGATGTTATAGGCTGAAGTTATAAGTTTTTTTTATAGGTAGAAAACAGCTTTCATATCGTTATAAACGAAGTTGTTTATATTCATAAATACTAACTTAGAGAACTTGAATGCCTACTTCTAGAGAGAACTTGAATGCCTACTAGACACTATCCTTGTTTCTAAGATCTCTCTGTACAGGGTTTTGTCAGAACAACGTTTCATGAGGATATTTTTCTTATAAGTAAACCCTGACCAAATATTCAAAATCATGTAGTATTCGCTAACCAAATAAGGTCACCTTTTTAACTAACCCACATTAACTTTTACGAGAAATGGTGCACCTTTTTCAAGTGATATTACATCAAGTAATATCACGAAGCTAGATACTCCAACAGACTAGAAAAATTATTAAAAAACACCGTATGAAAACAACACTAGCAAATAAATACTGGGAACTCAAGGAAAGCGGACATTCGCCGGTAGTCGAATGGAAAATAATAAGACAAGCTACCACGTGTATGGACCTAGACAACCCATGTATATTATGCCTTCATGGAAATTTGCTATCCTGTACTTTAAAGAACCCCAACATATATTAAACTGTAGAAGAGAAATAGCAAACAACTGTGTTCACAAGATAAAATTTACTCTAGGATAGCGATACAAAATAGTTTTAAAACTAACAAAAACAATAGAAAATAAACAAATAAATAAATTAAATAAACATAAATATACATAAACGATCACACATATATGTATGCATATATATATGTATATATATATATATGTGCATATATGTATGTACATATATATATATATATTTATATATAAACTAACATGAAAAAAAAACACTAACCTAGATTTAAAACAGATCAAGAAACTAAATATCCAGGCTAAATAGAGCATACACAAAGGAGCAGGTCAACCAGAGGTCAAATAGGCCTTTGTCCGATAAGTGCATGCTCATTGGCTGATAGGAAGGGCGCGGTGGAAAACTAGAAAGCTGATTGGCTACCTAAAATCTTAATAGAAGTTGCGCATATAAAAACGACAAACAACCACAGAATTCGCGCATAAGCCTGAAGAGTCCTAGAGTGGATGAAACACGGAATATTCAGTGTAGCTTAATCGCCATATATATTTTATAACTTACTATATATATATATATATATATATATATATATATATATATATATATATATATATATATATATATATTGCTGCGGATATTTAAAGAGCACACGAATGTGCCGCCATGTAAAAATGGTTGGAAACCACTGGTTAGACTATGTCCATTCAACTTATAAGAACTTTGCTCTTCTCCCTATAGACAGAACATTTATTTAATACAAGTTGTACATACCAGGCGTTGCCATGTAAAAAAAAGCATATTGCGGGCGAAGAATTTAGTCACATATTATTTAAGATACAACAAATATCCCAATTTTTTACGATTGTCCTAAAAGCTGACCATATTTTGGATTTTTGGAAGCATAGAACATAGGCATCTCCATCTTGAAAATAAAACAGGGAAATTAAATCTCATAGCTTAAAGGGAAACAACTCATAGGATAAATGAAAACTTACTTCCGTTTTTAAACGCAGCTGATCTTGGTTATAATAATAAGTAAAAATAAATTAAATTAAATGTAAATGTAAATTTAAAATAAATTCAATTAATCAACTTTATATAATATTTTTAAATAGAATATTTAAAACAATTCTATTACTAATTTCTATTTTAAAAATTTAAAGATAATTGTTTAAACAGGCTTTCTTGCAAATAAGATAATGTCTCGAATGTGTCATTTGGAATAAATAGCATAGTGTTGGGACGATTAATGGGAATCGGGAACCGGAAAAATCAGAAGTCTTGGGAGTATCGGAATTGACAACAAGTCTCCACAGATTTTTAGTACCCTCCACCTCTTTCGATAATCTTTGCAAATGAATTTGCGTTACTGCGACAGCCGCTTACCACTGATTCCCTGCTGGTAGCTACCATTGGTCATCATCGGGATTTGGATGGCAATAAAACTACTCAAGGTCCAAGCCTTTCTGCACATTTGGAGTTCCGCTTAGTGCACTCTCTCTTTGGTCTTTCCATCCTTCTTGACCCTCCACGATTATCTGCCAGCTGATGTCGACAATTAGGGGAGGGTTAACTCACAATTATACAGATTGGGTTTTATTAAATCCATATGGTGTTTCTTTGTGGTTCACTACTGTAGCAGCTTCTATGTCAGGTTAGCGCCTGTAGCTCATGTATATTAGTCTCCACATTCTAGGGTTTCCTTGGTATTTGAGCCATTTTTATTATTGTTATCCATGTATCATCTTTTAGAGCTCACTGGCCAGATCCGTGTATTTGCTCCGCGTAGTATTGGCTCACAAGGAGCTTTCACACAGGTCATCAAAGATCTCTAATTGAAAACTACCTGTGGTAATACCTGGAAGCTGAGTGACGCTTACTATTCATTTCAGCGACCATTAGTCTCCACTGGAATTTGAGTGGCAATAAGCCTCTCCAAGGTCCCAGGTCTCTTCGCACTTGTTCACAGAGTTCTGGTCAGCGCTCACTCCTCGGTCTTTCCATCCTCCTTGACCCTTCTCGAGTATTTGGCATCAGTTTTTGGGGGCAGTGATGGAGCAAGGGGAGAGTATGGAGGATGGAATAGAGAACTTATAGATACGCAGTTTCAATGTTGTTGGTTTCATGTAACGCTTCTTCATGTTTTGCCTCTGCAGCAGTTTGTTTGGCCCGCGCGTGTA
>NC_136516.1:81246179-81333679 GCF_053919585.1 Euprymna scolopes | reverse complement strand
AAAGACCATATGTGGGGGAAACCCATATATAAGACCTTGGTCAATGTAGGGGCAACCCTTCATACCAATTGTCACTATCCAGCTCCCCTACTCCCCGGGGAGCTGGTCCCCATTTTCCCTTCACTCCTCACATAAAAAAATCGGCCTTGTGCCTAATGTGCTCGGTGGGGGAGCAAATCAATATCCTGTTGTTCTTGGCCTTCGGGCCGGGATCAAAGTGTAGTATCTGCTCCGGCAGATACTGCAAGCAAAGACCATATGTTGGGGAAACCCCATATATAAGACCTTGGTCAATGTAGGGGCAACCCTTCATACCAATTGTCACTATCCAGCTCCCCTACTCCCCGGGGAGCTGGTCCCCATTTTCCCTTCACTCCTCACATAAAAAATTGGCCTTGTGCCTAATTTGCTCGGTGGGGGAGCGAATAAATACCCTATTGTTCTTGGCCTTCGGGCCAGGATCAAAGTGTAGCATCTGTTCTTCAGATGCTGCACTTAAGATAATTTGTACCAGTCAATGGAGGGGAAACACTCTATACTGGGACAATTATTAGTTTTGGTAACCAGAGTGCCCCCTTTTTGCCTACTTTTAGGGGAGCTGATTTTTACCCCACATTAAAAACGGCCTTGTGCCTAATTTTCTTTGGTGGGGAAGCAAATAAATACAATAAATACCTGCATATAAATATATAAAGCTATATAAATAAACTAAATTACACATATATAGGTAATAAAAATGGATAATTTGTAAGACCTAAAGCTTAACGTTTAGTCCACTGTTGCGCAAGTTTTATCAAAAGAAAGAAAAGCCAAAAGTAGCAGCAAACGGGTGAAATTTCTTGGGGCACAAACTCTAACGTGAATTTCACGTGACCAACGCACCGTTCAAACATTTGAAAAGACTGCCGTAAAAACAACAAACGGACTTCTACTGATTCTATGTTCCAACAACAACATGGCAAAAAAAAGAAAGAAAGACATACTGAAGATGAAGTGTATCTTCGAAATATATTTATAAATGTCAATATAAATTTCAAACAAAATAAATATCTGCTTATTTTGTAATAATGCGTTGTTTTGGCTTCTAACGTATCTAATACGTATTTATTATATATATATATATATATATATAAAGAGAGAAAGAAAGAGAGAAACAAAAGAGAAAAAATACATAGATATTATATGTATATATATATATATATGTGTGTGTGTGTGTGTCTATATATATATATATATATATATATATATGTATATATATATATATATATATACTGGGAGAGACAGAAATATATATATATATATATATATATACATGTATATGTATATGTATATGTATACGTATATATATATATATATATATATATATATATATATATATATATATAATTAAACTTTTAAGTCTTGGTTGTGCAAGATATCTAAGACGAGTAACATTCTAAAATATATATATATATATATATATATATATATATATATTACTATTGCCTTCAAGTTCCTCATATTCTTCTAGGCTTAGAGAGAAATACAGGAAAAATAGAATCGTCTGTTTTTTTGTTAACCGACATTTTTCCTGGATTACCGATATAATAGACTGGATTTAGAGTCTGTTGGCCGCAAAATCGACTCCATCATTCATGGACTTAGGAAAAATCCGAGGAAAGAAATATCGTGTCTTACAAATGGATTATATATATATATATATATATATATATATATATATATATATATATATATATATATATATATATATATATATATATATATACTTTTTTACTAGGTTTAGTACTGAGTTGCAGTTTGGCCAAATATATTGTTAAAAGATAAAAATTATATATATATATATATATATATATATATATATATATATATATATATATATATATATATATAAAAGAATGTATTACAATAAATTTATGCCGTTTTTTTTCTTGGCATAGAAGCCAAATAATCTGAATCCAGATTACCGCTAACACGTATCTCTTTTGTAATACTTCTTCGGATTCTTTTGGGGGGATTTTCATTTCTTCTGCCACAATAAAGATTGTATTATATTTTTTCATATAAAGTAAAAGTTTAGTTTCATTCTGAAATTGCATTACCATATCCTCACTCCGCCCCCCCCCCGGCCCTCCAAGAAAATAATATAGAATGTTTTCTCCCCTCGAGCTCTAAAGTCACCAGTGTTTTGTCCATTGTTGAAACGGTATTTTTCTCTTTTGGTTAAGGTTGTGCCTGGGTATTTCTAGGAGGTCCACTCTCCCAAGCTTTGCCATTTTCGCCCTTTGAGAACCTGTTAGTTTATTGCTTATCGCATGAAGAGACGAAGTTGATGAGACTATTCAGACATTTTTTGCTGTAGGGCAGTGTGATCTATCTTTAAGACACTATCTTTTCAAATCGCAGATTCTCGACCTTGCGTTACATCTCTCCCTGGAAGAGAGGATTGTAACCACTAACATATGATGAAATCATCAGAGATGTTCTATGGTGGATGCCAAAACGGGGATGTGGCTCACTGGGGAGACAACAAAGAATAATACAAGTGCCTTTAATAAGTTTCCACACATTTTTTTACAGAAATTTAAAATTGCCGTAGACTCTTGCAAATTCAGTATTTTGTTACTATTATTATTATTATTATTATTATTATTATTAGATAACTGATCAATTTTTATGATTTTTAGTTACAGCAAGAATTGGAATACACCCTACTAAAACCTGGTTCTCACAGCTAGTTAATTTCAAAAATCCAATTCAGACGTGAGGACATTTTAGAAGAACGATATGCAATAAAATTCTATTTTAAACTTAGTAAAAATGCCGCAGAAAAGTACGGAATGCTTCAGACTGCTTTTAGACAATCTTGCATGAATCGAACATCATTTTTGGAGTGATATACGAGAGTCAAGGAAGGCCGGGAGTCTTTGAGGGATGATAAGATGTGTGGGAAGAATAGAGAAATCAGAACACCAGAGTTGATTGGCCATATAAAGAATTTCATGAATAAGGACCATCGTATTTCTATAGAGACGGTAAGTTCACAGGTTGATGTCAGTGTGGGAATTGTACACAATTATTCTCGAGGAACTGAAGATGCAGAAGATTTGAGCGAAGTTCGTCCCAAGAGTGCAGTCACTAACATCATCCTTATCACAGACTATTTAACCAAGATTGGCATAAAAACAGTCCTCACCTTCTCTATAGACTAGACTTTGTTCCCAGTGACTATTAGTTATTCCACAAGCTCAAGGAAAACCTGAGAGGCTGTCGTTATGAGACAATTGAGGGAATTAAAGAGGCTGTGTCGAGGGTCATTAACATGCTCACACAAGAGAACTTCCATAGGGCATCCCAGAAGTTATTGTAACGGTACAACAAGTATATTGCATCCGGAGGAGATTACTTTGAAGAGAACTAGGGGTTCATGTGTGTACTATCAATAAACGTAGCTATATGAAAAAAGTCTGGAAACTTATTGAAGGCAACTCGGATACCAAATAGCAGAAGATTTAAAGAAGACCTAGCAAGTGTGATAGAGGAAAAATCGAGATGGCATGAGAGTTAGGAGGATGATGGTGAAGCGACACTTCTCTAGTGGTTGAGGTTCAATCCTTAGTAAAGGCGATACCCACGACACATTATGAATTACTCAAAACACATTTGGATTATTCGGACTACTCTCCGCAAGTGTATGTGGTGCAGTGGATAAAGGACTTGGTAAAATTCATTTATAAAATGTTTCATTCATGGATATTGAAGGTTCAATTCTCTGTACGGATGAAACCCAAAAATGCAAATATAGATTACTTGGGACTTCTACCGAGTGATAGTTAACGGAACGAGAGTATGCTATCCCTGCGGACTAAATAAAAGGTTCCGTTCGAAATTCGGTGCAGATTCCCGAGTTCGACAGAAAGATTCCCGAGTTCGACAGAAAGATTCCCCAGTTCAACAGAAATATTTTTGAGTCCGACAAGACACACCTAAAGAAGATCGGAGGCTACATCGGCCGAAACGTTATGAAAATAACACTCCAGAGGAGAATCGTACTCCAAATGATCCAAATAATACGAATAATCAATCTCCATTCTCCAAAATTTCAGAACCGTTAAAGTTAAGACATGATTTTTTTTTATAGAGAGTTCTATTAGAAGGTGTGTAAAGATTCACGAATTCGACAAGGTGCAACTGGAGAAGGTCGGCGGGTACATCGGCTGAAACTTCGCGAGAATAACATCAGAGATGGTATTTATTTGCTCCCCCACTGAGCAAATTAGGCACAAGGCCGTTTTTAATGTGAGGTAAAAACCAGCTCCCCTAAAAGGGGTCACTCTGGTTACCAAAAATAATAATTGTCCCAGTATAGAGGGTTTCCCCTCTATTGACTGGTACAAATTATCTTAAGTGCAGTATCTGTCGGAACAGATACTACACTTTGATCTTTGAACCCCCGTGCCGCCGAAGCGGGGGGGGGGGGGTTCGAGAATAACATCAGAGATGAGAACAATAGTCTATATAGTCTACATAAAATGTCGACGCATCAAGCCTCTTATTTAATTTATTATTCAAATCAAAAACAAAAAATTCAATAACTTAAAACACCAACTTATTTTTGCACAAACCTAATATCATCAAACATTTTTAAAAAATAATGAATTTAACGGGATTTATACAAGAGTGGTCAATAATAAATGAAGATATATTTTTATTTATTCATATAAACATGTATGTCACTACGCAATCATGACATTGTTTCGATCAATAATTACGAATAACCAGAGATAACCAGCCAACCGTAGTTCTTCTCTTTATAGGTCCATATCTGTACTAAACAATGTGAACCTTTATTGCAGATATAAACTTTTAAAAATAAGGACCATCGTCATCTGATGAAATATTTGGTTATTGGAACTATCGAGCGAAGCTTTGTTATGACGATATAAAATCTGTTTATGTATATATATATATATATATATATATATATATATATATATATATATATATATACTCCTAGAAATTTGGTGAGGTTGTGTATTGATATTTATATTAAATCCCCTTTTTTCTATTTATTTAAAAAGGAAATGCAACTTTGTTATATATGGGTCGAAGAACTGCATTCATTTCCAAAATATCTAGCTAATTTGCATATTCCTTTAAACATTCATTTTAATTATTTCCTTATTAGTTTTTTTTCGGTTTTCTTATGGAACGATCATCTTTAGTGAACTATTACGTGTAATTATATTCATGCAAATACTCTACATGATCTATAGTTGCGTAATATTTGCATTTTTTATATACTTAAGTATGCGTATTTGTATTTCTTTTAAAAATTTTGCCTACCAAACTCCTCTGTCAATTTTTGATCTACAGAAATGAAGCTTAATACATAGGGTATTTGAACCCATGCGAAACGTTATATTAGAGTTTTAGCCGGGGAAAATTGGAGCAAAAGTGCGAAAATTAGAAAATGGAATTGCCAGGAAGGTCGAACGATGGAATTATGAATATTCATGCGTAACGTAATATTGGTTAATGTTTTAAATTTTAGCCTCACAGCAAACATGTCTTCATAGGTCAGGCATTAACGTCAAAGGAAAAAGTAAATCTTAATCTAACGTTTAGGTTTCAATTCTCGGTGGTGGTGCACAAGTCATTTTTTTTTTTAACTTTTTAAATCATTACTATATATTGGGCCCAATAAAATATATAAATAACTACGAAATCTGTATTAATCAAAATATTATACTTAAGCGTATTTTACGACCGGCCAATGGAGGATGACCTGCTAGTATATATATATATATATATATATATATATATATATATATATATATATATATATATATATATCCCTCATAATTTTGTACCCCATATATATATATATATATATATATATATATATATATATATATATATATATATATATATATATATATATATATATATATATGGGGTACAAAATTATGAGGCATATACATGTTTTGGTATTCATAATTAAATTACGGGAGAGGTCAGCCGACCGGTTTCGCCTTCACATTTCTGGATCTGGATTGAGGAATTTATTTTATTTATAAAAGCAAGATGAGTCTAAGAAAAATATTCGTTTAAAATAAAGTGTGCTTAGGGAAAAATAATCGGGGAAACCCTATATATGTAAAATAAATCTACATATGATATATTGATAGAATCACCTCGAATCAGCTCAAGAAGAGTCAGGGTGAAACCGGTCAGCAAGCTTCCAATCTTTTTAGTCATGAATATTAAAACAGGTCCTTCCCTCATAATTGCTGTATATATATATATATATATATATATATATATATATATATATATATATATATATATAGACTTTGAATTATTATCGCTGGACCCACAAACAAATTTATACAAGCACTTGCCCGATTTGGATATCTACACGGCTATGCGGAGTACCTAATATATAACTTGGACCTTATTACTAAGCGGATGTAAAGAACGCATAACATGGATTTTACCAAGCAAGCTGGATCTAAAAAAAAACTTTCATATCCTTTTTCTTCAAATCCTCCTGCTACAGGACTTCTGATAAATTTATTATTTTGACTTTAACTCCCCATGTCTCACTGACTTTAGCAAATAGGGTGCATACCTTTATAAGTATTTGCTAATATTTTCTCGCCTCTGATGAGATGGTAGACATCGAAACCCTATAGGTTAAGGAAATTAATTTTCTAAAGTATTCTTTGTCTTGCTTAGAATAATAAAAATTCTTTGATATGAAACTCAACCACTTCATTTCATTTCAATGAGAGTTTTTGGAATTCATTGAATCACAATTTAATATATATATATATATATATATATATATATATATATATATATATATATATATATATATATATATATATATGTATAGTAAGTTGGTTAGTTAAAAAAATAGTATGGAAATTCTTATTTAATAAATTTATTATCTGTAAGATCTATCTATCTATATATATTTAAATATTATTTATTAATTATTAATTAATAATTAATAAATAGTATTTAAATAAAATGAAAAAGTAATACGTCCTAAAATGTGGGTGAAGAAAAAATGTAAACAAAGGGCAAATAACTCCTTTCTCATAATAAAAAAATCTAAGGGAGCAAACAAAATAAGAAAGAAAAGAAAGAAATTAATCGCTAATAAAAAATAAATAAAAATGCAACAATATATATATATATACATATATATATATATATATATACTAGCGGGGGTACCCGGCATTGCCCGAGTGTTTGTTTCCGGAACGGGGGGGGGAGTTTTAAAAAATGTTATGGTAGGTAAGTAGGAAGGATCAACCCCGGAGTCATGAGTAAAAGTAGGAAAATAAAGTGTGAAAAAAAACAAAAAAAAAAAAACATCTGCAACGTTAACAGTTCGGCCACCAAGAAAAGTCCATTCCAGTTGTTTAGGAAAAAAAAAAAAAAAAACGACTACGGTAGGTCGGCGCGAACGTGAAAATATAATGTGAATTGTCCAGCACGCTAACCATTACGCCACAGAGCACTGCAGCTTAGTTTAGTGATTTTAAATAACTTCACATGAAAGAACTACGAAGCCAAACCGGTGTTCTCTTCTCAACTGTTCCTTGTCCGTCTGGTTTTTTTGTTTTTTTTCCTTTTTTTTTTTTTCATTTTAGTGTTAATGAGGAGGTTATGTCTCGGAGTAGAAGGAAAGATATATATATATATATATATATATATATATATATATATATATATATATATATATATATATATATGCAAAGGGTGATGGAGGATGGAGTTTTATTATGTAAAAGTCAAGAGGATCAATAACATTAACACGATTGGATTATGATAATGAAATTGCTCCAAAAAAATGTTCAGTTCGATAAATAAAACAACCGTGGAATTTCCAGAGATCTCAGAGATTATGAATTTATTAACTCAGAATTTCCATACTATTTTTTTATAACTAATTCACATTTCACCAGTCAAAAAAGCAAATATATTGCAAACATTATTCGTTTGATTTTCTTTTCCTGAAGAATTTTTAAACAGAAACATTTTTCAAATTCAAGCTACGTAGCATATTATTGTTTCATCCATTTTTTTTTTGTTTGTTATTATTTTGTTTGTTTTTTTCTCCCCCTTAAAGATTTTACCGGATTACATAAATTCCCTGTTTCATAGTTATGTCAGTGCGGCATCTTTAATTCCAGATATTCATTTTTTTTTTTATCGGATTAACTAAACCAATCCCTGATCTAGAATCCGAGTGCAAACGTGGGGGGAGGTGAGAGGCAGGGATCAGGACGAAAGCATAAAGTGAACTATATTGACAAAGTAACAAACATTTCAGAAAATCTGGAAACGTTCGGAAATCTCCGAGGTATTCCCCCCGGATCTGACATTGAACAAGAAGGGCTGAACCCAGTAAAGGCAAATTGGTATTCTAAGGTTTTGAACTCCGACGGGGTTTGATAATCGGTGCAGATTCACTTAAAAAAAAAAAAAATTATGAATTAATTGTATTGATCCGCTGATTGATATCTAAGGATTTTTCTTTCTTAATCTGAATCCGATAGGGTTGATGGATGTGGGGGAAAGATTATTTACAAACACAAAACCGCAATACTAAGCATCTAAATCCGATGGACATATATGACACCTTTCTCTCCTGAAAATAGTTGTTATTTGATTTAATTTTTTAAACTTTCACATTACAAGACAACTCCTGGGGTAAGTAGATTAAGAACTAATCATATTACTAATAATAATACTACTACTACTAATAATAATAATAATAAGAAGAAGAAGAAGAAGAAGAAGAAGAAGAAGAAAAAGAAGAAAAAGAAGAAGAAAAGAACGGATGACGAAAGGAAGAACTACATTACAAAAAGACGACACCAAACAATTACAGACCAATAACCTGTTTATCGACCATGTGAAAAATTTTTACTGCACAATTGTTAATTTAAATTTTAATGCTGAAAACAGCGGAAATCTCAAAGAAAACCCTTGAACGCGGAACTTATAGAAAATGCAAGAGATATAAACCAAAACTCAAATCAAGAAAACTGAAGCTGCAAAGTTGTAGACTAACTTGTCCCTCCCCTTCTCATCTGACTACCCTTCCCATATACCTCCCCTCCCATCTCGCTCCTCTTTCCATCTCCCTTACCTTCCCCTACTTATATTCCTTTCCTCCCCCTCACCCACCAAAAATAATTATCGTGCCAGCTTCGGCTGGCACTACATCAAATAGTCGAAGGGCCAAAGAGTATGGAAATACCGTAGAGTGAAAGCACTTACCAGACCTCCACTGGATTAGTACAGAGGGGATAGGGACATTGGGTGGAGGGCTTATTGCCACCCAAATTCCAGTGAAGACCGATGGTCATTGTCAGCGAGAAATCAACAGGTAAGCAGCTGTTGCGATCGCGCAAAATTATTTGCAAAGGTCGTCGAAAGAGGAGACTTGTTGTCACCTAGATTCCAGGGAACACCACCCGTCTTTGTCAGTGAGCAATCTCTAATGATGACCTGTGTGAGAACTCCTAGTGAGTGAAATAATAATAATAATAATAATAATAATAATAATAATAATAATAATAATAATAATAATAATAATAATAATAATAAGATAAACACATCCAAGCAAGGAGACCAGATGCCATACTAGTTAACAAGGAGGAAAAGTCCTGCCGAATTGTAGATTTTGCCGTTCCAGCAGACCAAAGAGTAAAGATGAAGGAGACAGAAGTGGTGGAAATACTCTGACAGAGAGATCAAATGGATAAGGAAGACGATAAGTCAAGATAACACCAGTAATAGTAGCTGCATCGGATAGCAATAATCAAAATGACTGTAATATTAAGGAAAATTCTTGAATGCGGAAACTAATACGCATGAGCTACAGTTGCAAGACTGGCATACAGTAACTGCTACACATGTAAAACACAAAGGAACATCCCATAGAATTATAAAAACTGAAACAGCATAGTTGTAAGTTAACTCGCCTGCGCCCGTGCTCTCACTCCCACCCCCTCATTTTCTGTGTGTGTCTGACCATAAAATGACGCCAAACTAAATAATCGAGTATGGTCAAGAAGTATGAATAGACCGAGGAAAGAAAGCACTAGCTAGATCTCAACTGGATGAGTGCAAAAAGAACTGGAATCTTGAGGAGGCTTATTGCTAACCAAATTCTAGTGAAGACCAATGGTCGTCGCCAATAAGAAATCAATGGTAAGCGGCTGTTGCGATAATGCAAATTTATTTGCAGAGTTTATCAAAAGAGTTTATCGAAAGACTATTTGAAATCTGAAGAGACTTGTTGCCACTAAGACTCCAGAGAACATAAGTTGTTCTCAAAGAAAAATCTTTTATGATGGATTGTCTGACTACTCCTTGTAAATAATAATAATAATAATAATAATAATAATAATAATTATAATAATAATAATAATAATAATAATAATAATAATAATAATAATAATAAAGAAAACGGCTGAAATATTAAGGAGCCCCCTAGAATGTGGGGAATAACACAAGACAATATAACAAACAAACGTTACAGGGAATGAAGAACGCCGAAACTGCATATCAACAAGTTCTACACCACCATTATGCATCCCCCCATTGTCGCATCACCCCCCCACACACACACACACACAATAGAAAAGTGACACCAAAGAGCCGAAAATGGTCAAGGAGGATGGAGAGACCGAGGAGAGAGCGTTGGCCAAACCTTCGCTGGACAAGCGCGAAGAGAACTGGGATCGTGGGGAAGCTTAGTGCCACTCAAATTCCAGTATAAACCAATGGCCACTACCAGCGAGAAATCAATGGTATGAGGCTGTTGCGATGACGCAGATTTATCTGCAAATGCTATCAAAGGGGATGGAGAAAGCTGGACGTCTGGGGAGACTTGTTGTCACTCAGCTTCCAGAGAACACCACAGGTCTTCAAACCGATCGTTTGTTGACTTGTGTGAAAGCTCCATGTGAGCCAATAATAATAATAATAATAATAATAATAATAATAATAATAATAATAATAATAATAATAATAATAATAATAAACACGACCAGGATCTTCAGCCAGAATATCCAAATTGTTTTTGGTATGGAAAAGTGCGCACTATTAGTTATAAGAAAGGGAAAACTGGACACAACAGAAGAGATTGAACTACCCAAACAAACGAAGATGTGAGCACAAGGGAAACAAGACGCTTATAAATACGTGGGAGTTCTGGAAGCAGACACCATCCAAGCAATAGAAATGAAAGAGAAAATTGGAAAGGAATACCTTAGGAGAACGAGAAAATTTCTGGAAATTAAATTATATAGCACAAACGAATAAAAGGTATAAATACATGGGCAGTATCACCAGTAAGATACTCTGGGCCGTTCATAGGGTGGACCAGAGAAGAACTGAGACAGCTCGATAAGAAGACCAAGAAACTCATGAGAATGCATAATGCACTACACTCAAAGGACGATGTGGACCGACTCTACGTCAAAACGAAAGACAGTGGGAGAGGACTGGTTTGTATAGAAGACTGTGTGAATCACACAAAAGAATTAGAAAAAAATAATTAACACTGAAAGGATAACCATGGCAGCGGAGGACACTTACAAAATCGTCAAAACAGAAAACAAAGAGACAAAGGATAAGACGAGAAAAGAAAAATGGGATAAGAAACAACTACATAGAAGATTCATTAGGATAACAAAAGATGGAAATAACGAAAACACTGTCATATGGATGCGAAAAGGACACGTTAACCGAGAAACTGAATCCCTGATAACTGCAGCACAAGATAACGCGGTAAGAACCAACTACGTCAAAGGGAAGATTGGCAAAACACAAGCAAACAGCAACTTCAGACTCTGTGAACAAAGAAACGAAACGATAAACCATATAGTAAGCGAATGCAGCAAACTGGCCCAAAAGGAATACAAGAACAGACATGACCAAGTAGGGAGGGCTGTACACTAGGAATTAAGCAAACAACTGCATCTCGAACGCACAGAAAAATGGTACAAGCATAAGCCAGCAACAATACATGAAACGAGAATCACAAAATCCTATGGGACATGGATATAAAAACAGATAAACCTATTCAAGCAAGAAGATCGGATGTCATAATGATTACCAAGGAAAGTCCCGTCAAATCGTAGACGTTGCTGCCTCAGCTGACCGCAGGGGGAATATCAAAGAAAAGGAGAAACGGAGCAAATACACAGAGTTAGACACGGAGCTAAAAAGGAATATAGATGATCAAGAAAATCAAGATAATACCTATAAGAGGAGCACTAGGAACAATTCCGAAAAACTTTGAGAAAAGAATGGGAGAGATTGGAATTAGAGGGATGACTGGAAGGATACAACGAATATTAATAATGAAAACAGCTGAAATATTAAGGAAAACCTTCGAATGCGGAAACTAATACACATGAGCCACATGCGCGGGCCAGACAAACTGCTGCAGAGGCAAGACATGAAGAAGCGTTATATGGAATGAAGAACATTGAAACTGCATATCTAAGTTATCTATCCCCTTCCTCTATTCCCTTCTATTGCCACATCACCCCCCCCCCTCAAAAAAGAGTGATGCCAAATATTCGAAAAGGGTCAAGGAGGATCGAAAGACCAAGGAGAGAGAGCACTGATCAGACCTCCACCGGAAAAGTGCGAAAAGAACTGGGACTGGGAGACTTATTACGGCTCAAAGTCCAATGGAGACCAATAGCCGTTGCCAGCCAGAAATCAATGGTAAGCTGCTGTTGCGGTAACGCAGATTTATTTGCAAATGTTATCGAAAGAGGTGGAGAGTACTGAAAATCTAAGGAGACTTGCTGCCACTCAGCTTCCAAGGAACACCACAGGCTGGCTTCAAGCAGAGGTCTTTGATAACGTGTGTGAAAGTTTCTTATGGCAATGTTGAAATGTTTCTTTCAAAACTCACGAAGCGTTATTTGAGTGCTGTCCGTGATTTCAAAGCATCACCGGATTAATTACTTAGTGTACAGCTTTTTAAAATTTGAGATCATCTTTTGATCCCTGGACTGGAAGATTGGGGGCGTATTGGAGAAGAGATAGGGTATCTGGATGAACGTGAAATTTTTCATTATGTTGTCTTCTAGGCCGTGGGGGTGCATTGTCCAGAGCGAGCAAACATTTCAAGGGAAGGGCATTCTCCTGAAGATATTGCTTCACTGAGGAGCAAAACACTAAATTCACTCATTCAGTGATCACTCACGCCTTTTCATTGGCCCTCCACGTCACCCGTGGTCTCTCTTTTTTAAGACTTTATGAATCTTAAATTAGGGAAACAAAGCGCTGCGTAAACTCGTCCGAAGCTTTGGTATCTGCAGTCGTTGCATCGCCATGCCAATCCATTTCTTGAATTTCTCAAACCAGCCATGGCTGACCTTGAAATCCACTCCACGTGTACCCGACAACGTCTCCTCCTCTGATGACGCTGCCGCACATTGTAGGGCCTTGTAAATGGAGACTGCCATTCTCGGAGATGATGCGCTCTGTGAGAGTATCGTCCGTCAGCTTCTTGTGGCATATCCACAACAGCAGAAGTCTCTCCATCTCGTCATAGGCGTCGTTCCTTAATTTTGAAATAATAATAACACTCTTGGTCGGTTTTGTAGCTTTTATGGTATCCGTCTGTTTCAATATCGTACAGATAGTCGATAATGACTGACCGTACTGCTTTACGAGATCACTCAAACGAACACCACTCTTATGTTTGCCTATTGTCTTTTGTTTTATTTCGATGGACACCATCCTCCTCTTTTTCTCTGAGGACACCTTTCCTTTTCCTTTTTTTCAAACTCATGGTTAGGGTCACAAAAAAAATCACAAAAAGTGATGAGATGTGATTAAAAGAACACAACACAAGAGCGCGGGATTTGGTCAGTATGGCGGGAAATACACGTGCTACCTGGGACAAGCTGATGCTGGGTGGTCTCGAACTCTTGGCCACCTAGCGGCAGCATCTGGAAAATCTCGTAACTTGGATTTTCTCACGTATGTAGGTCAAGATTCTTGCTCGGAAGACATCTCGACTCTCGAATTTCTCGTAAATCGGTAGATCGAATGTAGAGGGGCCACTGTATATATATATATATATATATATATATATATATATATATATATATATATATATATATATATATATATGTAGAGTGGTCAATGTATATATATATATATATATATATATATATAATGTATACCAATCATTATTTAAGAAGCTCAATATAATTACAGAGTAATATAGTGAATAAATGAAAAAAAACTATATTCCAAATTTGCAGCTTCTCTTCCAATTCTCGGGTTTTAATCATGTCCAATAACACTTTATTTCCTTTTGATGGATTGATTTTTACTATTTCTTCTGATGAGTTAACGCCACAATAAATTCACTGATAGATATAATAATTAAGTGATTGATTCTGTGCTACGAAACAGATACTGTTAAGAATTGTAAATGTCAACTGAATAAAAGAAATAAATTATAAGATGGTCAACATCATAAATTTTCTAATATAGTTTTTATCATTTATTCACTATATATATATATATATATATACATACATATATATATATATGTATGTATATATATATATATATATATATATATATATATATATATATATATATATAGTGAATAAATGATAAAAACTATATTAGAAAATTAAATACGCATTCGGACAGTTTAATTTCGGCCACCGATTCCGTAGTCAGGGGGTAGGACTGCCGACTGTCATCACGACGGTTCTAGGTTCGATCCTCGGCTTGGGAGAGGTGTTAGTCTAGCGGCACTGATGAGTTGTGAAACAACGAAACAGGTCTGTATGTCGATGACTAAAATATATTATATATATATATATATACAGAGAGATAGAGAGGAGAGAGAACCATTTAGTTATAGTAATATTTTTATTTATACAAACATTTCAAGGCTACACGTCCATTTAGAATGTTTCGGTTCTATTAGTATCATAGTTTTACAAGGCTTATATATGACTGTTTAATGCTTTCGATCGAAGCATTTTCAACACATGTATAACATTGATATGTTTGTATAAATAACTCTCACACACACACACACACACACACATATATATATATGTGAAGAAGAAGATATATATATATATATATATATATATATATATATATGAGAAGAAGATATATATATATGTTGTGTGTGTATGTGTGTGTGTGTGTTTTGTTTTGATTTCTTTAGCTTTTTATTTCTAAGGTTGGGTCATCTTCCCAGACGTGACACACTTATCAGCTATTTCATAAACTTCAAACGAGAGACCTTCTTAAAAGTTTCTTTTGGGGTGCAATAGTTTGTATTTTTCTTGAACTTGGTTCACCGGGTATATTGGTCTGGTAGGTTTTGAAATTTTTTTCCATGGGTTCGGTGGCTCCTACAATAGGAAGACAGACTGCTGAAATAATCTTTCACTTGGTGCTTGTATCTCTCATTGAACATTGAGATAACCTATCCCACTATAATTATTAGAATGATGGGGATCTTCCTACGATTCCAATTTCTATTCATGCCGTACGTAAGACCTTGGTATTTCGTTATGTGTGTGTGTTGTGTGTGTGTGTGTGTGTGTGTGTGTGTGTGTGTGTGTGTGTGTGTGTGTGTGTGTGTGTGGAAATACATATATCATATACTGTGTTCATCGCGAAGATTCGAACAGGATATGTAAAAAAATAAAAGAAAAAAAAGATGAAATAATATGACAACCGAGATAAATTACTGAAGAAATAAAAAAAATTGAGAAAGGAAAGGACGTGTAACGTTATCTGGAATGCAGGTCACAAATAGACGGAAGAATCCCATAACCAAGAAACAGTCATTCCACCACCAACTCCACCCCCACCCACCCCACGGTCACCCATAAAAAGGAGAAAAGGTGAAGAAAGAAAACTTACATTGTACGTATATAAGAGAGAACACTCATCTATCAAAGATGTCTCTCAATAGCACAAGGACAATGACATCTTGCACTTTTTTTTTCTTTGGTTTTTCGATAATGGAGAATAGAGGAATGGCGAATCTACTTCGCTTCTGAGAATGGAAAAGAAAATTTCTTGACAATGGAATAGTTATTATTGCTGTTGACCAACAATGTAAATGAAACAAACGCGATAAGATGAAAAAAAAATGAAAAAAAAAACATATATAATCATAGTCTAATACACACGCACGCGCGCGCTCGCACTCAGAGAGAGAGTTGCAACCTTGGTTGAAGTGATTGTTCCTAATGATGGAGGTCTGAACAGAGCTGAAAGAGAGAAACAGACCAAATATCAAGGTCTCATGTATGATATGAAGAGAAACTGGAATCTTAGGGATATATCAATCATACCAGTTATTATAGGTGCCACGGGCCTTATGAAGAAGGACCTGAAGTCCTACCTAACTAATATTCCTGGTGAACCAAGTGCAAAAGAGATTCAGACAGTTGCACTTAAGGGAACAACGAGGATACTAAAAAGAGCTCTCGGTTGGTTTCAATAAAATGCAGGGCAATGTTGGCAGCTGGTTTGGCTGCCCCATACCCAGCGTTATAATCTTCAAAGGAAGAAAATTAAAAAAAAAAAACAAAGCAAACACGTTATCGAGCATATATTTATCAAATCAGATGTAAAGAGCCTTTTAGCTAGCAAATCAAACATTGATTCTTACTGACCAATTTTCATTTGTTATTGCTGTGCCATGTTATTGGAGAACTATTAGGTTGAGAAGAAAGTTTTGCGGAATTTTTAATTTTGATTTCAAATTATGTATTTGCAAATAATTTTTCCTTATAATACCTTTACATTATGTACCATTTTAAAGAACGTTTGCGCTCTTTCTAATCGTTTAAATTACAATCATTTCAAAACGATTATATCTTCTTTTCAGAACGTTGAATACACGATGTGAAAAAAAAAGCAAATTCGTACAATTCAAGCTAAGCCGAAAAGCTGCTGAAACAGCTCGCGCTATCAAAGAAGCGTTTGATCAAGGAACCATTACTGAACGCACAGCACAATGGCGATTTAAGAAACTGTTTGAGAACTTGCTTCTGAATTAGACGTAACGTATACGACAACTGCAAACTATTTGAGAGGGATTGGAAAGAGAAAACCTTGATAAATGGGTGCTTTATGAATTAAACAACAACCAAAAAACGTTGTTATGACGCGTCTTTTTCCCTTCTTTACGCAACGAGAACTACCCGTTTGTAGACTGGGTTGTGACTTACCATTAAGTATAGGTTTAAGACAACCGGCGATGCTCAGTTAAGTGTTTACTTCCCGAAGCTAAAGTTGCACCAAAATAAGGTCATACTGACTGTTTGGTGATCTGCAACCGATCTCATTCATTATTTTTTAATGCAGGCGAAAGTACTGTCAAGAAATGGGTGAAATGCATCAGAAACTTCGACAACAACACCCAGCATTAGTCAACAGAAAGACCCAATTCTCCTTCACGACAATGCCCGACTGCACGTTGCTACACAGACCCTGCAGAATGAACGAATTGGGCTACAAAACTTTGCCTCGTCCGCCATACTCTCCATACATCTCACCTATCGACTACAATTTTTTCAAGCATCTCGACAAATTCCTGCGTGAGAAATGCTTTAAAAACCTAACCGATATCAAAACTCCTTCGGCGACTTCATTGCAACTACAACTTTTGCTTCTTAAATTTTCTGTACACGTCTCCCTCGACCCACGACTGTACCCTAATCATATAAGTCTCTGACAGCATAGATACAGCACTAGTATCAAAGGATATATACTATTGCGTAACTACATGTTTTGGTGACTGTAATGTCCACCACAGTTATTAAATTGACTTATCTACTTACACAACCGCAGCTGGTAGCATAACACATAGTTTCTCTATATTTGATTCACAATCACAGACATAGTTGGATCACGCATATTGCACACATATATTAAACCCACCATGACAGATAGGCTGTACTCCTTCCTTAATTATATAATAAAAGCTATACTCCTCCTATATCACAGTGATCACTTTAGTTTTCTCACCCCAAATAGTCTCAGTATTTTATATCTCACTTCAAAATTATTTCACTCCAAATGTAACTATCGCTAGACGTCTCACCCTATTATGTTATCTAGCGTCTCTCCGTTTTTGATGAGAAGCATTGACGCCTCCGTTCAGTCTCAAAAGACAAAGGATACTCCCTGTAGGGGCAGCTGCGCGTTTAACTGTGAGGCAAGAGTTGCGCAATAGCTACCCACACTTCTGAATCGTCACCATTTGAGTCCAGGACGACTGGAAACAATGCCGAGATAAGCGGAGAGCACATACAGCGCCTGGAAATTCCAAATGGTCACCCATTTAGTACTGACCAGGTTCAACGTTGCTTAACTTCAGTGATCGAGCGGGAACCGGTGTGTCGACGTGATTATGCTGTATGAGAAGCATTAGGCTTCGAAATACCATGATATTAAGCGTTCTTACTCATCCCCTAATTGATGTATCATCCTAATTAAATAAATGAATAAATATATGTATATAATTATATAGATTTATATTGTCATTTTCTAGTATTATTGATGCTTTTTATGCATGGCACGATCTCAATATTTTTCCCGATTCCGGTACAATTAGCGATTCTGGTTTTGGTGCTTTCAAAATTTCTTAGTTGTAGATATTTTTTTCTCTTCAGATTACCTTAAAACCCCATGTATTAAATGCAAATGTAAAACATACACTTGTTTAAGTTTACTGGCAATTTCAACTAAAAAAAATTTACAATTTTTTTTAGTTGAAATTTAGTACCAGCAATGGAAAACCAAGTTTTAAATAAAATAAAACCAAAAAAAGATTATAATCAACGGAATCGTCTTTGGCATCGGAATATTAGAACTAATTTTTCCCGGTTTCGATACCCCAGAAAGTTCCAATTTTTTCGAACCTCGACTCCGATTCCGATTAATCATCTTTAAACTAATATATATATTACAGTAGAAAAATGTGAGCATGAAAAGTAATAGGGTTACGCTTAAACATGGAAAAGTAGAAGAACTAGTTGTTAAAACTTGAAAAGAAAAAGGCAAGATATTCTAATAAAAAATATTATAAATTGATAACTTAAAATATTGCAGCTTCAAGAATTGATTATATAATGCTATAAATTAAATTTTAAAAAAAATTCTTAAAAATGTTCCAAATTGAATTTAAAAAACAATTCTTAAAAATGTTGTAAATTGAAATTAAAAAAAAATTTAATTTTGAGTTTGAAATTGGGTTTGATAAAAAAATTATTACTCAAAAACAATAACAACGGTTCTAGGCCGTTCATTGTGATCTATACCGACCAGATATTGGCCGTCGATACTTAAACAAATGTCAGATTCAGATAAATATGAATATCTATATATGGTCGACATTAAACAGGAAACTATATGCAGATTAAAATCAGATGCAATTACTGCATTTTTTTAACTAAACAACGTTTGATAATTAGTTTATATTTTTTTTCTTTATCTTTTTGAAAGAGTTGGTAAAAAATAAAATGATACACTCGGGTCAACGGAAATAGTTGCATAAATGCATTTCAATAATATAAATAAAGAAAAAAATAAAGAAAAAATACATAAAGCAAATTTTATTGAGTGAAATAAGGGACAACAACCATTACAAGAACAATGGCGGGAATCGGGGGGTTTCTCGTTTTTTCTTAGGAGGGTGGGGTTCTTTAAGAGAGCGGTGGGGAGTTATAACATACATATCATTAGAGTGGTTTACTAAATGCCTTAACCCTAACAAAACATTTTAAAAACATTGTTTTCATTTTTCAATATTTTCATTGTAATTGTTTTCATTTTCTAATTATTTAATTTTTTCTATGTGTTAATTAATTTTTCATTGAAATCGTTTTTATGTGCCAATAAATTCCTCATTAAAATTGTTATGATTTTTAATTAATTTTTCATTGAAATTGTTTTCATTTATAATTAATTATTCAGTAAAATTCTTTTCATTTTTCAATTAATTTTTTCATTGAAATTCTTTTCATTTTTAATTATTTTTTATGCACATTGTTTTCAAGTTTTAGTTAATTTTTCGTTGAAATTGTTTTATGTTTTAATCAATTTTTAATTGAAATTGTATTCATTTTTTAATTATTTTTCATTGAAATTGTTTTCATTTTCTTATTGTTTTAGCTTCCTTGACCAGATTATGTTCAGGGATAATGGATTCAAAGACGCTTACCAACTCGCATGAAAGGATTGCATCTCAAATTGACAGAATTTCAGCAGGAGAAGTAATTTATGAATGGAACACGCATGAACGAACATGAAAAGCATCTGCAATCTATAACTATCGGCCCATCACTTGCTTTCCATTGAAATGGAACTTCTGACAGACATTTTAGCAGATGAAATTTACCAATGTCTGAAACAGCAAAAGATCTGATCTGGTCTAGGAGACTTACAATTTGCAATTTTCCTACATTGCTTTTCACTTTCATCATATGCTGGGTTTTCTTAAACTTACTTTCTATTTCATCTCTTCAAATCTTACAGTCATTTATTATTATTATTATTATTATTATTATTATTATTATTATTATTATTATAGCTTATAGCTTATAGCTTATAGCTGTGTATCTGGCTAAGAGTGCTGAAGCTTTTGTTTGTGCAGCACAAGAGCAGACATTAGGAACACGATTGTTCAAAAAAGTGGTTCTAGGAGATGAAATTACTGCAGAATGCCGGATTTGTGGTAAGACCTCAGAATCAATTGCGCACCTTGCAGCAGGGTATAGTGAACTGGCCCAGAGAGAGTACCGCAAAAGACACGATCGCATGGGACTCCGGATATATTGGAAGGTGTGTAAGAGGGTTGGGGTGAAGTGTGCTGGAAAATGATTTGAGGAGGTGACTGATGAAGTGAGAACAAGTGAGGATGGCAAGGTAGAGGTATGGTGGGACAAAAGTGTCCTAACGACCAAGCAATTGGAACATAATCGTCCAGATTTGGTCGTCATTGACAAGGTCTAAAAAAACTGGCAGATTGTAGACTTTTCAGTACCCTGGGACAGGAATGCGAGAGAGAAGGAGAATGAGAAGTGGAGCAATTATGCTCCATTGGCCTTGGAGATAAGGCGTATACACGGGGTTAAAACACAAATAATCCCGGTCGTAGTTGATACATTAGGAGTACTATCAAGTCGTCTGGAAGGACAATTGAAAAAACTACAAATCCCCGATGTTTTAGGCGGCCTTCAAACCTCTGCAATTATAGGTACCACCAACATCCTTAGGAAAACCCTTGATCTTTGAAGCTCCTGGTTTGAAGCCGGGATTAAGGGAAATCCTCTGGAAATGAATCCCATCCCTTTCCAGAGAGACGTTCATAAGCGAAATCAGAATTGTTATTATTATTATTATTATTATTATTATTATTATTATTATTATTATTATTATTATTACGACGCTTGTCGCTTCAACCGTTATCATTGTATCTGTAAAGATACTTTAAAATAAAAATGGAACCTTCCAAATCGCACCAACCGTTATTATACTGAATTCTCTTATGAAAATGGAATATTGCCATCCGATGTTTGGTAAGTACGGATCAGAATACTTATAAGTTATTAATCGCCAGCCAGTGTCTGGTGGGTGCAGATCACAATGCTCATAATCATTTTATCACCAGGCAGCGTCTGGTGGGTGCACATCACATTACTCATAAGTTATTTATCGCAAGCCAGTATCTAGTGGGTACAGATCACAATACCCATAACTTATTTATCTCCAGCCAGTGTCCGATTGGTGCAGATCACAACACTAATAAATTATTCATCGCCAGGCAGTGTCCGGTGGGTGCAGATAACAATACTAATAATTTAGTTATCGTCAGCTAGTTATTATTATTATTATAAGTAGTAGTAGTAGTAGTAGTAGTAGTAGTAGTAGTAGTAGTAGTAGTAGTAGTAAAGGGAGGAGCAAGAAGAGGAAGATGGGAAGGAGTAGGAGAATATTATTATTAATCAGCCACAAAGCACTTTGTGCATGTACCTTTTTAACTCTCTAAATACCACCCCAAAATATTATTATTATTATTATTATTATTATTATTATTATTATTATTATTATTATTATTATTATTATTATTGGCTCACAAGGAGCTTTCACACAGGTCATAAAGGACCTCTCCTTGAGAACAACCTGTGGTGTTCCCTGGAAGCTGGTTGACAAGTCTCCCCATTTTTTCAGTACTCTCTACTTTTTCTGATACCATTTGCAAATGAATTTTCATTATCGCAACAACCGCTTACCATTGATTTCTCGCTAGCAGCGGCCATTGGTCTCCATTGGAATTTGAATGGCAGTAAGCCTCCCCAAGGTCCCAGTTCTCTTCACACTTGTCCAGCGAAGGTCTGGTCAGTGCTCTCTCTCCTCGGTCTTTCTATCCTCCTTGACGCTTCTCGGCAATATGGCGTCATTCTTTGGGGGGGGCGGTGATTGGGTAATGCGAGGGGGATAGAGAACTTACGGATATGCATCTTCAATGTTCTTGGTTACATGTAACGCTTCTTCATGTTTTGTATCTGCAGTAGCTCGTGTAGCTTGTGCATGTGGCTCATGTGTATTAGTTTCCGCATTCAAGGATTTTCCTAAATATTTCAGCTTTTTCAATGTTGTCTCTTTCCAGCCATTCCTCTGATTCCAATTTATCCTAATTTTTTTTTTCCAAACGTTTTCGGAATTATTCCTAGTACTCACACTATTATTGGTATTATTTTGAATTTTTTATCATCTATCCGAGAAAACTTCTAGAGTAAATGTAATCTTGTGTTACTAATCTTATTAATCCCTATTAATCCCTATTAATCCTAAACTGTGCATAGAGCATAATAGTAAGTTTGCTGCACCGTATCATAAGAAAATCCCATACAAAATATTAGCCAGATCAACCCAAATGTTTCTGAGACAATTCCCAGAGTAAATGTGGTATTCTGATGACTAATCTTTATTAATCCCTAATTGCGCATTGAACGGATATGATGATACTTAATTTGCTGCACCTACCAAACAGTTTTCATGGAAGAGAAAATCCAATCTAAAGACGCTCATACAAATTGTCAGGTAGATCGGCCCAATAGTTTTTAAACTTCTAGGGTAAATGGTTTATTGTGGTGACCAATTCGTATTCATTCCAAACTATGCATCGAACAGATACCATAATACTTAATTTGCTGCACTTTATTATAACAAAGGTCGATACACAATTACAACCAAATCGACCAAGTTGTTCTCTAGAAAAGTGAAACAGACAGGCAGATAGACCACTTTAGAAAAAATATATACAGATACTATTATAAAAAAAAAGTGATTTTGTCTCTGGGTGTCTGTGTGTGAGCACATTTCCTACGGACTCGAAAACAGCTGGGGCGAATTTTATGCAATTTCACATAAAGGTATTTTATGTGTCTGGCAGTGTTTTTAGATATGTTTAGAATCGGAATGGCTCCAATAATTATCGATAATCGGAATAATACGATGAAAGAAGGAACAGGCGATTTCGACCAAAGTTAACACCTTATACAACCTAACATCACGCGTGAATTTAAGAAGTTTTATTGCAACACAAGTTGAAAGGCTTTACAAATAAAAGAAAATAACAGTAGGTTTTACATAGGCATCACCATTTATCAATGCCCAGAGGCCACTGGAGGATAAGGGTTAAAGAGTGTACCGTAGTCAATTGGGTAATATAGTAATTGTCAGTAATGGAAAATCAGTAAATTTGTTAACTTAAGGGAAACGGCTTAAAATGAATTTTTATGTCCAAAGCACGACTGAAGTATGATACCTGACTTTTTCATTTTAAACAAAAAAAAAAGCTATTATTACCGTATAACCAGCAGTGCCAATCATATAAAATCAACAGTATGTTCTTTGATATGACAGGGGTGCATGTTTCTGTTTAAAGCATGATTAAAGCATAATACTTGAATTTCGCATTTAAACTTAAATGCAAGCCGTTAATTATACAATCAGCCGTTGCTTCTCTACAGTGTAATGTAGACTTCAATGTATTGTAAACTAATTCATTGCGAGAGGCATGTAGTGCTTCCTCCAGGTGCGCCGCGATGGGTCTCCTAACTAGAACAGGCAATCAATCGATTTGATTGAAAAATGGTCGATTTTGATGATCAATAAAAATGTGGGAGTGTGAAACATTCGTTGATTAATCCGTCAATCCCAATGAAAATCGGGTCACCCTGCTAGTATAGATAGATAGATAGATAGATAGATTATTGTTGTTATCCACATAAAAGTATTTTTGTGTAAGCAAGTTTGTCTTTTAATATAATGCTTGTTTTTAGACTGTAAAAAGCAATGAAAAAGATGAGTTTATTCCCCAGAGGTACCATAACCAATTTCCTCAGTTAGGATGTAACAAAACGCCATGTTGTCATTCTCCCTTTTCTTCCAGAAGATTCTACACAGTTTATGGATCTCTCCCTTGAGTCATATCATATTTTTGGAGGGGGGAGGTATATCGAGACTAAAACCCCTTGAATCAGAAAAAGGTTCTCTCTCTCTCTCTCTCTCTCTCTCTCTCTCTCTCTCTCTCTCTCTCTCTCTCTCTCTCTCTCTCTCTCTGATTAAAGAACACCCATCCACCATTTCTGCTTTCCTAAAAGCCGTTCTTGATAAATATGTCTTCTCTTTTCTCTTCGGTGAAAAGATCCGGTCTCAAATAGTTTCCATGGAAGAGAAAATCCAACCTAAACAGACAAATACTGCAATACAGATTACAAGAAAACCAATTCTCAAGCTAATTCTTAAGTTACCTTTGATGAACCAATATTCCGCTCCCGAAGACCATAAACTAGAAAAGAAAATGAAAAAAGAACTATGTATACACATATATTCAAATTAAAAATAAAATACAAAGGATTTTTTATTTATTTTTTATTTAGCCAAAAATTCTTTTATTCTTCAGACCGCAAAATTATCCTGAATATTATTCCTTAGAGGAATCTTACTTATTATCTCCCTTGGTTCTTATCCCTCTCTTAGGTTGGAGGTCCAAAAAAGCCTTATGAATTATTAATCATGTATGAAGAGAAATAACAGAGGGATATATTTGAAGTTGGGTGTGCGGTAAAGAAAAAAAAATAAAAATAAAATGGAGAAATGGGTTGGAAAGAGAATGTTTAATATCCAAACAGAATTACTGGCCATAAAATATGAATTCTTAAGTAGAGACATTTTTTTTTCAATTCTATTTCATCGAGTGGAATTCTTTTATTTTTATTTTTATCATTTTATCACCACTATCACTCCCTACCTCTCTAATTTGAATTATTCGATTTTTTTTTTATTTATTCTTTAATGTGGAATTTTTCTATTTATGAGTGATCGCCAAGACACCTGGATCAAAGGAAGGGTTCCAGAAACGGCCATTGCTGCAAAGATCTGATAGGACTTCAACAATGATAGCAGGAATAAAAATGAATGAGATTCACTCGATAAACATAATTCTTCAACAATATATTCATGTTTTTAATCTAACAAATGACACTCTTCTTATTCATATTAGTCATTTGATGTCTAAAACTTGGGAGATGATGTGATACGGAGGCAGGAGTCACTGCCTTGCAAATACTTAATCAGATGTATATTTAGAAAATGGCTTAAAATGTATATACTCTATTCGGTTGAATAGGTTTTATTTACATAAAGGAATCTATACATTTACTGCTTTTAGAACAGCATCGACGTTCAATAATGTAGCGTGGAGTGGGCTGCTGAGGTATTGCAGCATTATTACGAACGCAAATATTTGTTTTATATAAATATAGTCGGAAATACTTCCGTTAGGTATAAGCCTCATAGAATAAGATTTTCTTCGCTTAGATTAGTGATAGTGTCGTGGAGCTTCGTCAGCGTTTAACCACTGAGCCGAGCCGGTTGTCGTAAAGAACCCAATTATTAATCGCAAGTAACAACCCAGTGGCGACACGGGCCGTTCCTGTTGCGTAAAAGAAGGAAGGATGACACTTCATAACGGCGTTTCTTTTGGTTGTCGTTCAATTCGTGAGGCACCCATTTGTCAAGTTTTTTTTTTTTTTGTTTTTCGAATCTCTCTCAGGTACTTGGTAATCGTCGTATACATTACGTCACATGCAGAAGTAAGTTCTCGAACACTTGTCCGCCGATTGGCTTCGACTAAGGTTCTTAATTGATTTTTGTAAGCACCCGATGGTCGACCACTGCGTTCATCATCTTCAAGACTCTCGTCGCCGCCATAAAATTTCTTAAACAACCATGTGCGTTCAGTAGTACTTCCTATTGATATCGCGAGCTGTTTCAGCAGCTTTTCGGCCTAGCTTTAATTGAAATAAAAAAAATTATTCTGCGAATTTGCTTGTTTTTTATCTTGTATTCAACGTTCTTCAAAGAAGGCATAATTGGTCCTGGACATGACCTAAAACTATATCTGATGGTGAGGCCCCACTTTGCGGGCCTTGGGGAGTGACCCGGAATGGTAGTATCTGTTAGGATCCCAACTATGGGTTAAATAGAATCTGACTTTAAAAAAATATACTCCATTAAAAATCGTTCCTCAAAATAACTAGATTCGGTATTAAATAACCTGAAAAAGGTTGATATGCCGTAAAACAAAAACAACCAACCAACCAAAGAAGGCATAATTGTTTTAAAACGATTAACTAGAGCGACAAACGCCCTTTAAAATTATATAGAATGTATAGATATTATAACGAAAACTTATTTGAAAATGCATTATTTGAAACCAAAATTAAAAATTCCGCAACCTAATGATATGGCATGGAAGGGCTGGTAAGATAACGTAATATTCTTATCGGTGCGTTTAAAATGATATGTTGTATTATTTAGATTATACGAATTACTGTTCTAATCTTATATGGTATTCTTACAACGTTTCGGCCGATGTAACCTCCGACCATCTTCAGGTATATCCTGTCAAAATCGGGGATCTTTCTGTCAAACTCAAGAATATGTGTAGAATTTTAAATGTAATATTTTATTTAATCAACAGTGGAACTACGGCATAATCACGTTCGATACTCCGGTTCCCGTCAGATCACCGAAGTTAAGCAAGGAAGAGCATGGCCATTATCAGATGGGTGACGATTTGGGATTTCCAGGTGGTGTATGTGCTCTCCGCTTATTTCGGCATTGTTTCCAGTCGTCATGAACTTCTCCTTGCCACTGGACTCAAACAGTGCCGCTTCCGGAGAGGTGTGGTTAGGACTGCGCAACTTTTGCCACACAATTACACGCGCAGTTGCCCCTATAGGGGGGTATCCTTTGACTTTCAAAACTGAACGGAGTCATCCGTACTCTGGAATCCACTGGATTCGAACTTTGCACACTCAAGTCATCAGTCCGTGTCGTTATACAGTTCGCCATCACAACCTCCCATGTTAATAACAAACTCAATAAAGAAGACCCGTGCTTTTCCAGAAATAGTCATTTTTCATTTCCAATGAAGGAATTCTGACTGATTTTAGCGTTAACATTATTCTAAAGAACTGACTTATTTTAGGTTCTTTAATTTACGGAAAATCTTGTACGGTTAATCTTAAATCCCATTATCAATTCAATCTTTCTTTTTTTGTTGTTGCTTTCACTCTTTTCTTTTGAAATTCTTTATTCCTGAATTTACGGAATGACAATCAAAAAGATTAAATCCTTAAAACAATTTTGAAGAAACGCGGACCTGAAGCGGGGGGGGGCGTATTTCCTTAAGCGTAATTAATTTTCTTCTCTTAGAGTTTTAATTATGGATTGCCTCCCTTGAATACTTGAAAAAAAAATGTTTGGCATGCAAGGATTGAAATACCACAAACCCAGATTCATTCATGACAAACACTTTTATTATTTAGAAATAAAAAAGGAGGGGGGGAAGCAGTTACATATTTACCCATCAGCACCTAAAAGCGATCCAACACATGGAAGCATGAAAAACGGTCGTTCAACTGATGATGATGATGATGATGATGATGATGATGATGATGATGATGATGATGACGACGACGACGACGACGACGACGACTGGGTTACTAGATTCAAGACAGTAAAGTCGGTAGGATTAGTTGGCGTGAAGAAAGTTAAGAGAAACATAGAAGAAAATAAGATTGGATTCGAGAGAAAGGAAGTGCGATGAATAAAGACTTAGCAGAGATAAGTTCGTTTGGAGGTCAGTTTCTAAAAGCCGTCCAACACATGTCAGCATCTAAAACAGACGTTACACCGGCATCGACGACAAAAATGATGATGATGACGACAACAATAATATGATGATCATGATGATCATGATCATCATGATCATAAAAATAACGATGATGATGATGATGATGATGATGATGAAAATAACGATGATGATGATAAAAATAACGATGATGATGATGATGATGATGATGATGATGATGATGATGATGATGATGATGAAAATTAGGTCAAGAACGTCTACTCTATCTAAAACAGACGTTACACCGGCATCGACGACAAAAATGATGATGATGACGACAACAATAATATGATGATCATGATCATCATGATCATCATGATCATAAAAATAACGATGATGATGATGATGATGATGATGAAAATAACGATGATGATGATAAAAAT
Source organism: Euprymna scolopes (assembly GCF_053919585.1). Lineage (NCBI taxonomy): Eukaryota > Metazoa > Mollusca > Cephalopoda > Sepiida > Sepiolidae > Euprymna > Euprymna scolopes. Next base: position 81,304,972 of record NC_136516.1, on the reverse strand, counting down.
AACGATGATGATGATGATGATGATAATGATGATGATGATGATGATGATGATGATGATGATGAAAATTAGGTCAAGAACGTCTACTCTTATGGTGACTTGTAATAAATTAAAAATATCTATCGAATAAGAAAGCAATAAAAACGAATAGTTCATTAATAAAATGTCTTTTTGCGAAGTAATATGCAAATTGGTTAATGTTAAGATCGTATAGATATGATCAGCATGTTAGAAAGCAGTCCTTCTATTTTGAAGAGGAAGTTGATGAGTGTATGACACTATCGGCGTTCTCTCCAACCCACAAGAAAAATGTACATACATACATACATACATACATACATACATGCATAAACACATACATGCATACATATACACGACAATCGTTCAAAACTAAAGCCTACCATTTCTTAACATTTTGCCAGCGATGAAAAATGACTGTGTAGGGGCGTCCGGATCAGACTTTGTCATACAAGGGTCGTTCGCAAAATAAAGCCTTTTATATTTTAACTAAAAAAACGACATTTTGCACTCAACGATTTATTTTTCTATATGGGCACCAATATATTCAATGCCCCTTGACGACGACTTCGATGACGCATCTCTGCTTCTGACGCGCGTTCATGACAGGCGTTGCTTTCGTAGTGCCTCATACCGTCAATATCTGGAACGGTTTTTTCCAGTTTTTGCTCCGCAAACAAGATGACGGTAGAAAATCAAGATATTGTCCCTTCTAACTAATCGCTATCTTCCTCTCACATGACGTAAAAATTCCAGATTCTTTTCTCCATATTAAGAATAGCGTTCTTGTCTACGTTACCATGTCTAATTATCCAACCAAATTGACAGTAGCAACCGGAAGTAAAAAAGAGCGGGCAACCAATATTTTTATATCTGAGACATTTTATTCATATTTATGTATAAACGTTTTCGTAAATGCGTATGCATTGTACGGAATGACCCCTTCTCAAAATATGTGCTTTTGGACTCTCCTTTTTCTCGCTCATTTCTGAGAACTTGTGGCATTATAGACGACGTGCAAAGTAATCAGTTTTAAGTAAGACATTCATTTTTTTTTTTTTGATAATGTAACGTATTTTCTGAATTTTAGATCTTCATTAATTACTAGCCTGGTTGACAGCGTTGCTCGGATGTTTGGAGGTGCGTGTTGGTAGTAGGCAGGCAGACTCGAACCCATACTTCGAAGGAGGAAAAGAGCGCGAAAAAAGAGGATAATGAATTAAATGAGTTGGTAATTAACTTGTGCCCCGGTTATGGATATTGGTACAAGGACGAAAAAAATTGTAGTGAGAGGTGGGATTGAACTCTAAAACGCAGGGTATTAAGTCTTCCTCGCTAACGATTAGGCCAAAGAGGATAGTGAATTCAGTGAGCTGGTAATTGACTTAATAATCCTAGGAATCGCCACGCATGCGTAGGAATGAAAGTTGCTTTTAAACCTAGCCAGTGGCCAGTTAAGCTTCCCGCTTTCTGTCGGGGTATTTATTTGCTTCCTCACGAAAGCAAATTAGATAGAATATACTTTTTAATACGGGGGAAACTAGCAGTACCAAATGAATAGTAATTGTCTCAGTATGAAAGGTTTCCCCTACATTCACCAAGAACCAATTAACTTAAGTGGAGCATCAATCCCGGCCTGAAGGCCAAGAATGCTTTGCCACTTTTTCGAACAGTTTCGTTTTATACAAAAAACAAAAGCCAAACTAACACCCGAGACAACACCACAGTGGAACTTTTGCTTAACTCGATCAAAAAAAAAAGGAAAGAAAGGATTCCGTTTGCGAATGCGAGATATTACGAACTGGGAAGTATGCAAAAACTTCTCGCTGAATGAAACCGACGCGAGAAACCCCATCCAAAAGCCTTTGCGGACATACACAAACGCTCGCGCTCATTTTTCCTTTTATATATTAGACTAGCGGGGGTACCCGGCGTTGCCCGGGTGTTAGGAGGTGTGTGTGGTGTTAAATAAAAAAAGGAACCGGGGGGGGGTAAAAGTTGGTAGGATCGAACCCGAAGCCCTGAGGCGAAGTTTGAAAATAAAATCGGCCAGCCAGAATGAGTTACTGAAAGATATTTGAATTTATCTAAGTAAGAACCAAATTGACAGGTGCACGCACGGAAGTCGTCGAGCGTTACGACGACGACGACGACGACGACGACGACGATGACGACGACGTAAGCATTGTTATAAGCGAAGTAAAAAAAGAAAACAGCGTTAAAACTTAAGCGGGGGGTAATCAAAACATTAAAAAAACACAAAAAACAGTTAACGTAAGGCAAACGAAAAAAACGAACACGTGAAAAATGGATTAAATAAGCCTGTTTCGATATAAAAATTTTAAAAATCGGTAGGTACCCGGGTGTTTTTGGGTGTGTGGTCGGGGGTGGATAAGCGAAGTAAAAAAAAAACAGAAAAACGAACGTTACGTGAAAAATGGCTTAAATAACACTGGTTCAATATTTAAATCTAAAAAATTGAAAAATAAAAAAGACATCTCACACCACGATTCGAACCCAAAACGTTCAGATTATGAACCAACGTACTAACCAACTGAGCTAACGCAACGTACATGATATTTTTAACTATTTAAAGTAAATCAGGTCATGACGTTATCTGACCCATGCGTATAACCGGTCGTTGTCACGAGAAGACCGTTTTTATTGACCCCACCTGTCGAAAATTGTCGATTTCGGGGTGAAAAAATGAACGTTTTTGGCCAATTTTTCGATATTTTTCGAGCGAAGGATGGAGGTTCTAATATAATACGCAGTTTGTGAATTTTCCTCGTGTCTGTTGAAAGTTTTAGCGGACACACAAACACACAGACACACAAACACACATGCATACATACAAACATACATACACACATTTTCGCTTTTATATATATAGATGTCTTCATTTTATTCAACTTCCAGGATGGAATAAGTATTTTTAATGTAACTAAAGCGAAGTAAGATTTTTGCAAGAGTAATGAAGTAACAAAAATAATTAATAATTTGCTAGACACAATTACATATTGATTTTTCACCTTAATTTCTATTAATAGCAAACTGAGTGTCAGCCTCGGCCATTTTTATATATTATATATGCCAGCGTCATTTGCGCTAGATGGGTTTTGGCAGACTTTCTATGAAGGCGGAAGTGTCAAGTAAATATTACATTCACAAACGGTTCCCAGTCGCATGCATATCCCTATTAAGGGAGCTAACGACGTTAGCAATTCTTTAAAGGGTAACATCGACAGCCTCTTACATACAGCGCCTGGTATTATCAAATGTTCCCCCATCTGGTACTGATAAGGCTCGACGTAACTTAACCTCGGTGGTCTGAGGAGAACCTGTGTGTGAACGTTATTATGCCGTATCCTTTTTTATTATTATAAGTAGCCTAAACTGTGTCAGCTTGCATAAAAATATGATTTATCAAATGTAATCCAAAAAGGAGGGAACACGTCTTATAAAATTTGATCAATAAAACCTTGTATAAATTGGCCCCGTGTAAATAAGAATTTTGTGCATAATTCATATTAAAAGTGAAAATATTAAAGATAAAACCGTGCGGATATCCAAACTGATGTTTTGTTGGCGGAAGAAAAGCATTAAATCAGTGACAAATATTTGGAACTGGGGGAAGGGGTGGGATTTACATTTCATTCGTTTTCTGTATTTTATACACATTTATGTATATTTTAATGCTATGCTTTTTTATTTTGCATATGTTTCGAAAATTTTATAAATTACTTTCTAACACATGTCGTCTAAGTAAAGTGCATGTGAGTTAGAATTTCATATATATATGTATATATATATGTGTGTATATATATATATATAATTTTATTCAAATTAAAACAACGTTTCTATTGGACTATCAATCTTGACGATATTTATATATATATATATATATATATATATATATATATATATATATATATAATTTTTACATAGGAGTAACCACATCAAGGCTCGAAGACCATTCGAGGATAATGGTTAATGAGTGTACAGTAGTCAATGGGACAATATCGTAGTAATCGTTAGTAGTGAAAATTTGGTAAATGGGATTACTTAGGGAGACGGCTCATCAAGAATTTGTTTACGTTAGATTTGAATATGACCAAATTGTAGTCAGTTAGCAAACGGAACAGAGTGCAACAGGCGTGCAGTTTTAAGAAGCTTTGTTCATAGGATCTACGTTTAGGTTTAGGCACAGATAAAGATTGAGGGAAATTATTGATAGTCGTTTCGACGAGATGAGGGTTTTTAATGAAAGTTTGGCGAGGGAGGACCATAGATTGGAGCTCAGACGAGCAATTGCCATGAAAATAACGATAAAGCAGAGACATGCTCGCAATATATATATATATATATATATATATATATATATATATATATATATATATATATATATATAAGAACTCCAATCTTTTCCATTACTATAATTAATTCCCTACAAAAGTGCAAAGTACGCCTTATCTAACGCACGTACAATACATACTCACATAGAAAAATATTTTACATTGAAATAACCAACATAAAACAAATATTACAAATTTCCCCAGCAAAATAGTTGACCAACATATAAAACTATATACAAGCGCTTTACTTAAAAAGCACATAAACAAAACATATCATGAAAATGACAGCTTTCACTTACACTATAAAAAGCAAATGCATACTAGTTATAAACTTGACGAAAAGATAATAACTAACTTAATAAAATGATATACTAAACCAATAGAATCAAATAACAACATTATACTAATAATTTTAAATTGCTAACGTATATATATATATATATATATATATATATATATATATATACGTATATATTGCTAACGTATATATATATATATATATATATATATATATATATATATATATATATATGTGTGTAGTTTTTTGTTGTTGATTTTTTTTTTTAAACGATTTTGAGATTAGCGTCTTCATCTTCAAGATCGGATTTTTTTTTTTGTTTTTTTTAGAAATTGTCCATTTTTTATTTTGGACGTAAACAAATAATATGTTTACTTATTTATTTTTAAAACAGTAATCTACATACATGCATGTTTCGGGGCCCTACCCCTCTTCAGCGTAGCTTGACTGTTATTAGGACTCCAACCCTAGACCTTATGTATTTCACTCCAGCGTCTTATCCATTACGTTATGATGCCATAGACGATTTACTGTTTAGTTTTTATCGTTTATGTATTTACGTAGTTTTTTTGTTGATTTTTTTAAAACGATATATAGGTTAGCGTCTTCACCTTGAAGATCGGATGTTTTGTTTGTTTGTTTTTTTTAGAAATTGTCCATTTTTTTATTTTGGACGTAAACAAATAATATTTTTATTTATTTATTTACCTATTTATTTTTAAAACAGTAATCTACGTGTGTATATATATATATATATATATATATATATATATATATATATATATATCTGTGTGTGTGTGTGTGTGTGTGTGTGTGTGTGTGTGTGTGTGTGTGTGTGTGTGTGTGTGTGTGTGTGTGAGGGGATCCAAGAAGAATTACAAGATTCTTTAAATGGACATGATCCGGGTAATAAAAAGCCCGACATGCAAAAGCTTACATATAAAAGCAAAAATCCGACAATGTAAAATATATACTAGTGCATATATATTTAATCAGCAATTCAAGAGCTCTTCTTAATCAGGTATTTCAAAGCCTAATACTTCTCATCATAAGAGGAGGGGCGTACTAGATAACAAATAAAAAATGCAATAGGCACATTACGAAAGCAATATTAGGGTATGGTCACATTTCTTATTTGTTACCTAGCATCCCCTCTCCTCTTATGATGAGAAGCACTGGATTTGAAATACCTATCCATGTCCCTTACTCATATTGATGTAATCTTCTCACTGATTTGATGATTAAATCTATATACACTAGTATATATTTGGGTATTGTTGATGTTTCTCTTGTATATATATATATATATATATATATATATATATATATATATATATATATATATATATATATGTATAAGGAATGAAAAAATATACCAGTGGTGGTTGACGTTATGTTTAAAGAAAAAATAGAAAAAACCGAATGAAATTATTAAAAAATCAACGTTTCGTCCTTGTTTCCGAGGACATCTTCAGGATAATTGAAATAAAAATGTGATATTCGTCCTTTCCCGACATGGGTTGGATTTTAAAAAACTGTCTTTTTTCGCACGATCTATGACTTTTTCTTTTATCACATTTTTATTTCAATTATCCTGAAGATGTCCTCGGAAACAAGGACGAAACGTTGATTTTTTAATAATTTCATTCGGTTTTTTCTATTTTTTCTTTAAACATATATATATATATATATATATATATATATATATATATATTATAGGGCGAATTAGACCTTGAGTCTAAACAGCAAAGTTTATTTTAATGTATTAATAAATGTATTAATACATTTAAAAGAGCAGTGCCCATAGTACTATAGAAATATAAGCTCAATAGGTATATGTATGCTAGAGCTATATTAATATTGAGTAAAAAAAAATAATAATTGTGAATTATTAATCAGTTTCAAAAGAAAAAACAAACAAAATCAACTGGAGTATGCGATCGTTTCGGAAACGATGTTCATTTTAATTTGAAAAAAAAAATTTCAACCATTTGGAAACAAGATACAACAGCCTACCCAAAGATCTACTAACTGAACTTAAAACAAATTTTCTTATGGAACATCAGCCTCACTTACTACAAAAATGCTAGTTTTATTTTGATATCTTAAACTTCTCCCCCCCCCATATTTTTTTTGCTGATGAGGAGATTATGTTCAAATACAAAACCTTTATAAATTATTGTCAATAATTATGGTCAATTTAATAAACGAACATCTTTTTCGAAACGATCGTACACTCAACTTCATTTTCTTTGTTTTTCCTTTTGAAACTGATTGATAATTTACAATTATTAATTTTTTTACACATTATATATATATACGTATATACGTATATATATATATATATATATATATATATATATATATATATATATATATATATAATCATAAAACTCAAATGACCTTGTAACTGGTGTTGTAACCCAACATCCGGTTCACAACTTCCGGTTTTGCATGCGTACATAAACAAATAATCAGCGCGACAATAAAACATATTGTCTTATTGTGTACGTTTTCAGCGTCCCAATTGGGTTTTTTCGCGTTTAATTATTCAGATAAACAAGTGCTAATACTTTCTGCATTTTTTACATCGTTCATTTCTGTATTACGTTTAAGTTATTTTAACGCAGTTGTCTTACAAATAAATCTACTTTAACACTTTGACAACCATAAGAGCATTTTACAACGGCGATTTACCCAACGCCTCCCTTTTTTAATTTATTCTTCATTTTTATTACATCTTTCTTAAAACACATTCATACATTTTCTTCTACACTACTAACATAAATAAATAACCCCGACAATATGTTAATTTTCGTTACAAATAAATAATCAACGCGACAATAAAACTTATTGTTTTACTTTGTACGTTTTCAGCATCCCAATTGTTTTTATTAGCGTTTAAGTATTATGGTATTTGTTTAATGCACATTTACTTATAAGTATGGCAAACCACTTATAATTCAATGGCTGTAAGTTTTTTTGTCATAAATAAACAATTATAAACAGAACCACTCATAGAAATCAATCTATATTCTTTTTTCATTTTAATATACTTTCATAGAAGTGTTTCTGTTATGTCATAAAAAAAACTATTTTTTTACCTCACAAGTGTCACGCTTATACATTAATTCCATAACTAATATAGCATACTTACCCGACGGGTCACGGGTAGTCTAGTATATATATATATATATATATATATATATATATATATATATATATATATATATATATATATATATATATATACCAAATATTTTATACAAAGCATAATAAATCGAATCTAATATGTTTATACATGTATATATGTATTCATAAATATAATATAATCAATTTTTCTAAAGTAATAGACATATTTCTTTGAATGATTTCAAACTTTTAAGAAAATATTAAAATTATTAAAAAAAACACAAACAAAGAAAAAGGAAACATAATTCCTGAAAAATCGGCTTCGGTTTAAACGGGAGTACCTCGACTCGTTCAGATCAAACACATTCCGAAAGAGCTTTAAAAGGTCAAAAAAATTATTATTACCAGACCCGAATTTGCTCTGGTGGAATGGAGGAGGAAGATGGTGGAAGAGACAGTCGGAGACATTAGCTGGAGACGCACTTGACAAATACAGAAATTAATTCCAAATGACATATTTAAATTAAAGCTAATGGATTCCGCGATGGTTATTTGCCAAGAAGTGAACAATGTCTGGAAGTGAATGTGTTACCTTATCCCAAGAGGACAATGTAACCTCTGAATCATGCGCTAAGTTAAACATTCCAAATTGATTCCCATGGGAGTTCTTGTGTTTGGCTTCAAAACATTCTTTGATATTTAAATTTCGATTCAGATCCAATTTTCTGAATTTTTTAGACTAGCTAAATAAGTACCTGACATAAATAAATAAATAAATAAATAAATAAATCATCATCATCATCATCATCATCATCATCATCATCATCATCATCGTTGTTTGTCATCATCATCATCATCATCATCATCACTGTTATTTCCATCGTCATCATCATTATCATCATCCTCTTACTCATCATCCTTGTCGTTGTCGTCATCATCATCGTCATCATTTTAATGATTCACATAATCATCATCCTTGCATCATCATCATCATCATCATCATCCTTATCGTTGTCGTCATCATCATCATCAGTATCATCATTATCATCATCATCCGCTTAATCATCATCGTTTCGTCATCATCATCGTTATCATCATCCTCATAATCATATTCCTTATTCTTTAGTCGTTGTCATCATCATCATCATCGTAATAATCATCATCATCATTCGCATAATCTTCATCCTTTCGTCATCATCATTGCCATTGTCATCATCATCATCATCATCAGCAGCAGCAGCAGCAGCATCACTTTCACCACAACCATCATTACTGCCACCACCGTATTCAGTTTAGTATATTTTCTATGACTTTCGAAGTTTGGGTTCACTTTTGACAGCTGCAAAACTCTTACTTCTCTTATGTCGAAATCCTTTAGTCCTCACATTCCATGAGCGAGGTTTATGCATAAAAAAATCTTATCTGTTTTTGTTTTCATATTTTTTATTTCCATTTTATTTATTTTATTATCATTTCATTATCCTATCTTTTATTATAATAATTCATGAGTTTATTTTAATTATAAATTATTATTATTATAATTATTATTATTATTTTAATTATTATTATTTTGATTATGCATTATTATTGTTATTATTATCATTGTTGTTATTTGTATTGTTATTGTTATTATTAGTAGTAGTATTTTAATTATACATTATTATTATTGTTATTATTGTTATTATTATTATTATTACCATTGCTATTTTGATTATAGATTATTATTATTGTTGTTATTGTTATTATTATTGTTATTGTTGTTATTATTATTATTATTGTTATTGTCATTGTTATTTTTATTATACATTATTCTTATTATTATTGTTATTGTTATTGTTATTGTTATTGTTATTATTCTTGTTGTTATTGTTATTATTATTATTGTTATTGTCATTGTTATTGTTATTGTTGTTGTTATTGTTATTATGATTGGTATTGTTATCGTTATTATTATTATTATTATTATTATTATTATTATTATTTCACATAGTTGCAATTTCCTTTATATAATCTTTATTACTTTCTAATTTAAAGGCGCAAATTGAAAAAAAAACTCTCACGACATTGTGCATTCATGGTTAATTATATGAACTTTTGCACGAGTAAAATTAATATTTTCTGCAATTTTTTTTACGATTTGCGTAAGCTGCCGAAATATGATAAGGAAATATTACGCTTGAATATTTTGATTTATACAGATTTTGTACTCATTATTTTATTGGATCCAATATATAGAAATGATTTAAAAATGATTTTTAAAAAAAATGCTTCACCACCAAGAATCCAAACAAAACGTTTAGCTTACGATTTATTTTTGCCTCTGCCGTTAATGACTGAACTTTGAAGACATATATATATATATATATATATATATATATATATATATATATATATATAAGCGAGATAAGACACTGATAGAATTCAGATGAAAAATCCTGATAGATATTACTTTAAGTAATACTTTCAAGGAGATCCTAGCTAAAAAGGAAAAGCTCAATATTTAAGAATAGAGCAATATATATAATTTTCGTGGTTAAATTTTAAATTCTGAAAGAAACAACATATAGAGACATATATTGGATTTAAGAATTTATTGCTTGACAAAAGGAATATATAGAAGGGGTTATATTAATTTCCTTAATCCAGGGATTTTCAACAATTTAACCACGAAACTATATATCTATATATATATATATATATATATATATATATATATATATATATATGTATGTATATGTATATATATATATGAGGCGATCTAAGGCGAATTAGACGATTATATGTATATATATGTATATATATGTATATATATATGTATATATATGAATATATATGTATATATATATAGAGAGAGAGAGAGTGACTACACTTTATACAAAGAACAAAATGAACAACAAAATAATTGTAAAAAAAAATTTACAAATTACAATCGTAGAAACGTTTATATTCAGCTGAATATGCAGTCGCTGTTTAAATCCCCTGCATTTAAGTTCAAACCCTGGGAACGGCACTACCCTTTATTGCACGAGCCCTTTTTAAACGAAGACCTTTCTTTGCAACTGCTTTGGCGAGGTTTTCCAAAGAGCCGTTGCACAACCCAAGGCCATGGAAAAGGAGGGGTCGAAAATGTCACTTACCTTTCAGGCCGAGGCGAACCTTTATCAATTTGTGGCAACAGGGATGACGGTAGGGGCGAACTGCATACGAACTCTTTCTTGTAATCCATTGCATTCGTCTTTTAATATCACGTCGGAAGCCATTTTGTTATTTAAACGGTAGTTTCCATCAAAACAATATGCATGTTCTCTTAAACAAATAAAATATGCATATATATATACACACAAACAGTATATATATATATATTTATATATATATACATACACAGAGTATATATATATACACACACATACACAGAGTATATATATATACACACATACACAGAGTATATATATATATATACTCTGTGTATGTGTGTGTATATATATATATACTCTGTGTATGTGTGTGTATATATATATAGTGGATGTATAATATATATATGTATATATATTTATATAATGGGTGCAATAAATATCGGATACAAAGCAAAAAGTTGATTAATTTTTATTACACTAAAACAAAAAACAATAACAAAGTGCTATTTTTGTATTATGTATTTTTGCGTGATAAATACAAATCCCGTATAAAAAAAATCACACAAAAATAGATTAGAATAGAACATCGTTATTGTTTTTGATTTCGCGTAATAAAAATAAATTAACTTTTTGCTTTGTATCGGACACTTATTGCACCCATTATATATATATATATATATATATATATATATATATATATATATATATATATATATATATATATTGCACCTACTGTATATATAAGAGCTCTTCAACCTGGTCAGTTCTAAATTGGTGACCATTTGCTTCATGTGTCCTCCGTTAATCTCGACATTGTTTCCACTCCTCCTGGACTTCTCCTTGACACTGGACTTAAGCAGTGCCGATTCAGGAATTGCGCAACCCTTGCCACACAATTATCTACGAGTGATATCTTTGTCTTTCGGAACTGAAGGGAGGCATCGATTCTTGCTGAATATACCCGGTGATACCTGCTGGAAACATATTGACGAACGAGGGGTTTAGTCACATAATATTTCAGATAAACCAAGTATCTCAAGTTCTTACAATTACCCAGAAATTAAACTACATTGGATTCACGGAAGCATAAAACACGTCCAGTTACGTCTATAAAAATTAAACAGGAAATAACTCTCATGGCTTAAAGGGGAAATAACCTGCATAGCTTATATAAATACAGTTTTTTCGTCTTTAAAGGCAACTAATAATAATTGAAAATAAATAAACATAAATATAAAGTAAATTGAACATAAATTAAAGAAATCAAGTATAAATATTTCTATTACGACAAGAAATTAATAGCATTAATATGCAAATGGGTTTACTATTCAAATGCAGATTGTCTTTGAATGAATAGTGTATGTAGAAATGACGCTAGAATAGAAATGTGTAAATATCTGTTTTTAGTATTACAATTAATTAATATAATTGTGAATAAGAACAAACAGATCGGAATACTACCTTATATATATATAAATATATATATATATATATATATATATATATATATATATGCAAGGTGACCCAAAAACAACAAAAGAGGCCATCTAGAATATATGCTGTAGAATGGAGAAAAAAAAAGAAAAAAAAGGCCAAAGACCCTAGTGTTTTGATGTGATGTTTTGAATATAATAAACTAGTTATGACCAAAGTTTCATTTCATTCGGTCAAAACAGTAAAAAAACGAGGCCTAATTAGAGATGGGGCCCGTTTTTTTATGGATCACCCTATATATGTATATATATATATATATATATATATATATATATATATATATATATATGCATATTGTTTAAAATTTTAAACAATATATATATGTATATATATATATATATTGTTTAAAATTTTAAACAATATATATATATATATATATATATATTAAATTTTAAACAATATATATGCCGCTCTGCATTTGGGGGTATCAAATTGATAAAAGGGAAATTTTTTCCCTACTCGCATTTAGGTAAAAAAGCACTTTCCTATAAATAGTTGAATTCATTCAAAAATAAACAAAAGAGTATCGCAAAACAAAAACGAATAAATAACACACTCACACACACGCACACACACATACATATACACACACATAAACATACACATACACACACACATACATATATACACACACACACATCTTCTTGCTCGTCCGTCGGAATCGACGATGACCAAGGTATCAATCAATTCGGCGTCAGGGGTTTGTGGGTCCTGAGATGGCTGATGAGGCCAATCCGTGCTCGGCAGACTCTTCCACACTCTGGACACGTGAAGGCGGTATCGGCAGGCTGTGAACAGGCAGCTCTCTCTTTCCTCCTCTTGCGCTTCTGCTGGTCGTGTGTCATGCGTTGATTCTCTGCCCTGTCGGCTCCTAGGCTGATGACGCAACGCCAGGCCGAACGTTTAGCAGCGCGACTCTCCCAAGACTGGGGGCTGATGTCAAAGTCTTTTAGGGACGTTCTCAGACAGTCTTTATATCGTTTCTTTTGGCCCCCTGCATTCCGCTTTCCCTGGCTGAGTTCCCCATAGAAAAGTTGTTTGGGGATTCGGCTGTCGTGCATGCGATAGACATGGCCTACCCACCGGAGCTGGGTTTTGCGGATTATGGTGGTGATGGTATGGAGCCCCGCGCGCTTCAAGACTTCTGTGTCAGGAATTCTGTCTTGCCAGCGGATGTTGAGAAGATTACGGAGGCATCTGAGTTGGAAGCCATTCAACTGTTTTTCATGTCTTTTATATGGCGTCAAAGTTTCGCAGGCGTAGAGTAGGGTTGTCAGGACGACCGCTCGGTATACTTTAAATTTGGTTGCGATTGTAATGCCTCTCCTCTTCCACACATTGTCTCTAAGTCTTCCAAATGCACTGCTCGCTGTGGAGATCCTATGGTTAACCTCAATGTCAATGTTGGCGGTGCGGGAGAGGGTGCTGCCAAGGTAGGTGAATTGCTCCACAGCATGGATCTTCTGTCCTTTGACAGTGATGCCGGGTTCATGGTATGCATCTCCTGGGGCGGGTTGGTACATAACTTCTGTCTTCTTTGTACTGATGGTGAGACCAAAGTTGTCACAACTGGTGGAAAATCCGTCCATTTGACGTTGCATCTCTATCTCATTTGGGGCATTAAGGGCACAGTCATCGGCAAAGAGAAGATCTCTGATGATGGTTTCCCTCACTTTCGTGACTGCCTGCATTCGCCTGATGTTAAACAATTCCCCGTCACATCTGTACTTGATGACAATGCCAGAGTGACTGTCTTTGAAAGCGTCCTGGAGCATGGCAGAGAAAACCATGCTGAAGAGCGTCGGGGCTAAGACACAGCCCTGCTTGACCCCGTTGGTCACAGGGAAGGGTTCTGAGGGGTCGCCGTCATCCAGGACACGAGCGGTCATGCCCTCATGGAACTGCCTGACAATGGCGATGAACCTGTCTGGAAAACCAAATTTTTTCATGATCCGCCAGAGGCCATTTCGGCAAACAGTGTCGAAGGCGTTGGTCAGGTCGACGAACGTGGTGTAGAGGCCCCGGTGCTGCTCGACACACTTCTCCTGCAGTTGGCGTGCAGCAAAGATCATATCAGTCGTCGCGCGGCCCGCTCGAAAGCTACACTGGCTCTCGGGAAGAAGACCATCTTCAAGGTGCACCAGCAGGCGGTTGAGAAGGACGCGGGCCAGGATTTTCCCGGCGATGGAAAGAAGGGATATCCCGCGGTGGTTGTCACATGACTGACGATTTCCCTTGCGTTTGTAAATGTGAACGATAGTAGCATCACGAAAATCTTGTGGTAATTCTTCACTCTCCCACATGGATTGGAAGAGTTCTGTTAGTCTTAAAAGCGGTGTAGGTCCACCAGCTTTATATACTTCTGCTGGAATTGAGTCGGGACCGGGGGCCTTCCCAGAGGAAAGTTGCTTGATGGCTTTGCTTACTTCCTCTGACGCGGGTGGGATGTCGAGCTCCTCGTTGATAGGCTCCTGGCGTAGTCGATCGATGGCTTCATCGTTGATGGAAGATGGTCGGTTTAGCACACTGTTAAAGTGCTCCGCCCATCTATCAAGGATCTGCTTTTTGTCATTCAAGACAGTTGTTCCATCGGAGCTAAGCAGGGGGGAGGAGCTAGAGGACTGGGGACCGTAGACAGCCCTCAGCGCATCGTAAAACTTCTTCATATCCTGGCTATCGGAATGCTCCTGGATCTCATCTGCTTTGGCGCTGAGCCAGGCATCCTGCATGGAGCGGAGTCTGGCCTGCACCTTGCTGCGGATGTTGATGAAGGCAGCTTTCTTTGCAAAATACTTGGGGTCACTCTGATGTGCACGGAGAAGTTGGCGTTTCTCCTCCAGGAGGGGCTGAATCTCAGAGTCATTTTCATCAAACCAGTCCTGGTGCTTCTTTTGCTTGGGTCCAATGATTTTGAGAGCGATGGAGTAGGTGGAGTCTCTGAGGTGTGCCCACTGATCTTCGATAGTGTCCGAGATGGTGAGGGGGACAGATAGCTTGTCTTTGATTGCTTCCTGTAGCTCATGGATGACATCTGGACTTTTAAGTTTTTCCAGGTCAAGGCGCTTTGTGACTTTCTGGCTCTGAGGCCGCCTCTTGGGTTGGATGTAGAGGCACATTTTGGATATGATTAGGCGGTGGTCTGTCCAACAGTCGGCACCACACACAGCCTTGGTCAATCTTACGTCTCTCCTGTCCCTTGCCCTGATGATGATGTAGTCAATCAGATGCCAGTGGTGGGAGCGTGGATGCATCCACGACGTCTTGTTACGGGTGGGTAGGCGGAACATGGTGTTGGTGATGGAAAGGTCGTGTGCAGCGCAAAGGCTGAGCAGCCGTAGGCCGTTGCTATTGCACTTGCCCACTCCATGGTGGCCAAGGACCCGGTCCCAAGTGGAATGGTCCATGCCAACGCGGGCATTGAAGTCGCCGAGGACGATGAGCTTCTCTCTCTGCGGAGCAGCGGAGATTAGGCTTTCCAGATCTTCATAGAACTGGCCCTTGGTATCTTTGGGGTTAGTCATGGTTGGTGCGTAGGCGCTGATCAGTGTGGCGGTTCTTGCCTTGTTAAGCGGGAGTTGCATCTTCATCAGCCGGTCATTGATGCCGTCCGGGATGCTAACCAGCTTCCTCACGTGCTCAGTCTTGATGGCGAAGCCCACGCCAGCCTCTCTGCGCTCCTCGCCGCTGCGTCCACTCCAAAAAAAGGTGTAGCCGCCACCTGACTCTGTCAGTTGACCCTTGTCTGAGAGGCGAGTCTCACTGAGGGCTGCGATGTCTACCTTATAACGGGCAAGCTCCCTTGCTACGAGAGCAGTTCTTCTCTCGGGTCGGTCAGCTCTGGTGTTGTCGAGCAAAGTACGGACATTCCATGATGCTAAGGTAAGCACCAACCCTTTCTTTCTCATGTCTCGACCGCTGTGAGGGAAACCCCGCCAGCCGCGGTATGCTGGCCAGGGGTGATGGTGAAGCAGCTATGTTTAGGGCTCCTTTTATCGCCCCGTCCTCATGCCATGGAGGCGAGCAGAGTGATCCTGAAAAGGACTGCTCAGTCGGCCAGCCAGTTGCCTGCACCCCCTCGCTGCTTCGGTCGAGTGGAGTACGACCAGTTTCTGGGCCGCCTGTGTGCAGGTTTGCAGCTACAGCTCCCAGTGATTTCCACACCTGCTGCTTTGCCGCTCGCCCATCGCCACAGGGCTTGGTGTTGACGCAATGTTTGACACCCTGACTTTCGCTGGATTTGGATTATAGTGAGGGGGACTTGCGCTGCATCGGCCTCACTCTCTCGTCCTGGCCCGCCCAATTCCAACGGCAAGACATAGTCGAGACGGCTGGGGACGAACAAGGGTGCATGAGCTGCCGGAGGGAGACAAGTATGCCATCCAACCGCCTAAGGGGCTCCACTCCATCGTTTCTGTCGGGGTTGCTCCCCTAGCCTTATCCATTTCCATGGCTCTCACAAGGCAGTGAGGCCATTTGACCCATGGCTGGGATAGGGATTGGTAATGTGTCAGGGCATGTCCACACGTCGGTGGGCCGTAGCACACCCTACTGTTCCGAGATCCTCTACTGATTCAGCCTGGAGTCGCATGACAACCAGTTACCGTGTGTGACCACGAGGAGGCACAGCAGAGGTCTTGATGATGGAGAGGCTGTGGACTGACAGAAGACTTACGCACTCGGCTCCTCGTTTCGCACAAGGCTAGCCAGTGGTGGTTGCTGAGAGCGAGATGGTGCGTAAGCCAAGACGCTACCTTATAGCTAACCCACTTGCGCATCACATCACCCTGTGTGCATTGCACACACACACACACATACACATACACACACATACATATACACACACACATACACATACACATACACACACACATACATATGTATATATATATATATATATATATATTCGTTTTTACATAAGCAGTAATATGTTGCTACACTGTCAGAAGCATGTTTCGGTCTAGTAACTAGAGACCTATTCTGGCGATATAACTCATACGAAAGCAAAGTTTGGAACGGTTCAGTTAAAACAAAATTTATTGTTTGACGAGAATACAAAAAATTTCAGTTTTTTCTTAATCTATGAATTTTCAGTAAATGGCCCATCTCATCTGAGAACATGTTTTTAGCAAAATAAATCTAGATAACTATGAATTTTCTTATTAGCACATAAATTGAAAATTATATCTAAAATGATTGCGTCATAAGAATATTCTGTGAAGATACAGGAACAGTAATCCAACGCAAGGAATACTGATATATTCCAGTGAATTGTGGGTTTTATTAATGTATATTCAAGGCTGAAAGGTGGATTTATTAAAATTGTATATATATATACACACATATATATATATAAATATATATATATATATATATATATATATATATATATATATAAGGGGTAGTCACCAACAATGTGTATTTTTTAACATTATTTTATTATTCCGTGTCTTGGTTTTTCATTGAGAATTCTGTTTGGATCATTGCAATAATGTTTTTAAATCATTGAAATCGTTTTTACGCGTTTCAGACGTTCTGTGAAGCGTCCTCGTCAGAAATTATTTTCAAATGTGTTGGAGATGTAAAAATGGCATTTTCGTAGTTCATTTGCAGTGTTTCCAAGGGATATATATATATGCGTGTGTGTGTGTGTAAGTATTTATATATATAGGCATATATTTATATATATATATATATATAGGTAGGTATATATATAGGTATATATTTATATATTTATATATATAGGTATATATATATACGTATATATATACGTACATATATACACGCACACATAAATATATGTATATATATATACATATATATATATATGTAGGTGTATATATATAAGTATATATAGGCATATATTTATATATATATAGGTATATATATAGGTATATATATATGTATATATATACACACACACACATATATAGGTGTGCGTATATATATAAGTATATATAGGCATATATATTTATATATATATATATGTATATATATAGGTGTCTATATATATACATATGCACACACGCAAATATATATATATATATATATATATATATATAACGATTTAGAAATATAAAAATATGATATATTCATTCATATTTCTTCCAAAGATTCCACGTCAACAGCAGTTAAGGTATACGATAGATTCTGAGGCGAACAGTCCTCATAAGTTTGTCCTTCATCAATACAGATTCTGTCAATGCAATGAATAAAAGTCGTGATATTATTAACACTAGCATTCAGCATCAAACACAAAGTATAATATGCAATGATATCAATAATGATGAAGTGAAGACAAGTCAACAATTTAAATGTTATAAAAAATATAAATAAAAATTTACAAATATAAAAATGGCGCTTTTACAGAATTGGGACGAGATTTCGTAGTCGATAAATGAAGTTTTCACATTAATGGCTTCAACTGAGTTTTTTGTTAATTCTAATTAAGTTATAATGGTAGCGTCTATATTATGCAGGCGGAATTACCTGAATATTTCTGAATTATTAAAAAAAAAAAAAAAAAACAACCCTAATCGTGTTGGCAGGTCAAAATTTCCACAATCTTGTTTGAATCGAAACGAAAAAGTGCCTACCTTTTGAACTCAGATTCTATTTTCTTTAATAAATAATTGTCTACTTTATCGATTTTCGTAATTTTGAGATATAATCAGCTTAAAAATACGAGAAATACACAGATACCATTGTTTTTATGTGATAATAAGCATTACGATCTCCGAAATCTCCGATTGATGATGTAGCGCCTTAAATAATTGACAAAAATAAAACAATTAAATAAAATATATATATATATATATATATCAATAAAATATATAAAAATAATATATATAAATACAATATATATAAAAAATATATTAAAATAACATATATATAAAATATATATATAAAAAATATATTTAAATAAATATATATATATCAATAAAAATATATATAAATAAAATATATATATATACATAATATATATATATAATATATATAAATAAAATATATATAAACAAAATATATATAAGTAAAATATATACAAATAATATACATATAATAAAATATATATATAAATAAAATATATATATATGATATACATAAATAAAATATATATAAATAATATATACAAATAATATATATATAAATAATATATATCTATGAATAAAATATGTATAAATAAATGTATATAAATAAAATATATATAAGTAATATATATATAAATAAAATATATATAAATAAAATATATATAAATAATATATATATATAAATAAAAATATATATAAATAATATATATAAATAAAATATATATATATAAATAAAATATATTTATGAATAAAATATATTTAAATAAAGTATATATAAATAAAATATATATAAATAATATATATATATGAATAAATATATATATAAATAAAAATATATATAAATAAAAAATATATATAAATAAAATATATTGCTACGGTAAATAATATCGACACTACCTATTGTAAAATGAATTGTTTCCAAATCAAATACCTTTTTATCAATGAAAATACAATCTATATATCTATAAACTAAAGAATTTGTGTGACGACACTTCTAAACCTATATACACAATAAAATTTTGATCTACAAACTTGAAATTGTTTTAACCGACTATTTGTCTGAAACATAGCACGTCCAGTAAATTTGTTTATATTAATAAAATATATACTGCTCTTCTTTTATAGAGAACTCTTACTAACCTTGTTTATTTTCTACCTATTGAATACGATTATGTTATATATATTTATATATATTATATCTATTGATATACATATATGTTTCGGCCAACTATTCCTTTGGCTTTCGTCAGGTAGTAATCGCGACGGATATGAAATTCGAATCTTCTAACTGCATTTTCAGCAATCACTGCCATCCGTAGTTGTTATCGTGGTCTCACCACATTTTGGCTAAGTAAACCTCTGACATGCTTTTAGGGATTGAAACCGCTATCTTCAGACAATGTTCATCTGGAACTGTAGAGATTCAACGTCTCTATCAACTGCGCCACGGGTCCCGAAGTGCGATCGAGGTCGGATTCTTTGATCTTATAAATCCACGTTTATTTATTATCTGATCTTCCATAGAAAAAAAATGAATTCCAATTAAGGAATAATACATATATATGAACATTGTCTGAAGATAGCGGTTTCAATCCCTAAAAGCATGCCAGAGGTTTACTTAGCCAAAATGTGGTGAGACCACGACAACAACTACGGATGGCAGTGATTGCTGAAAATGCAGTTAGAAGATTCGAATTTCATATCCGTCGCGATTACTACCTGACGAAAGCCAAAGGAATAGTTGGCCGAAACGTCGTGAATAAACAACAACCAATAAATGATGAAAAAGAAAACAACAACTAATAAAGATGAAAATAATAGTCCGAAATAAAAATAAATTAATATACTTATATATGTTATATCTTTTGAATACGATTATTTTATATATATATATATATATGTATATATTAGTAGAGCGACCCGACGTTGCTCGGGATTTAAAGAGGATTAACAAATGTTCCACACTTCTATTACTTTTATTGTCATCGAAATCGATGAAATTGCTCATTCGTTAATCAAATCAATTGATTGCCTCCTCCAGTCAGGAACTCGCCGCTGTGCACTGAGAGGGAGCTTCAACAATTCATCATAGTCTACATTGCACTGTAGAGAACATGTTGTTTATTTTATGAAATATAATGACTTGAATTAAGTTTAAATTGCAAAAGTCAAGTACAGTCCAATTATACTCTAAACAGAAGCATTCATTTTGAACGCGCCTCTGTCTTATCAAATAACCTATTTTTGAATTGATCGGCGGAACTATTCTGCTTGTGTGGTGATAAAACTTCTTGAATGCAATTATGTTGGTAGGCTGCATAAAAGTGTTACTTTTGACCAAAATTGGACTGTTTCTTCTTTAATCATATTTCTTCGATTATCGATTTTTGATACTTATCAGAGGTATTCCGATACAAAACCTATCTTAAAACACTCTCAGGCACATAAGGTACATGTGCGTGAAATTTAAACAAAAATTGGCCCAGTCGTTTTGGAGTTTATAGGGAACGACCTCACACACACACACAAAGTGCCTTTTATATATAAGTAGAGAAGAAATAGAGAAAAACATCTTTCCAGTTTAGGAAAAAAAATAACATTAAGAAATTTACGTGCGAGGTTTGAAGATACAGACCACATCATGCAAAAAAAAAAATCGTAAATTTTCAAGTCTGATAAAATTCTTTGCAGTTAATGAAAAAAATAACTAAGAAATTACGTACGGTATTTGAACCTACAGATTACGTCATGCAATAAAAAAAACTTACCCTCAGTAGAATTTTCACGGCCCGTTGTTCTATCATTGTTGCTAAGCGACGAGATGGAAAAATGGCTTTACCGATGATAGATAAATTGAAATAACGGTTTTTATTATCGATTATCGGTAAATGTCGGGGGGGGGGGTTCTGAGACAAAACTAAACATAGATCACTCCGACACTTATGCACTAACATTCTGTAAATTTTAAAGAAAATCTGTTCAGCCGTTTCGGGGAGTATAAGGAACGAAAACACACAAACAAAGTTGCAGTTATGTAATTGTAGATAGATAGATAGATAGATAGATTGTTTTCATATATATATATATATATATATATATATATATATATATATATATATATATATATATATATATAGGAAATTTATTACTGTGAGTCCAGAATGAGTTTACATATTGTTTCAGCTAGAGGAAGATCCTCAAAGAGAGGAAATATCCAACTAGCATCGTCAAATTCATAGATGGACTGAATTCTGACGATGCTAGTTGGATATTTCCTCTCTTTGAGGATCTTCCTCTAGCTGAAACAATATGTAAACTCATTCTGGACTCACAGTAATAAATTTCCTATATACTGCTCTGGCTACACATTGAGCACTCTAGTCCGGTTTTTTCACCACTGATAAATAAATAAATATATATATATATATATATATATATATAATAAATTCCACAGCCAAACAACGTCGCAGCCCACAAGAGCCATGACAGTCAACGAACCGGAAGTCTAAGACTCGAGTTTCGCCCTCATTTGGGCTACAAGAGCCATGACAGTCAACGAACCGGAAGTCCAAGACTCGAGTTTCGCTCTCATTTGAGCCCAAAAGAGGGCGAAACTCGATTCTTGGACTTCCGGTTCGTTGACTGTCATGTCTCTTGTGGGCTGCGACGTTGTTTGGTTGTGGAATTTATTATATACAATCTCTAACATTCTGAAAATCATATATATATATATATATATATATATATATATATAAATTTTTCGTATATATATAATGTGTATATATATATATATATATATATATATATATATACGTGTTTATATGTATATGTATAAATCATGGTGACTATTTGTATTCATGTATATCATCAATAAAAACGAATCCATTGGATCTCATTGACATATGATTGATAATCCCAGACATTTCTTTTTTCTTGCAAACTATGCCAGTATCTTGCCACGGTGCTCTTGTTATTATCTGATCTGAGACCGATCAAAAAAAAAAAAAAAACTGAAACGGATGAAGTATCTCTTCATCTCTAGCTGGACAGCTTCATCGCATTCTGTCTCCGCACATTTTTGAACAGAATTTCCATAACCAATATCGAGTTGGGCGGAGGCACAAAAAAAAATGTTCCGGAATATGAGTCACTGGTGCCAATAACTCATAAAGCGTACTCTTCTTCAAGGGGAAGCGGAAGGAACATCGCAGACACGTTTATGGTAAGGATTTAAAAAAATTTCTTTGTTACTGGTAAATAAGGTTGGCTTATTCGGAAACGGTTCAGTAGTTGGCATCTTACAATGATGAAAGGAAAGAATTCTGCTTGGATAAGAAAAATATAAAAAAAAATCTTATCGGTCATAAATTATATTCAGAAATATAGTGATACTGTCGGACAAATTTGAAATAATGCAATGTGACGGATGTCCTAAAAACTGTGATTATTGATGCTGTGTAGGTGTATGACCAAGGGAGATAACTCACATGTTGATAAAAATTCTAATATTCATCTACTTTTCTTCTCTACCATATATACCTTTTGGGAATATGTCCCCAAGCACATTAATATTAGATATTTAACAATAAATTCTCAAGAAGCAAATAGCATTGTCTCTTTATATATATATATATATATATATATATATATATATGTGTGTGTGTGTGTGTGTGTGTGTGTCAGCCCCTTTAAGAAACTCGTTTCTTATCGTTGAACATTTTCAGTGGAATTAAATCGGTCAATTTAGTTCTTATGCATAGATCATCGTATAACGATTAGATCACTCTGACTGACGTAAAAAAAAAACATTTTAAAATAAAACGTTTAATTTCAACGTTATTCCACGCGGTTAACGGTAGCCGAATGAATACGGTCCTCGCTAATCAAGCCAGAGATGGCTTGTGTTGCCGGGTTCGAATCCATCTACTGGTGTTAATCGTGCCACCCGGCACTGAAGATTCCCGAAAGGATGAGATACTAGTGTCTGTAGGTATTTAATTATTATAGTAAATAATTATATATATGTGTGTGTGTGTGTGTGTGTGTGCTATTTTAGAAGAAAAACCAAGAATTAATAAAATAGTAATCAACGTTTCGCCTCTATTTCAGGGGACATCCTCAGGATTTCGTAGGAAAAGTGTAGAAGAAAACGATTACAGACCACATGCGAGTGAAAAAGGGGAAAAAAATCCCAGAGTCCTTCCCATTCTGGGTAATGTGCGTGTGAATGGCAAGGATTTTTTCCTTTTTCACTCGCATGTGGTCTGTAATCCTTTTCTTCTACATAGGGACGAAACGTTGATTACTATTTTATTAATTCTTGGTTTTCCTTCTCAAATAACATAACGTCAACCATCGTTTGTATTTTTATTTAATTTTTACTCATATATATATATATATATATATATATATAAATGTATATGTATATGTATATATATGTGTGTATATATATACACATATATATATACATATACATACATATACATATACATATATATACATACATATATATATATATATATATATATATATATATATATATATATATACGGGGAAGTTTAACGAATGAGATCGATTCTTTAAGAGGAGGCTTATCGGGATAATGCAAAGTTCAACAATTTTTTTTGGGGGGCGGCTTATATAAATTATCAATAAAATAAGAAAACAATATAAAAATATATAGAGATTCATTCATTTAATCAATAAGGATGATACATCAATTTGGGGGGTGTAAGTAAGAACTCTTTACACCATGGTATTTCGAAGCCTAATGCTTCTCATCAGAAAAGGAGAGAAAATGCTCGGTAACATAATAGGGATGCGACGTCTAGCATTAGTTACATTAGCAGCGAAATAATTTTGCAGTGAGTGATAACATATTGAGACTATAGTGTGAGAACTAAAGTGCTCACTGCGATATGGGAGGAGTATAGCTTTTATTATATAATGAAGGTAGGTGTATAGTATATCTGTCATCGTGGGTTTAATATATGTGTGCAATATGTGTGATTAAACTCTCGGAGAAAATATAGGATAAGTGAATTGAAAGGTGTTTTTTTTTAATCCTATGTATTAATGGGTTATAGCTATGGAAAAGTTTTACTTGAAATAGGGCGTTTATGCTATGGCGGTATATTTTAGAAAGGGTCTCGGAAATTATAATAGGATTTAATATAATTTATTAGAAATAATTCTATAATAAAATAATAAAGGTGAGGGGGTAATTTGTAAGGAGTACAATATAGAAAAAAAAATAAGTGAATAAGATAGAGGATAAAATGAAGCAGAAAGATAGAGTAACCTGCGTGTTTATTGGCGTGCGCGTTAGAGATAGATAGATTTCCTAATAAAAAAAAGAGATCATAAACAAAAATGCTGGCCAACTTGCCCTAAACTCAAAAGATGCAACTTTTATTGCGTTTTTTTAAATTGTGTGAACAAGATAATTTTGCAAAATAATCAAAGTGATGAATCTGATAGGTTCTCGGACATTATAAAAGGATTTAATATAATTAATTATTCCTAATAAATTATATTAAATCCTTTTATAATGTCCGAGAACTTATCAGATTCATCACTTAAGTAAGACACTCTATCTAACCACCCAATACTAATGATTACTACAATACTATCTCATTGATGACTGTACACGCAATAACCCTTATCCCTGAGTGGCCTTCGGGCCTTGATAAGTGGTGAACCTCATCCATACTATAATAAAATAATAAAGGTGAGGGGGTAAATTGTAAGGAGTACAATATAGAAAAAAAAGTGAATAAGATAGAGGATAAAAAGATAATATCTCGTCCGAAACTAAAAGTCGCAGAGCGGAGCTAGGGGTTTCAAATGATTATATCTTTTTACAGATTGTTCTTTTATTGGTCTTTACCAGGTTACAATAATTTTTAATGGGTCAAATAACTATAATAAATTATGAAAAACCAGACTTGTTTATTACATTCACTTAAAAGCCAAAGTGGAACGACATTCAAAATGAACGTATCCCTGGACAAACATAGATCAATAGACAAGATCTATTGGTTAGAGTGATGAATTTGATAAACAAATCAGAAGTCTTTGGCCCACTACGATGCTATATTACACAACCAAGTGGCAAAAAAAGAGGCTTACCTCAGGCGCATAAATTATTATGACTTACCAGAAAAATTAACTCTAATCAAATTGATTCCATTATATCAGTTGCGTTACCTGATATGCAAACTGATCCAAGATTATTTGAAATAGTAAACAGTAACATGGTTCAATGGCCTTGTGAAAATATCTATAGAAATTCACCATGCATGGTTGATGGCCAATGTACTAAAAAGATATCATAAAAACTATCCTCTTGAAACTCACTTAAGTGGGGATGGTTATCCGTCTTATATGAGAAGATCGCCTGAAAATTGTGGTTTTAAAACTATGATTGGCAGGCATGAAGTTGACAATAGATGGATTGTACCTTACTCTCTCTTACTTTCAAAGACATACAATACTCACATAAATGTTGAATTTTGCAATTCTGTGAAATGGTGGGATCCTTCTACCGCTCCAGAAGATATCTCACTACTGATGCAATTCTCTGTCTGTATAAAAGCCAAGTGCATCCAAGGATGGAGTACTGCTGCCACATCTGGGCAGGAGCTGCTAAAAACAGCCTATCCTGCCTTGACAGAGTACAAAATAGACGTGGTTTAGTGGGGGATGCCCTTTCCTCTTCCCTGCGACCTCTCTCCCACAGAAGAAACGTTGCGAGCCTGTCTTTATTTTATCGTTATTTCCATGACAGGTGCTCGTCTGAGCTCCAATCCCTCGTCCCCCCTCGCCAATCTTTCAGGAGAAACACCCGTCTGGCTGAAACTACTGTCAATAATTCCCCTACTCTTTATCTGTGCCTAAATCCAAACGTAGATTCCATGAGCAAATCTTCTTTCTTGGAACTGCACGCCAGTGGAACTCTGCCGCTTGCCTGTTTCCCACCTGACTGCAACTTGGATATCTCCAAGTCCAACATAAACAAACTCCTGACAAACCGCCCCTTAAGTAAGACACTCCATCAAACCCCCTAATACTAATGATTACTACAATATTATCTCATTGATTACTGTACACGCAATAACCCTTATCTCCGAGTGGCCTTCGGGCCTTGATAAGAGGTGAACCCCATGTAAAAATAAATCTATCAAATATGTTTGCGAATACAAAAATAAGCTATGTGATGCAGCCATATTTCCTTAGCAAAAAAAATGTTAGTGGTGAACTTACTCGATATGAACTTGGTAGATATATCGGTGCTAATAATGCATTTTGGCATATTTTGGGGTTTCCTATTCATGAAAGGCATCCTCCAATCCAACAGCTTGCAGTTCATCTTGAAAAGTGCCAGAGGGGTTATTTCACTAACAAAAAGATTTTCTATTTTTCTTAATCGAGCCTGGAATGTCTTTTTAACTCATACATTTCTGGATTACTATCAACTTTTATACAAATATGACTTCTTGCATAATATACAGTTTTATATTTATGTACTAACCAGCAAAATTTTTTTTGCTTGACTAGTAATATCTAACTAATTATTTTCATCTGAGGATAACAATCATTCTTTGAAATTCTATGGATTAAGGAAATTTTTTTAAGTTTTCGTATGCTTGTAGAATAATAGATTGTAATTTTTAATCTACAGTGTTTATTTTGGATTCCTTATATATATATATATATATGTATATATATATATATATATATATATATATATATATATATACATACATATATATATATATATATATACTAATATATATATATATTAGTATATATATATGTATATATATATATATATATATATATATATTAGGGTAATATTTGGTAAAAAAAAAAACAGGGAAGAAATGCTCAATACTTATCAGAGCTAAATATGTTTTTATTATTTCAACCTTGTGGATTTGGGGTTTTTTTTTTTTTGTTTCTTTTTGCTTAAACCATTACAGGTTGTTTCAATCGACAGGACAATAATATTATCGTGCCGATCGTTCAGATAATTCTAGTCAAAATCTATATATATAAAATCTATATATATAAAATATATATAATATATATACATATATATACATATGACTAATGCCTTTAATCACAAATTAATATACGAAGATATAATTTTATGCGTACATTTTTAGTATTTACTTCAACAGTGCTCAATACATAGGTAGAGATAAGAAGTAAGTTATGAAAATATATATGGCAAATAAGCTGTACGCAATATTCCGCGTTTCGTTTTCGTGATAAGCCTGACGAATTCTCACGAGAATGAAACGCGTAATATTCTATGCAGCTTAATTGCCATATATATTTTTATAACATATATATAGAGAGAGAGACAGAGTGAGTGAGAGAGAGAGAGTGTGTGTGTGTGTGTGTGTGTGCGTGTGTGTGTGTGTGTGTGTGCGTGTGTGTGTGCGCGTGTGTGTGTGTGTGTATGTGTGTGTGTGTGTGTGTGTGCGTGTGTCCCAAAATAGTTTAACACATTTGTATGCCAAAAAAATAATTACATAACAATTAAATGAAGAAAAAATGTTTAAATTTACGTAGGTCGCCATTTTATTTTAAAATAGGTAAAAATTCATTTATATTAGTGTTTATGCATTTTTACGGGAATATTCCCGAATCATTTGGTTTCTTTGCGTGGTGATATTAGTTGGCCCGGAAAGATCGCCTGATCTAAAACCGTACGATGTTTTTCTTGTGGAAATATTTGAAGTCAAAAGTATTCAATCACTGCCCTCGATCTCTTGAAGAATTAAATTTGCTATTCCACCCGAAATGATCCATCGAGATATTGAAAACTTTTGTGAACGTCTACAATCGTGTGTTAGCGATTATAGGAAACATTTGGCAGATTAAATATTTAAGACTGTGAAAAAAATGGCATTATACGTAGATTTATTTATTTACTTATTAATTTTTTTGAACAGCAAATGTGTCCAATCATTTTGGGACAGCCTGCATATATAATTCGTTTTGCATAAAAATAATATTGGAGTCGTTTTCCAGCATATTTAGTCTCTTTACTAAAAAGGGTCGATAATCTGTCAAATATCAAAATCTCCGATTCACGAAATTCAAGAAGTCTATGTCATTTTTTTAAGGATCATTCTGCCATTCGTATTCCTTCAATTAAAAATCAAGAATTCTTCAAAGAATCACAAGGTTTTCTATGGATATTTGGACTAACATTCAATTTCTGTTTATTCAAGATTCAAGATTCTGTCATTCCGATCGGAGATATTTTTTAAAAATAAGAACCCTTGAAAACAAAACGCCGAAATTCTTTTTTTGTTTGTTTGTTTGGAAATAATTTTTTTTTTTGTTATTATTATTATTATTATTTCCGGATAATTTTATTCGCCGTTTATTTTTATTAAAAAAAAAAAATACAGACCTAAAATAATTATCTCTCCTTCTTTCTACTGTAAAAAAAAAATCAGCTAATACATTTCAAACTCTTTGCTTGATACTTGGCATATTAGAAAAAGATGTACTTAAAAATAAAAATGCAATTATTTATCAATAAAAAAATAAAATAAAATTATAATGGCAGACTATAACTTTACAGTCCAGAAGATTTCTCTTATATATATATATATATATATATATATATATATATATATATATATATATATATATATATATAAAGTCTGACTACATTATGTAGCCAGACTTTGTGGGCACCGTGTAGATTATGTAGCCAGACTTAATGGGCACTCTGTATATATATATATATATAAAATTATTACTATGATAATTTTTTTTAATACCTATGGTCATTAATGTTTCATCTTCTCATGAATCTATCAATGCAGGGAGTTATGATTACAGCTGGTTAGAAATAGGCGTACGTAAAAATAAAAATGCAATTATTTATCAATAAAAAAATAAAATAAAATTATCATGACAAACTATAACTTTACAGTCCAAAAGATTTATCTTATATATATATATATATATATATATGTGTGTGTGTGTGTGTGTGTGTGTGTGAGTG
Source organism: Euprymna scolopes (assembly GCF_053919585.1). NCBI lineage: Eukaryota > Metazoa > Mollusca > Cephalopoda > Sepiida > Sepiolidae > Euprymna > Euprymna scolopes. Next base: position 81,274,925 of record NC_136516.1, on the reverse strand, counting down.
TGTGTATTAGAACGTTTATATATATATAGGGTGTCCACAAAGTCTGACTACATTATGCACACCAGACTTTGTGGGCACCGTGCAGATTATGTAGCCAGACTTTATGGGCACCCTGAATATATATATATATATATATATATATATATATATATATATATATATAAAATTATTACTATGATAATTTTTTTTAGTACCTATGGACATTAATGTTTCATCTTTCAGGAATCTATCAATGCAGGGAATTATGATTACAGCTGGTTGGGAGATTCGAACCTGGCCACAAAACCATCCGACTCTATTAACAAGGAACAAGTCTGGCTACATATTCTACACGGTGCCCACAAAGTCTGGCCTCATAATGTAGTCAGACTTTGTGGACACCCTTTATATATATATATATATATATATATATATATATATATATATATATATATATATATATATATATATATATATATTCTGTCATATATATATATATATTCTGTCATATATATATATATATATATTTATATATATATATATGGCAGAATATATATATATATATATATATATATATATATATAGATATATATATACTTGCGCGATCGCTGTATATTGCCATTTTAGAACATTTATTTATAAATATTTTATTTAACTTGAAAATCGTTGTGGTTGACGGTTGTCTTGGGGTTACGTTCCTCGCAAACGGAGACATGGCGACATTCGTAACTTCCTGTGCTGATGATTCCGGTAAGATGAAACACTACTGTCTGCAAGTAATAAAATAATCATATATATAAGGCACTTTATATGTGCGCCTGTGAGTACGTTCCCTATAAACTCCGAAACGACTGAACCGATTTTATTAATATAAAATATATTTTATGTGTCTGGGAGTAATCTTAGATAGGTTTTATATCAGAATTCATGTAAAAAGTGTTGAAAATCGAAAAATCCAATTAAACAAAGTTAACATATCATAAAGCCTTACACCACAAGTGCATTTGATAAATTTTATTACCACACAAGCAGCGCCTAAACTCAACAGTAGGTTCTTTGATATGACAGAAGCGCATTCGAAAAGAATGGAACTATTTGGATCTTAAGACACAATTGAACCATGATACTTTGCTTTAAAATTTTGACTTTAATTATAGCCATTATATACATTTTTTTAAATCAACGATAGGTTCTCTACAGTGCAATATAGACTGCAATATATTATGGGCTAAGTTACTGCAGGAAGGCATGTGAAACTTTCCCCTTGGTCACCGCAATGTAACCCCAACTCAAGCAGGCAATCAATCGATATTATTGGAAAATGATCAATTTCACCGATTTCGATGATCGATTTTATTGAAAAATGGTCAGTTTCTCCGATTTTGATGACAATAGAAGTATGGTGTGGAACATTCGTTCACCATAATTTAATTCCGGGCAATGTTAGGTTGTCCTGCTCGTATATATATATATATATATATATATATATATATATATATATATATATATATATTTATATATATATATATATATATATATATTTACATATATATATATATATATATATATATATATATATATATATATATATATATATATACTGTATTAACAAAACCAAGATTTCAATAAAGGAATTGGTTGCAACAAAAAGTGTATTTCATTGTAAGTTACAATTGTTTCAAGATCGGTTGGACAATTTCAAGCATATTGGCGTTTGAAAATTTTCACATAACCAGCCTTTCTTCAGACTTCTTGAATAAAAAACACTTTGACAATAGAACATTATTTAAAGAAATTTCCCTTAAAGGAAATGAAGCATGCGAAAACATTTACACTGGACGCATCCTTTGTCAAGAGCTTATATAAATATTAATATAATATAATATAATCACCTGTCATAAATATTAATATATCACCTAATTTACGTATCCTTTTTGAAAAACCTGTCATAAGAAGTTTCCACAAAAACTCGTAGCCATTTAATATCTTTTAATAATACTATTCATTTAATTCCTAAATGAGATTTCTATATTTTTTTATTTCACATAATTAATTAAAAAAATTTTTTTTTTTTCTTTTATTTTTATATTTATAATATGGCCAGAACAACCTAGCTATAACGTTACGGTTATTTTTAGTTTTGTGTTCGCCCAATGGTGGCTTCAATGTTTACAAAATATAGACTATCTTATTACTTAGATTTCAGACCGGTTTTAGATTAATACTTTATTAAATAGGGAAATAAAGAATGACATTACCTTATATTTATTGATCCTCATACAACATTCCAAGCTAGGAATCCTATTCTATTTTTTATTATTTAATATTTTATTATTCTCTTTTGTTCTAATCTATTGTCGTTCTCGATTGTTGAGAAAACCTCACTACGAAGGGAGATAATCCATGACGTTATTAATTATCCAAACATTAATTGAAAAATTATATGAAACAAAGGTCGTCGTAAGTACTTATAACAGTTAAAGGGAGACAACTAGGGCCGTTTGATGTTTCAAGTCTAGTAAATACTAAAAAGCGTCTATGATTTATTAATTAATTTAATTAAACAGATACAGTAAAGGCTATGATAGCTTATTTAACAAATTAAGATTTTAAAGTATATTTTTCATCTTAAAACTGATTATATACCTATGGGTTTAACCTACATCTGCCATCCATCCATAATCTATTGGGGTTACTCATGGCTCCAAAACCAAAATTACAATTCGTGTATTGTGTTCTTGGATACCTAAATAAAATAATATATATCCTCTAATAATTATTTTGACAACAAAACCAGCCAGTAGCTACAAGTATGTTTCACTCTGATGAATGTGTTTGCATTTTTCAATAAAAACATTTAGAACAAGAGTAAATCAACCAGCAGGGATTCTACAAGCTTTGGTTGTCATAGAACAATATCAATTAATTTCCAATCCACTAATTGCTAATTAAATTTTTTATAAATGCTAGTTAATTGTTAAGTTTTTTTATTGATCTGGAAACGGTACCACTTATTTCACCATCAACTACTACAACTACTACAACTAAATACTAAAAAATGTTCGCGGTTATGGAACAATGTTTCTAATCTTTGTTGAGCTTTAAATTCATCTATATTTCCTATCCAGTTTAGAATAATAGAAACTATATTTGCTTACTAGATTTGCATTCTTCGTTTAGACTACATCAGTCCAAGCTATTTAACTCTACATTAAAAGTTGGCCTTTTATCACAGCATCTTTATTGTTATAAAAAGTTTTAAGTCAGTCACATTTAAGGCGTGATAGCAGAAATCTATTCCTGTGAAGGCATCCCTGTATAGCATCTAGCCTTTTATTCAAAATTTCTTCTTTAGAATTCACTATGTAGAAGGCTTCCAATAAACATAGATTGCACCCTTTTGATTTCTCATTTCTAATGTTGATTCTTGTACCCCCCCTTCTTTCGTTAACACCTTCTCTATTAGTTTCTATCTCTGGTTCCTTTTTAATGGATACTGCATGGTTTCTGTATATTTCCTTAAAGACGCAGCCCTAAGATATATCTTTCTAGTAATGTCGGTCTTAATCTCGCATTAATACACTATTTCTGAGATCATACATTTCCCACCCAATGGACAATTGCCAGGTATTCTGCAATTACATTTTCTGTCTCAGACACTTTCATTCGATGCTAACTCGTTATTATTCCTTATTTTGCTGATTTCTCTATTGTTGGAGCTTATTATTGTGTTAGTTAAGTTGCTTGATGTCGAGAAAGATAATTTTATCGAGTTTCTATTTATTATTTTGCTTAATTTATTCTCAGGAGGGAAGTTTTTATCAATTATTCCGAAGAATTCCCTAGGTATATTATTTTTGATATGCTCGCTGAACGGCGGATTGAACCAAACCTGTCTCTTGCGTCTATTTCTCTTATTAATGGTACCTCCTCGTCATTACCTGTTCCGCTGTTATTATTACTCCCTCCGTTCCCATTCTTTTGATCATTATTAACGTATCCCTTATTGATCTTCGGTTTCTTTTTAGCTCTCATTGCCATGTTATGCGATATTGTGCAGATTCTAAACTTCTGACTGACAAACAATATGGATTTAGACAAGCCCGTTCCATAGCAGACATCCTCACTGTAATCTCTGAACGTATATACTATTCACTGGGAAAAGCGGGGGAGGGCAGAGTGGTAGCTCTAGATATATCTAAGGCTTTTGACAGGGTATGGCATGAGAGTCTCCTCAGGAAAATTAAATCTTACGGTATCACTGGTAGAATACTTGACATAATTAAATCCTTCTTAGATAAGAGAAAAATCCAAGTTGTCCTCGACGATCGTACATCTAAACAGTGTGATATAAATGCGGGAGTGCCTCAAGAGTCTATCCTTGGACCTCTATTGTTCCTGATATTTATTAATCTCTCCGACAAAACAACCTCTGAGATGGGTATATATGCTGATGACACCACACTCTATAACAGGCATGACAGGAAAACAAATGAACACATGACCTCCAATCTGTAGTGGAATGGGGACAAAAATGGATGGTCACATTCAATGCTGCCAAGACTAAACTGGTTTCCTTCAATAATTACAAGAAACCTTCTCTGCCACCAATAGCAATGGCCAGTGACTCCCTGTCTGAGAGTACATCTTTCAAACTGCTTGGCCTAACGTTCACAGGAAACATGAGTTGGAACAATTATATTGAAAACATTGCCAGGCGCACTGCGAAAAAGATAGGCTCTCTCTACCGTGCTAGAAAACTACTGACACCTGAAAGTATCCTATACCTCTATAAGGCCACCATTCGCCCATGTATGGAGTATTGCTGTCACATTTGGGCTGGTGCATCTGCTGCTAGTCTCTCGCTCCTAGACAAGGTTCAAAAGAGAGCCGCCGATCTGATAGGCCTTGGACTGGCATCTTAGCTTCAGCCTCTGTCCCATCGACGAAACGTTGCATCCCTCTGCCTGTTCTACAAGTATTTTAATGGTGAATGCTCTGACGAACTGTAGACACTTGTGCCTCCACGACGTAGACACCCTCAAAAACCCGACAGGCAGCTAAATCCCACCCCACACAGTAGAGATCCCTAGATGTAGAAGACATTTCTACTCCAGTAGTTTCTTCCTCAGAACCGCTAGACTCTGGAATTCCATTCCAGGTCCCTGGTTCCCCAACTGTACTGACATGCAGAAGTTCAAGCGTAACGTGAACCGACATCTTGTTGCCAAAATCCCAACATAGTACCACAGTAGCTGATGCCCATGATAGTAGCCCCCTACACCAAAGTGGCAATGTGCCTTGTTTGGCGTGAAAATGTAATAAAAAAAACAATTTTTATTTAAAGATAAGGCATGAAACCACTTGATGTAAGAAAATAAAAATACTCCTTCAAGATCAAAATTTGCCAACTACAAGTGTTAGATGGGATAGAATTTGACCAAGAAAGCAGCAATTCTTCCCTGTTTGTCAGAAACAACGCTCCTGGAATGTCAGGACTAAAGACGAAAATTAGAGGGTGTTTAACTTAAAGCTTATTATCCTTTCCCGTTGAGACAAAGAGACGGGGATGGGCCACAGTTCATCTCCATAGTGCCTAGTTACTCCAAAAACAGATTCATTTGTTACGTGAAAGACATTTTTATGAAAATCGCTCCAGACAAGACATGAACCCATTTAATGTAAGAAAATAAAAAAATACTACTTCAAGATCAATATTTGCCAACTACAAGTGTTAAATGGGATAGATTCTGACCTAGAAAGCAGCAATTCTTCCCCTTTGTTAGAAAAATCGCTCCTAGAATGTGAGGACTAAACACGAGAATAAGGAAAGCGAGGATTACGAGGTAATCGAAATTAAACTCAACATTCACTTTCTATTCTCCTTAAGTTTTAACGTGGGTTCGAGTTAATAAGAAACCCTTGGGACACAAAACAAAAATAAATGCCCGATCATATTTTCTTTCTTACATTTTTTCTTTTACACAGGAATTATCACTTATCAAGGCTAGGGACACTCGAGGATAAGGGTTAATGGTTATACATTAGTCAATGTGATCCTAGCGTAGTAAAACATAAGTAGTTGGAATTTTGAAAATTGGATTACTTAGGGGGACGGTTCATCAAGAACTTGTTTACGTTGGACTTGAAGACAATCAGATTGTAGTCAGCTGGAAAGCAGTCAATCGGAAGAGAGTTCCACAAGCGTGCAGTTCTAAGAAAGAAGCTTTGTTCATGGAATCTACATTTAGGTTTAGGTACAGATAAAGAGTGTGGGTAATTATCGATAGTAGTTTTGGCTAGACGAGTGTTTCTTGTGAAAGTTTTGCGAGGAGGGACCATAGATTGAAGCTCGGCTGAGCACTTGCCATGAAAATAACGATAAAGCAGAGACAGGCTCGCAACGTCTCTTCTGTGAGAAAGAGGAAAGGGTATACCCCATTAAGCTACGAAGTCTATCAAGGCAGGATAAGCTGCTTGTAGCAGCTCCTGCCATAATGTGGCAACAGTACACTATCATTGGCCGAACCTGACTTTTATATAAGTAGAGAATTGCATCAGGAGTGAGATATCTGCTGGAGTGGTAGAAGGATCCCACCATTTTTCCTACGACCTGACCTTCTCTCATTTTTTTTCAACTGAAAAACCGATGCGTTCCTCTAATCAATCCGTTTTGAAAATATAATATGGGGAAAGATATGGATAATTAAAGCTCTGACAATGAATGTTAGCAAGACCAAAATGATGCTTAGTATTTGTAAAACTGAAAATCCTCCAGAAAGAGGAATTTTCCCCTTCTCAGTTTATTGAAAGCAAGTTGGTAACAGCTCATTTTACTGTGATATTTATAAGCATTCGATTCACCAAAAGTACCCCGGAATCATATGTAGGTTGTAGTATATATCAGTTTGGAAACCTAATATTAAAATCGTTAAATCAACCTGGATGGTGATCTGGCTTGCTGACAATTTTCAAGCCAAGATATCTAAAGAGAAGGTGTCCAAAAGTCACTAAAGAATTAAAAAATGTTGTCATTTTACCATTAATGGTTATGTTTTTCACTATTCCAGATATTTTACAGATAATATTTTGGAAATTAATTATGGATAAGTATAGCATTGAATAACGTACGCAAGTTGGGAAATTGTTTTACCAAAATTAAGCAATGCTTTGGTGACAACATAGTGGCAATGTCAACGTGGTGGTCATGTCAAATGGCCACCACGTTCCTCAAACTTGACTAGCGCCGACTTTTTATTGTGGAGATATCTTAAAGAAAGAGTCTATGCTTACAAATCTTGCAAAAAATTGAAGGAAAACATCAAGAACGAAATAAGAGAGTTAAACTACAATTCAGAGACTTGCAATTTGTCATGGATAATGTTTTGGAAAGAGCACAAATATGCGAACGTGAAAGTGGGCGGCATTTAAACTACATTATTTTTCATAAATAAAGATTCTTGGAATTTTACATGTTTTTTTTTTAATATTTATCAATGTGTTAGTCAGATTGTGTTAAAAAGACACAAAAAATAAAGAATCTATTTAGGTTCGAAACCCTTCAGTGACTTTTTGGACACTGTATTAATCGATAATTGAAAAGATTTATTATAATTGATAAATCCATGAAAATTTGTCCTCGTAGCATTGAATGTAGCATTTTTTGGTCATACTTTACTATAGAGTAAAAGTAATTTTCTAAGAATGCATGCATTGCCTTGGATATGTCTGCGTCTCTGACTTGTGTGACAAGAACAAACCGTGGTCTTATTTGCGAATATAACCATGTTGTACATAATTTCAATGTGAACTTTGCCTCATGGAACAATTTTAGTTAATGACTATCTGACACATAACCATAAAAAGCAACACCACGAATAACCACTTGAAATACATTACAGATATTTTGAAAACCTACTTAAAAGACTGGCTCCTATTTATTTTCTACACCCCGAGAGCAAATTTTGACGCAAGATCGTTCTTAATGTGGGGTAATATCCAGCTCACTAGAAAGGGGAACTCTGGATTAAGAGACAAAAGTTTTAAAATTGCCTTAGTCTAGGAGGGTTTCCCCTTCACCGACTAAGGACAGAATTTCAAGCCTGAAGGCTAGGTAACTCCCTGACCAAGGCGAATCGACCTAAAATACTGGCTAGTTAGAATTAAATATTAGTTTGTCAGATGCAATGCTATTTAAGTCTATCTTTAAAGCTCCAACTTCTTCATTTTTAATATTAGAATTAAAAATATAGAAGATTAGATACAAAATTAGATTTTTACCAAGAAAAGCTGTCAAGTTTGATGTTATTTCTCCTGGACAACACCAGATGGAAAATAAAATCCGGAATGTTGGAAAATACAGTTAAACGTAGCTATATTTTTTCTTTTCTATCTTTCTGAACTTTTGAATTCATATGATTTCAAACTCAAAGAAGTTTCCTAATTTCATTTATTTGGAAATGTATTTCGATTCATGGAATATTTCTGCAGCCAATTCTTTTGCTTATTTGGACTCGTTAAGTAAGGAACTATTTTGGTCGGTTCAAATTCTTCTTTGCTTTGGCTTCACAGACTTTCTAGGCAGACAATTCCAAGAATAATGTTGGCAATGAAATAATTATATTTCAGACACAAACACACACACACACACAAAGATACAGACATATATATACACACACACTGTTGTAGAGCAAATATGCGTTTTATTTTTTATTACCGTATTTTTCTGTTTAGTTACATTATTGTTTCAGATACACGACCGTTTTTTAGCTGTCAAGTAGCTTTTTTTCTGTAAAAGTCTGAGGAAGCTACCTGACGGCCAAAAAACGGTCGTGTAGCTGAAACAATAATGTAACTATTTACTATACCTCCCCACGGGACAGAGTTAGACACCAGGGTCGTTTTTTAACGTGGAGAAAAGGTACAAAAATAAAAAATTGTCTCAGTCGTGAAGGACTGATCCCCTCCACCGAAAGAGAACAAGAAATGGAAGTGCAGCATCTGAAGAACAGATACTACAATTTGATCTTGACCAAAAGGTCAAGAAGAATAATGTAACTAAACAGAAAAATACGGTAATAAAAAATAAAACGTGTATATATATATATATATATATATATATATATATATATATATATATATATATATATATATATATATATAAGCTAGCAGACCACACTGTCGTGCCCGGTCGTAAAATATGCATAAATATTATATTTTAATTAATGCAGATTTCGTGTTTATTTTCAACAGAAATACCATAGGTATTAAATGTAACGTTAAATTCCTTTAAAAATTAAAGTAAACAAAAACGGAAAGAAACTGAGACATGTCCATACGAGTATGTTTTTTTGTTTTTTACTAAACAGTCCACTTCTTATAAGTAACACAAATACTCGAGCTGATATCGAAACCAAAACCTACAGACTGTGAGTCAAGTACGATAACCATTAGGCAGCGTAACACGATCTTTAAAAATCCGATAAACCCCCCAAGCACCAATTTTTCAGTTTTGACCTCTTAGCAGCCCGTGTTTCGGATGAAAGCCGATTAAAAAGTTTTCCACGTGTCTGAATACCCTATATACCAAATTAAAAATCTGTAGATAAAAATTCGTTGAGTTTATTGGTTTAGAAGTGTTCTCACACACATATTCTCAGTTTTATATATATATATATATATATATATATATATATATATATATATATATATATATATATATATATATATCGATTGTACTAGCATTAATGCCTAGAATCTTAAAAATATATCTCAGTTGGAGTGTCTGAAATACCGGATGCCCCATTCCCAGCAAAATCAAATAGACAAAACCTTGAACAATATATAGTCATGTTTTGTTTTTTGTTTTTTGGGACATAATCATAGTTTTTGAAAGCTCTTTCATGGTGACTCACTTCCTAAACGATGTAGAGAATTGACCCCCTTGCATGCATTGCCTGCATTATGTGCCCTTTCAAGAGACTCATATTTCCTTACATATAAAATCGTTATCCACATACACGCGTTCCGCCGTATCTACATCTCTTCAGTGTGATTGACTATGACAGGATTCAAGCCCATGGCTACATTGTCTGTAGTCTAAAATGTGACCAATGAGATTAAATAATGTCTTGTTGTTGCCTTGACGATAATGCCAGCTTACGAAAGCAATGCATCTAAAAGAAGTATACTCTCTCGATCATTCAGGGACTGAACAGTATAAGATAGCTTTCATAATTTGTTTTATTGCCAAAAGCAAAAATAAACATAACTTTAAATGATAAAACCCCTACATACTCGAAGCAATGCCTCGTAGCTCACTGGTAAAGTTTCAGACTAAAGACAATATGATCCTGAGTTAGATGCAGCGAAACACGTGTACATGGAAAACCATTTTACCTATTTGCCTCTGTATCTGTCTCTGTCTGTCTGTCTGTCTGTCTCTCTCTCTCTCTCTCTCTATATATATATATATATATATATATATATATATATATATATTAGCATTTTGGCCCGGCGTTGCCCGGGTGTTGGCTGTATATGCTGAGCAAAAAAAAAAACGGTTAATTTTTTTTAACTTTGACCCCCATTATGACCCCAAAAATTTATTGTTTTGGGCTCAAATAAAGTTTTTAACTTAGATCCATGTCCACGGAACCTATATCAAAAATTTCAAGTGTTTAGACCCAAAATTGTCGGAGAAGTTTGGTAGAGTTCTCAAATGACAAATCGTTGAACTTTGACCCCTTAACAGCAAAATTACTGGCTGAAAACCGATCACATCGATTTTTCCAAATCTCAGTACCCTGTATATGAAGATTCGAGTCTGTAAACTAAAAATTGACAGAGTTATTGCGTATGGAAATGTACACATACGCACAGACATTGATATATGAAAACAATTTTATGCGTAAATTTTCAGTATTTACTTTAACAGTACTCAATACATGGGTAGAGCTAGGCAGTAAGTTATAAAAATATATATGGCAATTTTGACGAATTCTCGCAGGAATGAAACGCGGAATATTCTGTGTAGCTTAATTGTCATATATATTTTTATAACTTACTATATATATATATATATATATATATATATATATATATATATATATATATACGAGATATATATATATATATATATACGAGATATATATATATATGTGTGTGCATGTGCGTGTATGTGTCTGAGTATGTATATATATATATATATATATATATATATATATATATATATATATATATATATATATATATATATATATATATATATAAACTAGCAGGAAGATCCGACATTGCCCAGGATTGAATGATGATCAACGAATATTTCACACTCCCATATTTTTATTGTCTCAAAATTGATGAAATCGTCTAATTTTTTTATCAAATCGATTTATTGCCTGCTTTATTTGTGTCCCATTGCACTGTAAAGAAACTTCGCAGCATTTAGTCTACGATACATTATAATCTACATTGCACTGTAAAGAAACTTCGCAGCATTTAGTCTACGATACATTATAATCTACATTGCACAGTAAAGAAACTTCGCAGCACTTAGTCTACGATACATTATAATCTACATTGCACTGTAAAGAAACTTCGCAGCATTTAGTCTACGATACATTATAATCTACATTGCACTGTAAAGAAACTTCGCAGCATTTAGTCTACGATACATTATAATCTACATTGCACTGTAAAGAAACTACAACTGATTTTTTAAAATTATGTATATGTATAATGGCTTGAATTAAAGTTTGAAATTAAAAAGTCAACTTCCACAGTTCAATTATGCTTTAAACAGAAATAATCATTTCGGACGCGTTCCTGTTATGTCAAAGAACCGACTGTTGATTTTATATGTCGTGTGTTTCTGCTTGTGTTGAAATAAAACTTATCAAATGCACTTTTGATGTTAGGCTGTGTAAGGTGTTAACTTTAGTCAAAATCGCCTGCTCCTTATTTCTTCGGATTTTTTCGATTATCGATTATCGATAGTTCCTATTTACAATGCCCCCCTCCACGGGACAGAGTTAAACACCAGGGTCGTTTTTGAACGTGGAGAAAGGAACAAAAACAAAAGTTGTCTCAGTCGTGAAGGATTATTCCTTCACTGACAGAGAAATTGAAGTGTAGCATCTGAAGGACAGATACTACACTTTGATCTTGGCCCGAAGGCCAGGATTGTCGAAACCTATATAAAAATACTGCCAGACATGTAAATTACATTTGTGTGAATTTTTTTTAATCGGGTCAGCCGTGTAAGAGCCCATAGGAAACGAACTCATGCCCCCACACATACACACGAAGTTCATTTATATAATAGCAAACGTTTTCATTCATTTTATTTTAACACTTGAAAAAAAAAATCATCTCTTTCGTGTGTCACTTGTTTTTCTGCCATATCGAAATCTTTCCTCGTTTCCTTCTTTTTTAATTCTTCGCCCGCTTCTTCGGCGTGAATTCTTTCTTTTCCTTACTTCATTCCTTTTTTTTATTCCTTCTATATCTTTTTCTTTCGTCCAGTCCTTCACCTTCTTTTTCGCTCTCACCTCTGTTCGTTACTTGTTTCGATTTGTACCTTTAACCTCCCTCACTCTCTTAAATCAATATTCCTTTCTCTACCCCCCCAACCTCCCAATCCGACTTTTTTCAAACCTCCACAACTTTTTTTTAACTTATCTTTTTTTTCTCACTCCAACCTTTACATCCCGCTCCTCCCTCAATTTTAGACAACTATTCTTTTGCAAACACTCCCTATCTTACATCATACTTCTCGTTTTCTTTTCTCATCCCTTGCAGAGAAAAGAATGGCGCACTTAACTGTGGGAGCAGAAGAGGATCCGTTTTGGTCGTTTGCCATCGACACACGGTTTTCACACCATCACCTACGACCGAGCCCGGTTCAAAAACAGAGTCCGTACAAAAATAAACATGCCCTGCTCGTAATCGAATAGCGGATCTTGAACAGCATTGAATTGTTACTCGTTTACATCTGAACTCATGCATAATGAATTTTGACACAAACGGCTCCCCCTTTTGTATTAATCACTTTGGGGAGTTAACAGTAAGGCGAAGGAGGTGATCATTCGCAACAAGACAAATCCATTCCTGATTGTCAGACAAGAGATTCTCTGCCAATGCCTACTGGCAGGCAAAACTTTGGGAGTTGGGTTGGAATAGGGGGTTGGGTTTTGGGGTCCCTTTCGTGTCACCACTTTCATATCACAAAATGGAACAGTTTGTTTTTTGGCGCCTGGGCAGAGAATGGAACAAATGCCAAAATTGGGAAGGTTTTTCTTAAATACAAGGATATATGTTTTTTGTGTGTGTGTTTTTTTTGTTTAGTTTTTTTTTTTTTTTGTTATTGTTGTTGTTAATGATTAAATATAATACACAGAAAACGAAATATTAAAAAAAAGACAAATTCATAATCTTTAAAATATGAGACACGTTTATAAAGGTCAGAAATTGTACATATGTCATGTGGAAAAGTTCAGCAATTACACTTGTGTAATTCAGGAATATATATATATATATATATATATATATATATATATATATATATATATATATATATATATATAATTTTAGTCATTCTATAAATTTAAAAATTTATGACGTGAAATGGTTAAATTTCAAATCAAAAGATGTTTATTATTCTATGTAAGACAAAGAATACATTAGAAATATTTTAACTCCTTATCCTAAAGGATTTAGATCTCTACCATCTCTTCAGAGGAGAAAATATTAGCAAATAGTTATAATGGTTTACACCTTATTTGCTAAAGTCAGTGAAACATGGAAAATCACAATTAAGTTATTTACGTATTTAAATATCATAGAATAAGGGAAGCTAATGAAATAGATATAAAAATTCACATCCAAATTGCATATTAAAATCCGAAGTGAAGGCCTTTGATAGCAGTGTGGTACAGTGATCCAATCTGTATTGTGGGTAATCCACATGACAAGGTAACAGTCCGTGGGTCGATGGGTAGAACTGCCGACCATCAACGCGATGGTTATAGGTTCAATCCTTAGCTTGGGAGAAGTGCTAGTTTAGCGGCACTGATAATTTGTGATACGACGAAACAGTACTGTATGTCGATAACTACAAATATATATACAAATATATATATATATATATATATATATATATATATATATATATATATATATATATATAACAGAAGTACCCGTCGTTGACTGGGCATCAAAAAATGGGCCCTGATGTATGAGATTATGAAAGGTTATGAAAAGTGGGTTTGCCTTAAAAAAATAAAACCAAAGCAAAATATGATGAAAAGAATAGTCAAAATTTGCAGAGATATATCATTTTTTATATCAACTTTGTTGTCAATCGTAGCTAAATACATGTTTTAGAAAAACAGAAAAAAAAACGGAGATTCTATTATCCGCACTCATTGACCTATTTCAATTTTTTAATTGCAAAGAGAATGTAAAAACCATGTAAAACAATATAATATTTTACAACAGTTTGTCCATCAATAGTTCTTAGAAATGAAAATGAAGTTAGTCTTTTTATTTCATGACGAAAAAAGGCACAGAAAAGGGACATTCATGGTGACTCAGATGCATAATGAACTCTTCCAATTGAAGTGTTAACTTTTATATCTGGATGAGCCTCAAAATTAGTTGCTGTTACCCCATGTGTAATAAGATGGAATATGATTATAAATAAGAGTTTGTTTGTTTTTGCAAAATTACCTTGTTCATACAATTTAAAAAATGCCGTAACAGTTGTATGTTTTGGGTTTAGGGTAACTTGGCCAGCATTTTTGTTTGTGAAATAACCCCTCTGGCACTTTTTAAGATGAACTGCAAGCTGTTGGATTGGAGGATGCCTTTCATGAATAGAAAACCCCAAAGTATGCCAAAATGCATTATTAGCACCGATATATCTACCAAGTTTATATCGAGTAAGTTCAACACTAAGTTTGTTTGTTTTTTTGTTTTTTTGCTGGGGAAATATGGCTGCATCACATAACTTATTTATATATTCGCAAACATATGTGATAGATTTCACAGAATTGCAAAATTCAACATTTATGTGAGCATTGCATATCTTTGAACGTAATGGAGAGTAAGGTACAATCCATCTATTGTCAACTTCATGCCTGCCAATCATAGTTTTCAAACCACCATTTTCAGGCGATCTTCTCATATAAGACGGATAACCATCCCCACTTAAGTGAGTTTCAAGAGGATAGTTTGTATGGTATCTTTTTAGTACATTGGCCATCAACCATGCACGGTGAATTTCTATAGATATTATCACAAAGCCATTGAACCATGTTACTGTTTACTATTTCAAATAATCTTGGATCAGTTTGCATATCAGGTAATGCAACTGATATAATGGAATCAATTTGATTAGAGTTAATTTTTCTGGTAAGTCATAATAATTTATGCGCCTGAGGTAAGCCTCTTTTTTGCCACTTGATTGTGTAATATAGCATCGTAGTGGGCCAAAGACTTCTGATTTGTTAATCAATTCATCACTCTAACCAATAGATCTTGTCTATTGATCTATGTTTGTCCAGGGATAAGGTCATTTTGAATGTCCTTCCACTTTGGCTTTTAATTGAATGTAATAAACAAGTCTGGTTTTTCATAATTTATTATAGTTATTTGACCCATTAAAAATTATTGTAACCTGGTAAAGACCAATAAAAGAACAATCTGTAAAAAGATATAATCATTTGAAACCCCTAGCTCCGCTCTGCGACTTTTAGTTTCGGACGAGATATTATCTTTTTATCCTCTATCTTATTCACTTTGTTTTTCTATATTGTACTCCTTACAATTTACCCCCTCACCTTTATTATTTTATTATAGTATGGATGGGGTTCACCACTTATCAAGGCCCGAATGCCACTCAGGGATAATGGTTATTGCGTGTACAGTAATCAATGAGATAGTATTGTAGTAATCATTAGTATTGGGTGGTTAGATAGGGTGTCTTACTTAAGTGATGAATCTGATAAGTTCTCGGACATTATAAAAGGATTTAATATAATTTATTAGAAATAATAAATTATATTAAATCCTTTTATAATGTCCGAGAACTTATCAGATTCATCACTTTGATTATTTTGCAAAATTATCTTGTTCACACAATTTAAAAAAACGCAATAAAAGTTGCGTCTTTTGAGTTTAGGGCAAGTTGGCCAGCATTTTTGTTTCTGATCTCTTTTCTTTTTTTATTAGGAAATTTTATCATCTCTAACGCGCACGCCAATAAACACGCAGGTTACTCTATCTTTCTGCTTCTGCACACTATTCCACCATTCCTTTTTTTATTTCCTCACCTTCGTTTTTGCCTGTTTTTTTACCATGTTTGATGAATCTGTAGCCTTAACGGTATATAACCCTCCTCTTTTACCCTTTCTAGCACCACTACATTTTCTTGCTGGATTGGACAATGCCTTTCATGAATAGGAAACCTCAAAATACGCCAAAATGTTTTATTACTATTTATTACTACTGATATATCAACCAAATTATACTGATTAAGTTCATCGCTAACATTTTTGTAAGGAAAGCATCGACGAATCAGATCCCCTTTTTATGTATTTGCAAACATATTTGATAGATTTCACAGAATTGCAAACTTCAACATTTATGTAAGCATCGCATGTCTTTGAAAGTAAGAGAGAGTAAAATACAATTCGCTTATTGTCAATTTCATGGCTGGCGACCATAGTTTTAAAGTTCAGATCTTCAGGCGATCTTCTCCTAAAAGACGGATAACCATCCTAACTAAACTGAGTTTCAAGTGGAAAGAGTTTAGGATATCTTTTTGTACATTGGCCATTAACCATGCAAAGTGAATTTCTGTAGATATTACCACAAGGCCCATGCATCATGTGACTCCGTACTATTTCAAATAAGATTGGATCAGTTTGAATATCACGTAACTCAGCTAATCTTATGGAATCAATTTGATTGGAGTTGGTTTTTCTGGTAAGCCACAATAATATATGCGTATGAGGCAAGCCTCTTTTTTGCCATTTAATTTTATACATGTAGATTTTTGATTTGTTAACAAATTCATCACTTTGATTATTTTCAAGCGAAACACTGTGGCCAATAAATCATTTCGATTGATGCATGTTTGTCCAGAAAGAAGTTCATCTTGATTTTTTTTTCCAGGATTTCAAGTGAATGTGATAAACAGGTCAGGTTTTTCAAACTTTCTTGGAACCTTACATGCATATATTGTAAACTACCTGTGAAGCGTACAAAATAGACTTCGTGGTTTAGTGGGGGATGCCCTTTTCTCTTCCCTGCACCCTCTCTCCCACAGAAGAGACGTCGCGAGCCTGTCTTTGTTTTATCGTCATTTCCATGGCAGCTCCAATCAATCGTCCCCCCCTCGCCAATCTTTCACGAGAAACACCTGCCTGGCTGAAACTACTCTCAATAATTTTCCCCACTCTCTATCTGTGCCTAAATCCAATCGTAGATTCCATGAGCAAAGTTTTTTTCTTAGAACTGCACGCCAGTGGAACTCTCTGTCGCTTGCCTGTTTCCCACCTGACTACAACTTGGACGTCTTCAAGTCCAACATAAACAAACTCCTGACAAACCGCCCCCCTTAAGTAAGACACTCTATCTAACCACCCAATACTAATGATTACTACAATACTATCTCATTGATTACTGTACACGCAATAACCTTTATCCCTGAGTGGCCTTCGGGCCTTGATAAGTGGTGAACCCCATGTAAAAAAAAACAGAAAGTGATATGCCTGTCTGATCTGTATAGTTATTTATATGATCTTTGAGATGTATGTAGTAATCTACTTTACTCCTGATCTTAAATGGAACACATACATTAAATCTGTTGCCAAGGCGGCTGGAAAAATGGTGGGATCCTTCTATCGATCCAGTAGATATCTCACTGCCGATCCAATTCTCTATCTATATAAGAGCCAAGTACGTCCAAGGATGAAGTACTGTTGCCACATCTGGGCAGGAGCTGCTAGAAAGGACTTATCCTGCCTTGACAGAGTTTAAAATAGACTTCGTAGCCTTGTGGGGGATGTCCTTTTCTCTTCCCTGCAACCTCTTTCTCACAGAAGAGATGTTGCGAGTTTGTCTCTGCTTTGTCGTTATTTTCATGGCAGGTTCTCGGCTGAGCTCCATTGTATGGTCACCCCTCGCCAAACTTTCACAAGAAACACCCGTCTAGCAGAAAACACTATCATCAGTATGTTTCGTATTTAAAAATTCAGGGATTGGTCATCTCTCTCTTAATACAGATCAATCAGTCTCCTGTGCGTCATGAGAAAGTTTCTGGAATCTGTGTTAAATAGATTAGTCAACCACCTCAGCAAAAAAAACCTCCTCATTGACATGCAATATGGTTTCCATTCTTCTAGATCTACAACAGATATGGTAAGTTATATCTCTTAGAATAAGCGAATATCTCGATGGAGGCTTCTTTTCTAGGGCAATTGCCCTTGATATAGCAAAAGCCTTTTGATAGGGTATGGCATAAAGGTTTACTCCATCAAATCTCCAGCTACGGGATAGCTGGAAATGTCTTTTCAATTATCAAATCATTTCTCTCTTATAGATTCATAAGTGGTTGATGGGTAGAAATGAAAAGCTTACAGTATTAATGCTCGAGTCCCTCAGGGGTCCATCCTGATTTACATAACTGATCTCCCAAATCACATCCTAAGATCATTTGTAGACATTTATACTGACGGCAATACCATCTATGGCAACACTTCAAAGGCCGAAAACGACCAAGTACTTTCCCTCTCTCTTTCTCTCTCTCTCTCTCTCTCTCTCTCTCTCTCTCTCTCTCTCTCTCTCTCTCTCTCTCTCTACTCTGATCTTGATCATGTGGTGCAATGGGGAATGAGGTGGTTGATTAATTTTAATGTATCTAAAACCAAGATTCTATCTCTACATCATCAACGCTCTTATCCTGTCTGGCATCAATCGAAATGAATGACTCTCGCCTTGGGGAGGTTTCATGTTTTGACAAGCTTCTAGGACCGACCTTTACTCCTGATCTAAGATTGAACACGTACAACAAATCCCTTTCCAAGGCTGCTGAAAAAGTTGTGGGATCGTTCTACCGCTCCAGTAGATATTTCACTGCTAATGCAATTCTCTACCTGTATAAGAGCCAAGTACATCAAAAGATGGAGTACTCTTGCCACATCTGGACATGAGCTGCTAGCAGCACCTTATCCTGCCTTGACAAAGTTTAAAATAGACTTTGTAGCCTGATGGACGCCATTTTCTCTTCCCTGCAACCAGTTTCTCACAGAAGAGACGTTGCGAGTCTATCTCTGCTTTATCGTTGTTTACATGGCAAGTGCTCGCCTGAGCTCCAATCTATGGTCCCCCCACTGGCCTGATTTTCACGGAAAACACTCGCCCTACTGAAACCACTATACATAATTTCCCCCAATCATTATCTGTTCCTAAACCTAAACCTAAATTCCATGAACGAAGCTTCTTTCTTAGAACTGCACGCCTGTGAAACTCTGTTCCGTTTTCCTGATTTCCAACTGACTATAATAATTGCTTTTAAGTCCAACGTTAACAAGTTCTTAATCCTCTTAAGTAATCCGATTTACCAAATATCAACTACTAGCGATTACTACTTGTTTCTCTTGACAACTGTACACTAATTAACCCTTATCCTCGAGTGATCTGCGAGCCTTGATATGTGGTGACTCCTTTGTAAAAAAAAAATCTCGTAGCCGAAAACTGGGTACATCCTTGTTATTCATGACAATCCAGCGATATATTTTCAGGGTGCTGGCAATGGTCCTGCTCTCATAATTGGATCGGTAGAGAGCACGAGTTGTACAGTGGCGCATCTTCTATCTCGCTCGTGAAATATTGTGTCACTTTCAGACATGATAGAAGGCTTCTATCGCACTTGGGATTTGTATACAACTGGCCGACTAGTAGATGGTCTGCAACAAAGAAAAAAGAGAAAAACCAGTTTTTATTAAAAGGAAATGGAATCATGTCGTCTTTTCTAGGGCAACCATTTTATCGTTTCACATTGTGGATAAAACATTATGACATAAATTTGCTCTGATTGTCCAGAAATTGATTCAAACATCAAACGAACTTGGCCGTTTATAATTAAAAAGTGACAACACCAAAAATCCTACAAAATAAATTTGTCTAATTTTAAAGAAATTAGTTTGTCTTCTCAATTTGGAGTTCCGGTTTTATTCCGATTTTTCGTTTTGTTTCTGTTTAAAATTTTTTGTTTTATTTTTCCTTCCGGGTATTAATTATAAAATTTGATTGCAATGAATACTTTCCTGACACGTCACTTGCCCCCCCCCCCGACCTTCGTCCGAAACATTTAAAGAAGGTTAAGGGTAAACTATCACTTAAACACCTTTTTTATTTCTTCTTTTTTTTTTGTATTGGCAGAACACATCAAATTATCCAATTATGAGTGATGAAAATAAACAACGATTTTAATTTTTAAAAAAAGAAGAAAAAAAGACGAAACTAGCCATTTTGAAAAAGTAGATGAAGATGCAAAGCATGGAATTGATTGTATCCATTTCATATGATGTTTCAAAGAATTGTGTTCATCACAAAATCTGATATGGCTAGAAAGATTATTAGATTAAGAACATGATAAACTATACATAATTGTGTGTGCTTATGTAAGTGCGTAGAGATTGTGTGAATGTACGTGTGTGAGCGTGTGTGAGTGTGTATGTGAGTGTCTGTGTGTGAGTGGGAGTGTGTATATTGTGTGCGACTGTGTGCGAATGTATGAATGTGTGAATGTATGCGTACGTGAGTGTCTGTGTGTGAGTGTCTGTATGTGAGTGCGTGTATATGTATGTGTGAGTGTGTGTGTGTGAATGTGTGAGTGTGTGCGTGTGAGAGAGTGTATGAGTGGGGGTG
Organism: Euprymna scolopes; assembly: GCF_053919585.1. Taxonomy (NCBI): domain Eukaryota; kingdom Metazoa; phylum Mollusca; class Cephalopoda; order Sepiida; family Sepiolidae; genus Euprymna; species Euprymna scolopes. The sequence continues at coordinate 81,254,012 of NC_136516.1, read as the reverse complement.
TGTGACTGTGTGTGTGACCATGTGCGTGAGTGTTAGTGTGTGTGTGTGTGTGTGTGTGTGTGTGTGTGTGTGTGTGTGTGTGTGAAAGACGAAGAAAAAAGGACAGCTGAAACACAGTTAAAATTTTTTTTAAAAACGATATATTTACCGGTTTTATTCTAATCAGCTAACATCTTCATAAAAATGATGAATTTAAATTTATTAAATAATAGGGAAAAGAAAAAACGCATACAATGGGCTGGGTTTTTTTTTTGGGGGGGGGTTGGGGGGGGTATGCACGTGCGTGACTTTTTAAAACTAAATTCTGAAACGCGTATGACAAAGACATTAACATTGTAAAAATTGGAGAAAAATAACAAAAAATAGAAACGAAAACATTTTTTTTTTTTTTTACATTTTCACCCCAATTTGAAACCACAGACAGCCATGTTTTTTATATTTTGGAGAGAAAACAGTTTTAATGGTCGTATACTGATAAACAGTGACTATAAAGGGAGATAATTCATTTCTCATTAATTAATGTTTGCGATGGTGGTATTTTTTTTAGACACTGGACGGTATGGACAAGTAAATTAATATTTAGATTGTACTTACTTAACGAAATATAGGGGCATTTTAAAGGCGCCATTAAGTTGCCTTTTGTTTCAGGATCAAACAAGGGTAAATATGAAAAAGAAAGACGTTATATAAATAGCTTACGAACTGTTTCAAATTATAATAACAATTAGACAGAACGTTGAATGCGAAATGGAAAAAACAAATTCGCATAATTTAATTATTTCAATCCAAGCTAGGCTAAAAAGTGCTGAGACAGGTCGCGAAATGAATGAAGTGTTTGGCTCTAGAACTATTACTGAACGCACAGCACAATGGTAGTTTAAGAACTTTCTTGGCGGCGACGAGAGTCTTGAAGATGATTAACCTAATGGCCGGCGATCGGATATTGTCAACGGTCAATTAAGAGCCTTAGTCGAAGCCAATCAACGTACAACTGTTCGAGAACTTGCTTTGAAAAAAGCTTTACTTCGTAATATTGTTAAAATGGACTGGTAATAGGAGTCAGTGACGGGTGCTCAGGATTTTATATTAAGTTTAAATCATGAAATTAATTTGAAATTACTTATATTTCTGTTTGAGAGGTAGCTAGTGGAATTTAAGCAATGCTATTCCTAATGGTTATATTATAATCATTGTTATTTTTACTGTTGCTATATTGATTATGATTTATGCGTTTTGTTTTTATCTTGTTCTCTAGTATTTTGTTATTGTTTGCATTATTAATCATTTTTAAGTTTCGTGTAGTTTAAGTGCCATAAAATATGTATTTTAATATTTTACCATGTATATATATATATATATATATATATATATATATATATATATATATATATACAGGGTGTCCACAAAGTCTGGCTGCATAATCTACACGGTGCCCACAAAGTCTGGCTACATAATCTACACGGTACCCACAAAGTCTGGCTGCATAATTTACACGTGCCCACAAAGTCTGGCTGCATAATCTACACAGTGTCCACAAAGTCTGGCTACATAATCTACACGGTGCCCACAAATTCTGGCTGCATAATCTACACGATGCCCACAAAGTTTTGCTGCATAATCTACACGGTGCCCACAAAGTCTGGCTGCATAATGTAGCCAGACTTTGTGGACGCCCTGTATATATATATATATATATATATATATATATATATATATATATATATATATATATATATATATATATATATATTAGTGTTGGGATAATTAATCGGGAATCGGAAAAATCGGGATATTTGAGGGTATCGAAATCGGTATCAGAATCGCAAAAAATTTGTGCCTATTTTCCGATGCCAATAACGATTTTTTTTTAATTGTTTTTTTTATTTGATTTTGTTTAAAGCTAAATCTTCCTTAGCTGTTAATAATGATGAAATAATAAATATTTGTTGATCTTAAACCACCAGTGAAGCTCAAATCGATAGATCGTCCACACAAGTATATTTTTACGTTTAGGAAAATATTTGCACATTTAACATGTGTGTGTTTACGGTAATCAGAGAAAAATACAATTATATAGTTAAATATTGAGAGATTTATAAATAATCGGATTCGGTAATTGTATCTGTTGTGGGGAAATCACCCACCAAATGGACTGTTCTATCCATTATATAGACCATAGACCTTTCTGATCCCAGGTGTGGATTAAACACCAGAGCGACCCTCGCCTGCTCAGTGACGTTTACTACTCTTTTCAGTTGTAACCTTTTACGCTGTTGTTCCAGTAAATACATTGTTTAAACTCTATTCCGTTGTTCTGTTTTCTTTGTGACATTAGATTCTAAAAAACTAAACACTGACGACATTGGATTCAAGGAGCATACTAAAGTCGAAACCAGTAACGACATTGAAAAAAAAATACTCGTGTTGAAATAGTATTCTAAAAATACTAACGACGTCGAACTCTAATGTTATCAAGCCTAAGGAAGTGTCTAACATAACACTTGCAACTGAAAGGTTCACGGTAACTAAAAAAAAATTAAACGCAGATCATTACGGAAAAAAAAGAGTTGAAAAGAAAAACGTTCGTAACGACTTTCAAAGATAGCGCTGTACTTTTGCAAAAAGACAAAGGTTCGTCTCTACTTAGAAAGGTACATTTTTATACTTTTGGAAAAAGAATTCGTCACTTGTGGTCTTCGCTGCTTAAATCGGGCGTTATTTTTTTTTTCTCTGGAGAAAAATATACACTTGATTTTTTTTCTTTAGACAATGAATTTTTTTTCTGTTCGTTTTACTGTCTGGAAGAAGAAATAAGAAAGAATAAAACGGTTTTGTAAAATTCAGCGAGTGTTTTGAAACTGCGAATGCTGACAAAGAAAAATGGACGAATTGAAAGTAGCGTTGGAACATTTGACTAAGTTGCATATCGATGCCGCAAAGCGTCAGTCACAATTCGAGGAACAGCAAAAGAAATTGCAAAAACAGTTAGCGGAATGTCAAATACGAACCGAAAAACAGTTAGCCGAACGTCAATTACGAACAGAGGAATTACTTACAGAAATTGTTAAAAAATAATGTTAACGCGGAAAGCAATTCAGCATTTTCTTAGAATACAATGTGGACCGCGTTAGACAATTTTAAATACGACGAAGAGGAAAAATCATTCGCAGCGTATTTTCGGCGTTATGGAGATTTTTTTTAATATTGACTGCAGCAACTGGTCTGATCAAAAGAAAACCAGACTTCTACTACGAAAATTGGAAACGGCTGAGCATGATAAATTCATGGATTACATCTTGCCTCGGAAAACAGCAGATTTATCATTCAATGAGACGGTAAATTTGTTAACAGAACTTTTCTCGCCGAAAACGTCTCTTTTCCATAAGCGTTAGAGATATTTGAATGCGGTAAAAGACAATAATAACGATTTTGCCACCCACGCAGCTATAGTGAATAAACACTGTGATGACTTTAAATTGTCTGAACTAACAGCAGACAATTTTAAATGTCTTGTGTTTGCACAAGGGTTAACCTCGGGAGAAGATGTGGAAATCAGGCGCAGAGTCCTTACAAAATTAGAAAATGAACCGAACTTAACACTTCAAAAATTGACTGAGGATTGTCAAAAAGTAGAAATTATAAAAAAAGATGAAAGAAATATCGAAGCAGGCATCACGAATATAAAAGAGTAACTAAGAAAAAACCGTCGAAATGGCACACAGACACTAACCACTGAAACTCAGAAAAACTAAAAGCACCGAGTGCTTGTTTCAGATGTGGTGGAATACATTGGGTAAGGGATTGCCCATTTTTAACAAAAAGATGCCATTTATGCAATAAGATCGGTCATAAAAATTCGCTCTGTAGGAAAACTCAGAATAGAAGCCGTGTACATCAAACCAGCACTAAGGACGTAGTAGATGAAAATCTACGCAAATATGTAACGGTTAACATTTTCACCAAGGCTATTAAATTCCAATTAGACAGTGGATCGGATCTTTCAATAATAAATCTCAAAACGTGGAAAATATTACGAAAGCCGACTATGTTAAAAACTACTAGAACGGTGACGGCCGTTAATGATACAAAAATTTATTTTGAAGGTGTATTAATTACAAACGTCACTTTACGGGGGAAAACAAAAAAAAAACTAAGATTATATGTGCTAAAAGATAGTGAGAACCTGTTCGGTTCTGACAGCACGGCGGAGTTTCGTCTCTGGGAACTTCCTATATCCACATTCTGTAAGAAACTAGATACCCGCCAAGCAGAAACGGAGAAACTTATAACTTTTAAAAAAGAATTCACAAACGTATTTACTCCTGGCCTGGGGAGATGTAGAAAAATGGCTGCAGATTTTAAGTTGAAACCTGGCACACAACCGGTGTTTAAAAAGAAACGTAATGTCCCGTTTGATTCCCTGAACAAATTAAATCAGGAACTAGCATCGGTATGCTGGCTAAAATTGAATATAGTGAGTGGGCTTCTCCGGCAGATTGCGTAAAGAAAAGGTCCGGGGAAATTCGCGTTTGCGCCGACTTCGCGACCGGACTCAACGGGTCCTTAGAAGATTTTTCCTATCCATTACCTTGTCCAGAAGAAGTGTTCACGAAATTAAATGGCGGCAAGTTTTTTTTTTTAAGATCGACCTAAGCGACGCTTACCTACAGATTCCGATAAACGACAAAAGCGCTAATCTCCTCTGTATTAACACTCATCGGGGTATGTACAGATACGAAAGACTCGCGTTTGGCGTCAAGGTGGCACCCGCAACATTCCAGCAACTAATGGATACTATGCTGTCCGGCTTGGACACCGCAATCGCATATCTTGATGACATTATAATAACGAGCAAAAGCAGGGAGGAACATGAAAAATATATCAGACAAGTATTCAGTCGAATACAAGATTATGGGTTTAAGATCAAAGCAGATAAATGCGAGTTCTTTTTACAAACAATTGAATACTTGGGTCAAATAATCGATAAAGATGGCAGACGCCCAGACCCAGATAGGGCGACCACTATTAAGGAAATGCCGGCACCAGTAAACAAAACTCAATTGCAGAGCTTTTTAGGTTTGGCAAATTAATACCAGGGGTTCATCCTAAATATGCACAAATTGACCGCGCACCACTTAATGAATTGCTGAAAAAGGATAAGGCTTGGGAGTGGACAGAAGATTGCCAGACATCATTCCAAGAAATAAAAAGAATTCTGACTTCAAAACTATTCCTAGCGCATTTCAACCCGCAGTTGGACATAATAGTAGCTAGAGACGCTAGTCAATATTGCGTCGGGGCGTGCATGCTACATCGAATGGCGGATTGCTCGAAACAGCCAATTGCTTTCGCATCATGGACTCTCTTGCCAGCGGAAAAGAATTATTCTCAGATCGAGAAATATGTCCTATTTGCAGTTTAAAATTTTACCGGTTCTTGTACGGAAGACATTTTTTTCTACAAACCGACCATAAGCCGTCGATATCCATTTTTGGATAAAAAGGAGCTCTCAACATTCACTGCGAACCGACTATTAAGATGAGGAACTATTCTGCTGAACTATAATTTTACAATTCAATTTCTCCCCTCAAAACAACTAGCCCATGCAGACGGTCTATCGAGACTGATTCCTGCCAAAATGGAACCTCTTAAAGATTCAGTAATCGCGGCACTACATATTAATAGTGATGTAAAAACCATGATAAACAATATTATCCGCGAACTGCCGGACAAACTTCAAGAAATTAAGTCAGAATCCCTAAATGACAATTTCATTCAAACCACGAAGCAGAAATTAGCACTGAGTGACACCAGTTCAGACATTTTTTCTGGTTGCGACGAAATACTGTTATACGGTGAAAGGGTTGTCATCCCCCAAACTCTTCAAAAAAGAATTTTCAGAGATTTTCACATGGAGCATCCAGGAATAAACAGAATGAAAATCCTAATGAGAAGTTTTGTTTATTGGCCAGCTATGGACCAAGATATTACCGACATGGTGAACAGATGCAAAGGCTGTGCTTTGGTTGCAAAAGCACTACCGATAACATATAAACCTTGGCCTAAGGCTGAAAAACCATTGTGGAGCCACATCGATATGCGGGACCTGTGGAGGATTTTTACTACCTGATAGTAGTTGACTCTTACTCTAAATGGCCAGAGGTTTAAGATGCAAAAAAAACGACCACGGCAACAACGACAAATTTTTTATTGGAATTGTTTGCTTGGTTTGGGGTTGTAGACTGTCTTGTTAGCGACAATGCTACACAGTTCACCTCGACAGAGTTCAGAGAATTCTGCGGGACATATCAAGTCAAGCATATTACGACACCCCAGTACCACGCCAGAAGCAACGGTCAGGCCGAACGCTTCGTCGGTACGCTTAAAAGAGCATTAAAAAAGGCGTCCGGTACACCGACAGAAAAGGCCCTTCAGCAATTTCTGCAGGTTTACAGAATCACGAGAAATCCGACCAAACCAGATGCGAGATCCCCGGCAGAAATCATGTTTGGACGGAAAATAAAATCCGTATTTGATAAACTGGTACCCAAACACATAATACACAACAGAACCTCTACAATGCCAACGAAACGGTTTAACAGCGGAGATAACGTGTATTTTAGATATTTTAGAAATAATGTTTCTTTTTGGGAACAGGGCACGATCTTACGAAGAATCGACCATGTTACATACATCATTCAGGGCCCAAAGTTCCAAAATAAGAGGCCCCTGAACCAAATCAGGAAACGCTTCTACGAGGATCAAGAAGAACCACCGCAGGACGGCAGTGAGGCGATTGAAACTGTGTATGACTTTTTTGACATAGACTCTCCAAAAGGGATGTCAGAACCGAGACGCTCCGGTAGAAAGAGGAAGCGCACAGACCACTTGGTGGTCTGCCCCAAAAGGAAAAAATACTGATTTTATAATCGCGGAAATCAGCTTGGGAGGGGGTGTTGTGGGGGAATCACCCTTCAAATGGACTGTTCTATCCATTATATAAACCATAGACATTTTTATCCCAGGTGTGGATTAAACACCAGAGCGATCCTCGCCTGCTCGGTGACGTTTACTACTCTTTTCAGTTGTTTCGGTAATACATTGTTTAAACTCTATTCCGTTGTTCTGTTTTCTTTGTGGCTTATTGCAAGCCATAACAGTATCGGAATCGGGAAAATATTGGAATCATCCCATCACTAATATATATATATATATATATATATATATATATATATATATATATATATATATATATATATATATATATATATATACTATCAAATGTGCCCGTTGTTGACTGGGTTAAAAAACAGCCTACAGAAAATGGACTCTGATTTATGAAAGTATGATAGTTTATGAAAAGGAAGGGTTGTAAAGAGATAGCTTGTGCCTATTTCTATTCTATGGAGGCACAATTTTATTATACCATCCCTATTTAAGTTAAAACATACTTATCAAATATTATTATGTACATCTTTATCAAAAACATATGTAAACGTTTTTTTTTATATTTTAATTTTTTTATTTCCATACTTTGTGGACCAGGCGCGAACGCAGACCCCACAATTTTAATGAACCACCGTTCTTCCAGATCAAACATACCCATTCCTGTGTCTCGATACATCTTCTATCATTATATGTAATCAGTTTTTTTAAAATAGTAAACCATATAGGAGCCTATTCGTGACCAGACACACAGACACATTCAGCTTTATATTATAGAATATATATATATATATATATATATATATATATATTTCTGTGAGCATACGTTGGGTTATTTTTAATTATATTTCAACTTTTATACCTTTCCTTTAATTTATGAAGTTCAAT
>NC_136516.1:81213679-81241179 GCF_053919585.1 Euprymna scolopes | reverse complement strand
TATATATATATATATATATATATATATATATATATATATATATATATATATATATATAATATTTAAATACGCTTTATGGGTAATAACATCATTAAACATTTGAATAACGTTTGAACGTATATTTTTAAATCAATGATAACTAGCAAACCCCATGGAAATTCCACGGTAGTTAAAAAAATTAAAAACACGTTATAAATATAATGAAACAACGACGAATTTAAATTAAATTTTAGCAAATTCTTTTTTAATCTTCTAAAGCTAAAAAGAATTGATTTAAATAATTTAGATTTTTTCAATTAAACTTTAACATTTTATTGCTTTGTTTTGTTTTGTTTTTTTATGAATGAAATATTGATATAAATTATAAGTGGACAGATGTCAATTCACTTGCATAGTTTTTCAAACTTTGAAAAGAAGCGATATTTTAAAAAAAAATTGTTTTTTTTTAAACTTAGTTTCCGCTCAACATGATTTTTTTTTTTTAATTTTAAAATAAAATAACCAATTAAAAACCGTAAACAAACATCCATGTTTTTTTTATGTTTTGGAGAGGTAATGGTTTTAATGATTTTAACTGATAAAGAGCGACCATGAAGAGAGGTAATTCGGTATTAATTAATGCTTGTGATGATCATGATTTTTTATGACTCTGGATGCACGGACAAGTTAAATTAATATTTAGATAATTTCATTAGGTTAAAACATGATACATACACACACACACACACACACACACACACACACACACATATATATATATATGTATATATATATGTATATATATATTGCACACAATATTGTTAACATGGCAATATATATATATATATGTGTGTGTTTGTGTAATTATTTCATGCATCCACATAAAATGTTATGAGAATATAATATTTTATTTATCAGTATACTTCAAAATTGCTTAGCACGTGAGTAGAGTGTATACATACATACATATATATATATATATATATATATAAAAGTGAGCGTGTCTGTCTGTCTGTCTGTGTGTCTGTCTGTCTGTCTGTGTACATTTCCCTGCGCAATAACTCTGTCAATTTTTAGTCTATAGACTCGAAATTTGAAATACCGGGTACTGAGATTTGGGAAAATCGATGTGACGGGTGTCAGCCAGAAATTTGGCTGTTAAGGGGTCAAATTTCAACGATTTGACCTTAAAGAACTCTACCAAACTCCTCCGACAATTTTGGGTCTAGACACTTGAAATTTTAGATATAGGTTCCTTGAACCTGGATCTAACTTAATAAAGTTATTTGAGCCGGAAACTATAAATTTTAAGGGGTCATAATAGGGGTCAAAGTTTTAAAAAATTAACAATTTTTTTTGTTGTTTTTTTGCTTGTTTTGCACAGCATACACCTCCAAACACCCGAGCAACGCCGGGCACCCCTGCTAGTATATATATATATATATATATATATATATATATATATATATATATATATACATATCTTTAATGACAACAGAACCATCTTTCGACATCAGGGGAGACATTAAAGGGGTAAGAGGGTCAAATAATTGGCGCAGGAGTCCATAAAATTCCGTCCAATTTTTGTGTCAAAAGCCTTTTTGATCTGCTCCGTTATATTCATCCACCATTGGTTTTTCATTTTTCTTAGCTCACGTTGCAACGTGCCTTTGGCCTCTTTGTATTGTCGTAAATTCGCTGTATGATCAGAATAATCTTCACTAAGTAAAGATTCAAAATTATCTGCTTATTCATCAGCAACTGATTAATTTCAAGATTGTTATCGTCAGACCAGTCCTTTTTTATCCCTCTTGAAACCAAGAACTTCAGCACCAGTAGAATAAACCTGAGTCTTAAAATTCCTCAATGTACCATTAAATGCAAGATTATCGAGCTTTTCCGCCATACTCTTTTGAACTTCAGGCAACTTTAATTTGGCGACATCAATACGGCTAAGCGCCTTAACACCACTATGACGAACGGATTCGTAAATTAAACTTTCCTCTCACCAACTTGTGATCGGTGTCACATTCAGCACTGCGCATGACACCAACAGTATATGCATCTCGAAGGTCGCGTTTTCGAGTTATGATGAAGTCAATTAGGTTATCATGCTTTGAACGTGGGTGTATCCAACTAACTTTAAGGGGCCGGAAAATCTCTTGAAAAGATGGCAAGAGCACTTTACTGATGCGTTTCACAATCTCTCAGCAGTAGATGCTGATGCAATTGATAGCCTACCACAATGTGATATCATATTCAGAATGGGTTGAGGTGCAGTCGGCTATCGCACAAATCAGCAGTGGCAAGGCACCTGGTTTGGATGGTATTCCGATGGAACATCTTAGGATTGGAGATGTGAATATTACTAATGCTATCCTTAGTTTTGTTGAGGAAATCTGGGAAGGTGCTCCTGTTCCACAGGATTGGGTTGATGGTGTCTTGGTGACCCTCTTTAAAGGAAAGAGACAGAAAAATGTTTGTGACCACTACCGTGGGATTATGCTTTTGGAAGCATGACTTCACATTAAACACATGACTTCATATTAAACACATGACTTCTATTAAACAGATTACTGGAGGATGTTTGTCCTAATGCTATTCCAGAGTCACAAAGTGGCTTTATATCTGGTAGAGGAAGTATGGATATGCTTTTTTCAGTCCGGCAAGTCCAGGAGAAATGCATTGAACAAAATATACCGCTGTATCAAGTGTTTGTAGATCTAACCAAAGCATTTGACACCGTCAACATGGACGCTTTCTGGTTAATCTTAGAGAAAGTAGGGCGTCCTCCAACCTTTCTTAGAATATTCAAGGAACTGTACACAGAAATGAAATCTCGAGTCTCGTTTAACGGAAAATTGTCTGATGAAATCCCAGTTGACAATGGTGTCAAACAAGATGATATTCATGTCCCTACTCTTTTCTATATATATTTTGCTGCTCTACTTGCTCAGTCGTTTCGAGATTGCGATAGAGGTGTCATGTTAATGTTTCGAACCACAGGTCGCATTTTTAATCTTAGAAGATTTACTGTCAGAACCAAGCTGCATCATGTCTTGGTCAAGGAGTTACTGTATGCAGACGATGCTGTTTTTTTTTTTTTTTTTTTGTAGCACACTGAGACTGATATGCAGCATATAATGGATAGATTTGCTGACTCCTGCACTGCGTTTGGTCTGAGGATTAGTTTGTCTAAAACAAAGGTGATGTTCACTCCTGCGCCGGGCCAGTCATATGTGGAGCCGAACATTATGGTATGTGGTGCTAGACTTGGAGTAGTTGATGTGTACCTTGGTAGTTCTCTGTCGAAGGATGGCTGTATCAACACTGAAATCCACAGACGAATTCAGAAGGCATATGTAGCTTTTGGAAGGTTGGAGAAGAGAGTGTGGTCTGGTCGTGGCTTCACAGACAGAACTAAAATCTGTGTTTACAAGAGCTGTGTGCTAACCACACTGTTGTATTCAAAGGAGACATAGACATTGCATCAAAGGCACGATTTCACAAAAAAATGCTTCAGACGTATCTTAAACATCAAGTGGCAAGCACAAGTACCCGATACGGAAGTCCTTGTGAGAGCATGTTTCCCTAGTGTTGAGACCCTTGTAATCTCACATGTGTTGGGTGGGCTATTTGGTTCGAATGAAAGATTGTAGGCTGCCAAAATAATTTTTTACGGGGAGCTGGAAAATGGCAAGCGCCCTAAACACAGGCTTAGGAAAAGGTTCAGGGACTTTACAAAGAATAATTTGAAAGTCTTACAAATCGACATCAACACATGGGAAGAACTTACTCTGCAAATGCCGAAGTGGCGAAAGCTTGTACGTGAAAGTTGTGATGCTCTAGAGAAAAGGAAAGCAGGTCAACAGCAATCTGAAGCAAGAGCTTCGCAAAGGTTTAATTGACGGTCTTAACCATGACACACACAGCTAGAAATGCCACACTTGTGAACGAGTGCTTTTGTTAAAAGCTGGCTTAAGTCGCACAAAACTCCTGTTCGGGTCAACTTTGCACCTGTTAGTCCGAACCAAACGATCTGTTTAATATGCGGCAAAGTTTGCAAGTCTACTGTTGGTCTGAGAAGACATTTGATTGTTCTTAGGAATACCCTTCAACCTCCAGAGGAAGTCAATTCGATGGAACTTGCTCAATTTGTATGTCACATCTACTTCAAGATGTGCAAATCTGCGGCAGGAGTGCAGAGTCATCTGAGATGGAAGGTACGACAAAATTGGGAGAACTCAATGTGACGGCGATCATCTGGAAAGATGCAGCAATCATCATATATAGATATAGATGTTCTTTGTTTTGTGTTTGCGATACGTCTTGAATGAATTCAATTATTTACGAAAGTGCATTTTTACCTAAATGCGAGTTGGGAATAATTTTCCCTTTAACCAATTTGGTACCCCCACATTGGGAGCGGCATATATATTATTTTTTTTTAATATAATTATCCACTGACACGTGTTTCGACGTCTACAACTCATCAGAGTAGCTGGCCCATGTGGGAGTACCAAATTGGTTAAAGGGAAAATTATTCCCAACTCGCATTTAGGTAAAAATGCATTTGCATAAATAATTGAATTCATTCAAAACGTATCGCAAAAACAAAAACAAATAACATCTACGTAAATCGCGATATAGCCGAACAGTCAGCGAGGGGGACGAGGGAAAAGGGTTTAGTCTTCTTACCATTGAGTCCTGATTTCGAATCACGCTAGATTCAGCCACCCTGATGAGTTGTAGACGACGAAACACGTGTCAGTGGATAATTATATTTTAAAAATAATATATAAGTATGGCTATGGAGGACCATGGATTGGAGTTCATTTTCATCAGATTTTTTCGGTTATCGATTATCTAAGAACACTGCGAGACACATAAAGTATATTTGTGTGCGATTTCGTAAACATCGGCCAACCTGTTTTCGAGTCCATAGGAAACTCTCTCTCTCCCTTTTCTTTCTCCCTCCCTCTCTTTCTCTCTCTGTCACACACACACACACAAAATGTTTTTTATATGATAGTAAATATATATACATTATGCTATATTAAAAAGTTAAAAGTGGTTTAAAATTTTCCTGTTTTTGTGAAAATCTTGTTACTTCAAGCGTAAATGAATTACGTGTTATTTTTGAAGTGTCTTCTCTTTGGTCACTCGAGTGTGGTTTTCTATTCGATAGCTCAATGGTTGAGTTATTTTAACCACGAGTTCTTTCAAAACTGGTTTTTCTCTAAGTATATGACCGAGAAAAAATTAAATTATCAAACTTAATTTTCTTCATAATTTTTTTTATATAAAGCTAGATTTAAACATAAACATTTAAAAGAAGATCCTTTCCCTTCTCTTGTAAAATATGAAGAACTAGTTGAAATACTCGTATTTGGGCAGGTTTTATGATTCTTGGACTCTTCAATGAATGATAGAACGGACATTAAACTAAAAGCGAGAGAAATTTATTCCGATATATTTCGAAAAAGATGCTACTAAAGCCAATTTCAAAAAAGCATGAATTAAAATTTGTACTTAATTACTGACTTTTAAAAACTGTGAGAACGGAAGAAAATATATGCAAATAGGAAGTGACGTTAAAACATTTTCAGTTGAGTTAGCTGTTAGAAAAGCGACCTAAGAGATAGTCAGAGATTCCGTGTCTAAAATCATAGACTTAAAAAGGTTTCGGTTGCGGTTTGATTTAACGTTTAAGTACCCGCCTCTAGAGTCCTTTATTTTTATCATTCCTAATTTGAAAAATCCTTAGCGTTGCATCAAGCCATATATAAGTCGGTTTGAAAGTCAATTTCTAAAAGCCATACGACACATGCCAGCATCTAAGAGAGATGTTAAACCGATGATGATGATGATGATGACGACGACGACGACGACGACGTCGATAATGACGACGATAATAACGAGGATGATTATGATAAGGATTATGATAATGATGCTTATGACGACGTCGATGATGACGACGATAATGATAACGATAACGGCGATGATGATTACGATGGCGATGATGATGATAGTGATAACTATGACGACGATGATGCTGACGATTACGACAATTATGATGATGATGATTATGACGACGATAATGATGACGACAATGATGATAACGCCGATGATGATGACGATTATGATCACAATGATAATGACGATGATGATGACGACGACGACTTCAATAATGACGATCATAATAACGAGGATGATTATGATAAATTTTATGACAATGATGCTTATGACGACGTTGATTATGACGACGATAATGATAACGATAACGGCAATGATGATTATGATGGCGATGATGATGATAATAATAACTATGACGACGATGATACTGACGATTACGACAATTATGATGATGATGATTATGATGACGATAATGATGACGACAATGATGATAACGCCGATGATGATGACGATTATGATTACAATGATAATGACGATGATGACGACGACGACGACTTCAATAATGACGATCATAATAACGAGGATGATTATGATAAATTTTATGATAATGATGCTTATGACGACGTTGATTATGACGACGATAATGATAACGATAACGGCAATGATGATTATGATGACGATGATGATGATAATGATAATTATGACGATGATGATTATCATTATGATGACGACGACGATGATGCTGACGATTACGACAATTATGATGATGATGATGATTATGACGACAATATTGATGACGATAATGATGACGACGATGATGATAACGACGATGATGATAACGATGATGAGTACAATGATAATGAGTATGATGATGACGATGATGGTGATTACGATGGCTATAATGATGATGATGATGATGATGATGATGATGATGATGACGTCGATAATGACGATGATAATAACGAGGATGATTATGATAACGATTATGATAATGGTGCTTTTGATGACGTCGATTATGACGACGATAATGATAACGATAACAGCGATGATGATTATGATGACGATGATGGTGATAATGATAACTATGACGATGATGATTATTATTATGATGACGACGACGATGATGCTGACGATTACGACAATAATGATGACGATAATGATTACGACGATGATGATAACGACGACGAGGATGATGATGATGATGATTACAGTGATAATGACCATGATGATGATGATGATGATGATGATGATATGGTTGAAAAAGACACCAGTGACAAGATTTATGTACCAACTTTTACTTCACAAGTTTTTAAGCTGCAAATTATTTTTTTTCTAAAGGCCAAACGATGATTATAAGGTTGAAGGAATTAATCAACAACTTTGTTTTTCTAAATTCTCCAACTGAATTACGTTCCGTAAAGAATGGTCAGAAACTAAATCGGCTTCTATTCTCGCATAAACTCCAATGAACCATTCTGATCCACTAGATTGGTCAAGCTACTAAATTTACTCATCGCCTACATGTTCTTTTTGTTTTGTTTACACTAAATTTTATAGGATTTTTTTTTGTATTATTTTTTTAAAAAAACAAGAATTGATTAATTTTTATCCTAGTGGATTTTTTTTTTTTAATAAGTTTTCTTTTTTTGCCATTCATAATTCGAAGAAATTGTATTGATGCGTCTTCATGATTTTTTTTTTTTCATTTACTTTTTCGGAAAATTTAGATTTAGATTTGTTTTCTGACCCCCCCCCCTCGTAACAAATTTCTCTACGGTCGTATCCCACGATTTACCCCAAATAAATCAAAATCGTTTCCAACGCTAAGGTCTTTGTTTGTGTGTTGTAATTATGCCTCATGTCATTGCCAAAATCAATTTTCCAAATAGATATTAAAACAAAATTCTATTATATTTTGCAAAAATAAAAAAAAAAAGTATCTGGCAATTTGGATCTGTCAAAGCGAAAAACAAAAGATGTTATTAAACTCTAGACCATTCATGACCCGTTAGGTCAGTATTCATTATATACATTATGAAATATTAGGTCAGTGCAAAAAAAAATTTATGATTTTAAATTTTATCTTGAAAGCGAAAAACTGTGTGTTTATGAAAATATTTATCTATAAAAAATAACGACCTTTGCTCTCTGTAATTTGATTCCATCTGTCAACGAACTTATAAATGGCTCACTTGTAAAGTTCTTTAGCTTTTGATATGAAATATGAATCTAATCCTCGTGATGTTAAATAAAGACTATCTAAATAAGTAATAATCCGAGGGATCTAGGTTAAGAGAACATGGAGGATAAGACAAGAATTTCCCAACCTAATTCTCCTAAAAGATCTTCGAACAATAGTTCTGTGTGAGGACGAGCATTATCATGATGGAAGATGATTCTCTTTCTGTTGACTAAAGAAGATCGTTTTCGGGGCAACATACGTGAGAATATTACAGATAAAAATGAACGATGCTTTAATGATCTGTAAGAAAAAGTTATGAATTTATTATTTTGATATGTTTAAGAAATAACAATATGGATGAAAAAGTGGTTTTGAACGTCCTTTCGAGAAATTGTCCAAAACGTTTGCACCGACTTGGTGTATAATTTCTTAACTTTGACCTTACTTAATAGTAGTGTTTTAATTTGGATTACCAAGTAAAAGGATTTCCAAAAATCAGTAAACATTGCGATGTCATAATAGACTATATCCCCGTCTCTCTCTCTCTCTCTCTCTCTCTCTCTCTCTCTCTCTCTCTCGTTCTGTCTCTCTTTCTCTCTCTTTTTCTCTCTCTCTTTCTCTCTTTCCCTCTCATTCTCTCTCTCTTTCTCTTTCTCTCTGTTTCTCTCTTTCCCTCCGTTCTCTCTCTTTCTCTTTCTTTTTTTCTCTCTCTTACTTTATCACTTTCTCTCTTCCACTCTCGTTCTCTCTCTTTCTCTCTCTCTCTCTCTCTCTCTTTCTCTCTCTCTCTTTCTCTCTCTTTCTCTTTCTCTCTCGCTCACTCTCTCTCTCGTTCTCTCTCTCTTTCTCTCTCGTTCTCTCTCTTTCTCGTTCGTTCTCTCTCTCTCTTTCTCTCTCGTTCTCTCTCTCTTTCTCTTTCGTTCTCTCTCTTTTTCTCTCTCGTTCTCTCTCTCTCTTTCTCTCTCGTTCTGTCTCTCTTTCTCTCTCTCTTTCTTTCTCTCTCTCTTTCTCTCTCTCTTTCTCTATCTCTCTTTCTCTCTCTATTTCTCTCTCTATTTCTCTCTCTCTTTCTCTCTCTCTTTCTCTCTCGTTCTCTCTCTCTCTCTCGCTATCTCTCGTTCTCTCTCTCTTTCTCTCTTTATTCGCATCTATCTCCTCGCTACTTCTACCTGCATTTTATTCTCTCACTTTTAATTATTTAAACCATTCCATTTGCCTCAACACTTCCATTCTCATTATATGGTGCTTCCAGATCAGGCTGTCTGAACATATCGGCATTTTGTCCTTAAATGAACCCAACATTGATACTATTGTTTTTTCTTTACTTTTGGCAAACTCAATCATGCTCTGCAAAACCAAAAAAAAAACATTTTAATCGACAAAATAACCAAACTAAATTCCATAAATAAATATTTGAACATCTGAAGAGATTGAAGCATGAAATCTTTGTTGCCAAAATTACTGAATTCTACATAAAATAACCTGAAAAAGGATTAATATTCCGTAAAACAAAACAACCAAACCAAACATCTATATATATAAAAGCGAAAATGTGTGTATGTTTGTATGTATGTATGTAGGTATATATGTATGTATGTATGTATGTATGTATGTATGTATGTATGTATGTATGTGTGTGTGTTTGTTGTATGTATGTATGTGTGTTTGTATGTCTCGCAAAAACTTTCCACACGGGTCACAGATTTTCGCTAGATCGGTAGCATTTTAAAGATCGATCCTTCGCCGGACAAATATCGAAAAAATTGGCCAAAAACGTTAATTCCTCCACCCTAAAATGATCAGTTTTCTACAGGGGGGTCAGCAAAAACCGACCTCTCATGACGCTGTCGCTTCTACGCATGCGTCATACGACGTCGTAACCTGATTTAGGTTAAAGATTTTAAAAAATGACCTAATTTCGTGGACGTCGTCTTAGCTTAGTTGCTTAGAGCGCGGTCTCATTATCTAAAAGTTTTGGGTTTGAAGCGTAGTGGCAGATATCTTCTTTTGTTTTTTCGATTTTTAAATTTTAAGATTGAAACACGGTTATTTAAGCCATTTTTCACGTGTTTTTCAGATTTTTTAACGTACGTTTTTCTGTTTTTTTTTACTTCGCTTATTCTTAGGTTTTCATTAACACCCTCACCCCGCCCGACCATACACACCAAAAAACACCCGAGCAACAACGGGTACCCCCGCTTTTACATTTAACATCGTTCGTTTTCCTTACGTTAGTTATTTTTGTGTGTGTTTTTTAAATATTTACTTCGCTTAATCTTATGTTTTCATTAACACCCCCACCCTCCGCCCGACCACACACACCTCGAAACACCTGGGCAACGCCGGGTACACACACACCCCCGCTACTCTATATATATAAAAGCTAAAATGTGTTCATGTTTGTGTGTTTGTATGTCTCGCAAAAACTTTCCACACGGGTCACGGATTTTCGCCAGATCGGTAGCATTTAAAACTTCCGACCTTCGCTCGACAAATATCGAAAAATTGGCCAAAAACGTTAATTCCTCGACCCTAAAATGATCAGTTTTCTACAGGGGGATGGGTCAGAAAAAACCGTCCTCTCATGATGAGTTCGGTTCTTCGCATACGTCATACAACATCGTAACCTTATTTAGTTTAAATATTTGCAAAACTGCCACAACTTCGTTGACGTCGGCTTAGCTCAGTTGCTTAGAGCGCGGCCTCATTATCTGGAAATTTTGGGTTCGAATCGTGGTGCGAGAGGTCTTTTTCGATTTTTTTTTATTTTAATATTGAAGCAGGGTTATTTATGCCATTTTTCACGCGTTTTATTTGGGGGTATTTTTCAGATTTTTTGATGAAGTTTTAACGTTCGTTTTTCTGTTTCGCGTTTTTTTTCCGATTTTTACATTTAACATCGTTCATTTGCCTTACGTTAGTTTTTTTGTGCTTTTTTTAATATTTATTTATGTTTTGATTAACCCCTGCCCAGGAACACACACCTCGAAACACCCGGACAATGCCGGGTACTCAGTTGCTTAGAGCGCATCCTCAGTATCTAAACGTTTTGGGTTCGAATCGTGGTGTGAGATGTCTTTTTTTCACCCGGGCAACGTCGGGTACCCCCCGCTTTTACATTTAACATCGTTCGTTTGCCTTACGCTAGTTTTTTTTTTTGTTTTGTTTTTTTTAATATTTACTTCGCTTATTTTGATTAACATGTTTTGATTAACACCACCACCCCTGCCCGAGCACACACACCTCGCAACACCCGGGCAACGCCGAGTACCCTTCGCTAGTCATGGATAAATATTTGAAGTTCTTGAGGCATGAAATCTTTTTTTTTCTGAAATTACCGGATTCGGCATCTGATTATCCGAAAAGTATTTGTAGGCCGTAAAAAAAAGTTTTTCCTTCTCTTTAGTTATTTATTTCATTCCGATTGTATTACTTATCATTCGCCCTTTATATTAATCGATATCTATACTATTCAGAAAATTCTAAATGGTTATTTATTTATTTATTTATTTATTTGTGTGTGTACATATATACACCAATAAAACTTTCATCGAAGCGTTGAGCCTGGCTAGTACCAAATGGGTGACCATTTAGGAAGTCTATGCGCTGTATGTACCGCGCCGAGTCCTAGAAATTTCCAGGTTGGTATCTGGGGCGCATTAATTCCCTGGGAGAAATTCACCACCAGTTTTCGTTCAGACATGCATCTAGAAGGAAACTCTTATCTAAAAAAAAAAACCTGCGGTTTACTGTATGCTATGTCCTGCGCCAGTCGTCTGCACTGAAAAAGGTTAGCAGTTATACCAAAACGGGCGGATGGTTCTACACAAAGCCTTCACCACTATAAACAAATCATCTGTGTGGATTTCCGAGCATCTTAGTTGTTGTGGCGGAGGCTCATATGTCGAAGTCGACAGGAGAGTTCATCGTATATGAATATACATACATATATATAGTCATGGCTATGCGAGCGACTACATGAAGGTTAACTAATTTCAATATTCCTTTGAAAAACGAGTATTAATTAATTACTTGTTTTTTATGGGTTTTTATGAGATGATTAGTTTCATTTCACTATTACGCTGAATTCTATTTATGCATATGTACCTTGTCAGTGTGTGTGCGAAAAGTCTCTACCAAACTCCTCTCTAAATATTTGATCTACGAAGTTGAATTTTGATAGATACAGGGTATTTGGATCTGTAGCACACTTTCCATTTGTGTTTTAGCCGGGAAAAATTGAAAATAAAACAGTTGATCTTGGTAGGAGTAGTCAACTGAACTTGTTTGCATGCACAAATCTACATTAATGGGTTAAACACCGTTATTTTTAACTATTCATTTGCGTACGGATGTGGCTCAGAAGCTAAGAAATCAGGCTGGAGTATTGTATGTTTCGACTTCAATTCTATCCGAAAGCACCCTAGTCATTTTTTTTTTTTTTTTTTTTTTACTTTTCTAAATCGCTACTATATATTTTGTTTAATATAATAATCGATGGAGAATTGACTCTATTATAATAAATCTGAAATCGGCATGAATAAAAAATATCATATGTGTGTGTGTGTGTTTGTTTGTGTGTGTGTGTGTGTGTGTGTGTGTGTGTGTATTAAATTGGTTCTAATTTATTGAAATAAAACATTTTTCAAAATGCTCAGTACGTGTAAATATATATCTATATATATATATATATATATATATATATATATATATATATAGATAGATAGATAGATAGATAGATAGATAGATACCTCGGGAATTTGGACGGAATTTCGAATGGAATCCTTTATTTACTTCACGGGGGTAGCATGCTCTGGTTCCGTCAGCCATGACTTGATAGAGGTCCTCAATAATTCGCAATTGTATTTTTCAGTCGGCCCCACTAAGAATTGAATCTTCAACCTTCAGGAAAATATCACTTTTACAATTAATTTTTTCCAGGTATTCTAACTACTGCGCCACGGTTCTGCTCAAAATCCCTTCCAAATTCCCAATTTCGAGAGAAACATTCCCGAGTTTGACAAGATACACCTGGAGAAGGTCGGAGGTTACATTGACCGAAACGTTGTGACAATGACACTCAAGGATAGTAGATCGATGAATCCAAATAATAGAAATGGAGTTTTGGTTCTTTATAATAATACATACTAATTTTCCATAAATTAAAATACCATATTTAAGCGTATTTTACGACTGCGCAACGCCGGGAGGCATGCTAATCTACTATAATTATTGATGTCCATCTTGTATTTTATTCTATACAAGGGCCACTAGGAAAGGCCTTGTCTCTCAACATATGTGCAGTTTCTGTGACATGAAGATTCCTGAGTTTGAAAGAAATCTGCACCTAAAGAAGGTCGGATGTTAGATTGGCCGAAACATTTCGAAAATAACAACCAATATAGAAAACAGTAGTATAAATAATTGAAATAATACAAAGCATACTCTCCATACATTTTCAAAATGTCATTTTTCACAATGCAATTCTCACACTTCGAAACATGAAACTTTACAGGTAGTAGTAATATTTTTTATTAATATTATTTTTTATTAGAATCCTTTGAGATTAGTATTTATTTATTTATTTATTTGCAGACTGTTATCCTCATCTTCATAGTTGTTGTTGTTGTTTCACTACGTTTCGGCCAACTCATTCTATGGCCTTCTTCAAAATGTCATTTTTCAAAATACAATTCTCACACTTCGACACCTCAAATTTTACAAGGTAGTAGTAGTATTTTTTTTTTAATATTATTTTTATTGGAATCCTTTGAGATGAGTAATTTGTGTATTTATTCATTTTATTTGCGGACTTTTATCCTCATCTTCATTGTTGTTGTTTCGCCACGGCCTTCCTCAGGTGGCTAATCCTGACGGGTCTTGTATCTGTATCCCCAGTAATTACTGCCTTCCATAGTTGTTGTTGTCTCGCCACGTTTTTGGCCAACTAATCCTCTGGCCTGCTTTGGGTAGGATTGAAACCACTATTTTCAGACAATGCTCACCTGAAACTAGAGACTTTAAGCGATGCACCGTGGCGCAGTGGACAGAGGCGTTGAGTCTCTGCAGTTCCAGGTGAGTATTGTCTGAAGATAGCGATTTTAATCCTACCCAAAGCAGGCCAGAGGATTAGTCGGCCAAAAACGTATGGAGATGAGGATAACAGTTCACACATAAATAACATTTTCGCTGGACTTTCAATTTTTATTCTTCTATTCTCTTCCTTTGCATCATTCAGTCTCGGGCAACGCCGGGTCATCCTGCTAGTATATATATATATATATATATATATATATATATATATATATATATATATATATATATATATATATATATATTCCTACTCAACTATAATCATGAATCTCCATCCAGTGTTTTATTTCGATACAAGATTTGCTAAGGAAGGTCTCGTCCCCCAACATATGTGTTCTTTCTGAGACAGGAAGATTTCTAAGAAGTAGGATGGATGTTACATCGGTCAAAACGTTTTGAAAATAACAACCAAGATGAGAACAGTAGTCCAATCGAAATAATACAAACGGTATTTTTAAAATATCATTTTTCAAGATATCATTCCTACACTTTTTTAAAGACTTTCACTGTTTATTTTATGACCAGAATTCAAATTAGATGCTATTGTTCATTGGCTGAAACGAACCATTTCGATCCACTCGATTGGTCAAGCTACCAAGTTCACTCATGAATAAAGTTTTATTTTCTTTGCATTCATTTTGTAATGTGTAAATTTTTTTTATTATTTCTTTCATATTCCGAGGCAAGAATTCAATAATCGTTGGTTGCTATTCATTTTATTCTGTAGAATATTTTTATCTTTCAATGTAATATTTGTTACTTTGTTAATCGACAATTTTGATGAAAGAAAGTGTATCAATCCTTATAGTTTTTTTTCTGTGTGCTCATTTTCGTGGAAATATGATTTTAATTTAGATTTATTCTCTGACCTTTAAAAGAACAAATTTGACTGTGTTCACGGTACAGAATTTACTCATAATAAATCAACTTATTAGTCTCAAAACGGATTTTGTTTATTTAAGTGATTTTAATTCTGTTTCATTTCCTCCCCTCACAAAAAAAATAAAACAAATTCATTCATAGCAACGAAATTGTTGCAGATCTGACAAAAACATAATTTTAAAAATCTATGAAAAAAATAAATAAGTTTTATCAAACAATAAATCTTTTAGGCAGAGTAAAGTGACACGCTTGTTTCAATAGTCCACCAAGAAACATTATTCAAAACTCCGCCATTTTGTAAATTTATTAGCCAAAAATTAAAATGGCGTCCATTGTTCATATCAACGAAGATGAAACATTTCGATACACTACGTTGGTCACGATACAAGTTACTAAAAGGTTGATTTTCTTAAATTTAATTAAGATATTTTCGGGAAGTTTTATACTAGGAAATCAAGCGAATAATTCTTTCTTTTTTATCTTTTTAATTATGTGTGTTCCGTTTTAATAACTGTCTATAATTTCAAATTTGCTAAAAAAAAAAAGAAAAGTGTATGAATATAACTTTATGTGTGAAGTGTTTTTTTTATTTAATAAAAATATCGTGTTAATTCAAAAGTATTTTGTGACTAACGAAAATAAAATAGACCAGCGATAATGCTATACAAGTTTAAGTCTGACAGACCAACAAAAATGCCATTTCAGACGTAAAGTGATAAAATAAAAACATATATGAATTAAAGTATGATAGATCTTTTACAAAAGTGTTATTTCAAAACTACATATGATAAACCAAAAAAAAATGTTATTTTACACAGAAATGTTATAGACCAGTGAAAATGCAATTTCCAAACGAACTCTTATAAAACACAGAAAATGCAATTTCAAACCGAACTATTAAAAAAACAGAGAAAATGCTATTTCAAAACGAACTATAATAAAACAGAGAAAATGCCATTTCAAACCGAACCATGAAAAAACAGAAAAAATGCTATTTCAAAACGAACTATGATAAAGCAGAGAAAATGCTATTTCAAACCGAACTCTGATAAAACAGAGAAAATGCTATTTCAAAACGAACAATAATAAAACAGACAAAATGCTATTTCAAACCGAACACTGATAAAACAGGGAAAATGCAATTTCAAACCGAACTCTGATAAACAGGGAAAATGCTATATCAAACCGAACTATAATAAAACAGAGAAAATGCAATTTCAAACCGAACTCTGGTAAAACAGAAAAAATGCTATATCAAGGTCGTTTTTTTAACGTGAATAAAAAGGAACAAAATTTTAAAATTATCTCAGTTGTGAAGGATTTCTCGTCCACTGAGAGAGAACAAGAAATTAAAGTGCAGCATCTGAAGAACAGATAATACACTTTGATCTTGGCCCGATCGAAGCTAAAATTCAACAGGTCGATGGATGGAAATTCTTATGGAGATCTGTAAACGATTTAACATGTTTTGTAAGTATTTCTGTTTTTTTTAGAAGTGTAAAGGTCTATTTCATGATCAATCAAACAAGCGTTTAGGTCCCTTTTTTACAGGGATGTCACCACATATCCAGGCCCGAAGGCCACTCAGGGATAAGGGTTATTGCGTGTACAGTAATCAATGAGATAGTATTGTAGTAATCATTAGTATTGGGGGTTTTGATAGAGTGTCTTACTTAAGGGGGCGGTTTGTCAGGAGTTTGTTTATGTTGGACTTGAAGACGTCCAAGTTGTAGTCAGGTGGGAAACAGGCAAGCGGCAGAGAGTTCCACTGGCGTGCAGTTCTCAGAAAGAAGCTTTGCTCATGGAATCTACGTTTGGATTTAGGCACAGATAAAGAGTGGGGAAAATTATTGACAGTAGTTTCAGCCAGACGGGTGTTTCTCGTGAAAGATTTGCGAGGGGGACGAGGGATTGGAGCTTAGACGAGCACCTGTCATGGAAATAGTGATAAAACAAAGACAGGCTTGCAACGTCTCTTCTGTGGGAGAGAGGTTGCAGGGAAGAGAAAAGGGCATCCCCACTAAACAACGAAGTCTTTTTTCTATGAGTGTTTAGATATGCCTCTTGTTCTATAATAAATGTTTAGGTTTATGTGTTGTGCTATGTTAAGTGTCCAGTTATGTTTCATCTCCTTTGATAAGTGTTTAGCTATGTTTATTGTTTCTTCATAAGTGTTTAGGCATGTTCTTTGTTTTTATGTTCAAGCATGTTTCTTATTCTATGATAAGTGTTTAGGTATGTGTATTTTTTATGTTTAAGTGTTTAAGAATGTATCTTCTATGATACATGTTTAGGTATATTTCTTGTTCTATGATGTGTTTAGGCACGTGCCTTCCATGAGAAGCGTTTAGATGTGTGTCTTCTATGACAAGTGTTTAGGCATGTTTCATGTTCTATGATAAGTGTTTAGGTATGTTTCTTGTGTATAAGAGTTTAGGAATGTTTCATGTTCTATGATAAGTGTTTAGGTATGTTTCTTGTGTATTAGTGTTTAGGTATGTTTCTTGTGTATAAGTGTTTAGGTATGTTTCTTGTGTATAAGTGTTTAGGTATTTTCTTGTGTATAAGTGTTTAGGTATGTTTCTTCTAGGCTTAGTGTTTAAATTTGTTACGTATTCTATGACAAGTATTTAGGCATGTTTCATGTTCTATGATAAGTCTTGTGATTTCGTCCATGTTCTATCTTAGGTGTTTACGTGTTGTTTCTTTTTTTACAAGTGTTTAGGCGAGCCTTATGATTTATGTCAAGTTCATGTATCTGTTTCATGTTGCATCGCAAGTAATAAAAAGCTTTATAATTCCAAATTTACTTAAATAACTATTTCATCTGTAATTTAATGCACCAAATCATTTTCTTTTACATTTGATTAAAAGTAGGATGGGACGATGCCAATATGTTACCCGATTCCGATACAATTACTGATTCCGATTTCGATTCTTTATAAATCTGTAACTATTTGTCTATAACATTGTTTTTCCCCCGATTTTGGTAAAAACGCATGTTAAGCGTCAAAATACACTTGTGGAGAGTGATTTATCTTTAGTTAGCTTTACTGGTAATTTAAAATCAATAAATATTTATCATTTTATTATTATTACCAGCAATGGAAGATTTGGCTTTAAACAAAATCTAATAAAAAAAACGTCAATTAAAAGAATCGTTTGGGCATCGGAAAATAGGCATCAATTTTTCTGATTCCGATATCGATTCCGATACCCCCCCAAAAAAAAACTTCCGATTTTTCCGATTCCCGATTCCGATTAATCGTCCCAACATTAATTAAAAGGTTGTGTTCATTTAGATTTATTTTGTGACCAAGGGAAACATATACCAACAACAACCACAGAAGAGACGTTGCGAGCCTATCCTTGTTTTATCGTTATTTCCATGGCAGGTGCTCGTCTGAACAATCTCTGGCCCCCCCTCGCCAATCTTTCACGAAAAACACCCGTCTAGCTGAATCCACTGTGAAAAATTTCCCCCACTCTATATCTGTGCCTAAATCAAAACGCGGATTCCATGAACAAAGTTTCTTTCTTAGAACTGCACGCCTGTGGAACTCTGTTCCGTCTGACTGCTTCCCACCGGACTACAACTTGGATGTGTACAAGTCCTACGTTAACAAATTCCTAATGAACCGCCCCCTTAAGTAAACACTTCATCAAATCTCCATACTAACGTAATGTACTTGCAATAACTCTTATCCCTGAGTGGCTTCCGGGCCTTGATAAGTGGTTATCACTGTGTAAAATTTTTTTTTTTAAATAATGCTATTTCAAATTTAAGTTTGACGATATAATGAAGCTATTTATTTTTTACTAATGGTGGTCACTGCTTATCAAGGCCCAAAGTTTACTTGACAATAAGGGTTAATGTATGTCAGGTAAATAGTGGGACAACACGGTGATGATCAATAATCGTGGAACTTGGGTAGGGTTTAATATTATTTACAAGGGCGGCTCAACAAGGACCTATTTACATTAGACTTGAAAACAACTGTTATAGTCAGCTATGAAGCAGCCTCACAGTATTGGCTTCCACAGATGGAAAGTTCTAGGAAAAAAAACTCTGCTCATGGAGATTACGTTTTGCTTTAGACACAGCTAGATAATAAGGGAAATTGTTATCAATGGTTGTAGCTAGATGAGTGTCTGCCGCGAATGTTCTGCAAGGGAAAGCTTAGTTGAGCACTTGACATGAAAATAACGATAGAGCAGATCTACACTTGCAACGTTTTCTTTGAAAGACAGATGAAGTAAGGAGGCAAAAACGCCTTCGCTTACTAGATTTCGAAGAAGGTTTTATACCCTGTAAAAGCAGCTTCTTCCTAGGTATGACAATCAACCTTACAACAGATTTGGCTCGCGTACAGTGTTGTGGCCAACTACGTGCGTTACCTACTAACGCTCTTATCCATACACAATAAATACCGAAAGACAAATGTAGCGGTTGAGGTGGATACATGCAAACACACGCATGATAGCTGGTGGCAAACGCACCGAACGATTATGGCAAGTTGTCGGATTGAAATCGGCAGGGTAAAAGGTCAACTACTTGACGCACGTACCTATCAGAGGTGGGGTGGCTGGAAAAATAGCAAGTTACATATATAGCTCAGAGAAAAAAGAAAAAGAGACAGAACAAACAGTCATCCGTAAGAATCAACATTGCACAAGCGTGATTCTACTCCACCCAACTACCTATTTGCTCTTTCTCTCCATATCTGACTAGACGCACGCATTCTATAATGCAGTAACGAAGAAATAGCAAATAAAAGTTTTATATTTTTATACAAAAACGAAATGTACGAGTTTTGCTTTTTGGCTGACGAAAAGTCGACTGCGCACATACGTTTCACAAAGTCATATGGCGGAAGTCAGTATCCTGAGGATCGGAGCGCAGATGTAAGCATGAGAGACTATCGAAAATACTACTTCAAGCATCAGTATATCTATTTACTTGCCTCCCCACGAGGGCAGGGTTAAACACAAGGTCGGTTTTTAATGTGGAGAAAATTCAGCTCCCCAAAAAGAGGCACTCTGAATAGCAACAAAAATAAAAATTGTCTCAGTCATGAAGTATTTTTCCTTCACTGACCGTGGACAGAAAAAGTGAAGTATAGCATAAGAACAGATACTACACTTCGTTTCTAGCCCAAAAACCAAGAGCTTCAGTGTAGCCAAACATAAAATCCTCTTTCAGACGCAAACACAACAGACCAACGAAAAATGATATTTCAGTTACAAGTATGACAAGCAAATAAAAATACTATTTCAAACTTAAACGTGACAGAATAATGAAAATATTATGTTAAGCTTAAGTTTGAAAGACAAACGAAAATAGGTTACGGTGAATAAAAGGAGACAGGAAGTTTTAAACACACAGGAAGTTGGCACATGCGTATCTTAGTGCAGGTATGGAAGCACAGAATCGGTACAATTTTCAATTATATTTTGTTTATTTTTTTCACCTCCTTATACTAAAAATATATCAAAATACGTAAACTTTTTTTTTATCAATTATATGCGATTAAAAAATGTCTATGTAAGGTGAAACTAAGAGTTATGAGAGGCACTGGCTTAGAAAATTTCCACAGGAATTTCTGTGGCGTCGCCGATTTAAAAATACCATCTACTGGGTTCGTACTTGTGTTGTTTAAAATTAGAGTTTTTAACATATGTGAAATATTCACATTTTTAAACTGTTGCACATTCATCTTTTTTAATCTTTTTTCATTTTTTTCTTAACTTTTTCATCTTTTGATACAACTGTAAATAAAAATGTGACACATTCATAGTTTTTTTTCATGTTTCTGTAAATAAATATATCATTTAAAATATTTAAATAGTTTGACAAAATATATAACATTTAAAAAGATGTACGATTAAAAAAAATTAAATTGATAAAAAGATATGCGATTTAAAACTAAAAAGATAATTGATAAAAAAGATCGTAATTAAAATGCGATTAAAAATAATTAAAATAAATTGATCAAAAAAATGATCGTAATTAAAATGCGATTAAAAATAATTAAAATAAATTGATTAAAAAAAGATCGTAACAGATTACGCAGGTTTAAATAAAAACACTAAATGTATTTGAAAAAAAAATGCAAAAAAATAAACAAAACCTCATCGCATATCTGTTTAAATAACTATGTTTAATTAAGTTAAAAAAAAAAAAGTAAACCTAAAAAATAATTGAAAAAAGTTTACGTATTTTTATATATTTTTAGTATAAGGAAGTGAAAAAAAATAAACATAAAATTGAAAATTGTATCAATACTTAGCTTCCATAGTTACATTGATATACGCATGTGCCAACTTCTGGTGTGTTTAAAACTCCCTGTTTCCTTTTATCCAACATAACCCGAAAATAGTATAAACACAGACAGACAAACACATTCTCTTATAGAATTGATGAAAATCATCGTTTGTCTATTGAAATTGGTCATTTAAGTGTTATTCCAACCTTAAGCAGAAAAGGCCAATGGGTGTAGACACTTACGAAGATCTGCTAACGTTTTATATTTTACTAGCGGGGTTGCCCGGCGTTGCCCGGATGTGGTAAAGTGTAGGGGTAAACCAAAACAAAATGGAAAATAAAGAATAAGCGAACGTAATAACCCTGTTAAAATGTTATAACTTTTTAAATCGAAAAAACAGAAACAAAAAAAACAGCGAGCGTGATGCAAAATAAAGAAGAAGCGAACGAAAAAACAATGGTATAAATAACACTATTTAAATGTTAAAACTTCTTTTTAAAAAATCGTAAAAACAAAAACAAAAACATCGAATGTGATGGAAAAATTAAAAGAAAAAAAGGTATAAATTACCCTTATTCAATATTAAAACTTGAAAAATCAAAAAAAAAAAATATCCGATATCTCGGCTCGAACCAGCAATCTAAAGATTACGACATGGCCACTATAATGACTAGCCTATGATCGCGTGAGCGAAGTTAGGTTATTTTTCTTTATATTTAAACTAATTCAAGAAAGATCGTTTTTTTTGCGCGTGCGCCTTTGGCTAAATTGTTATGAAGGACCGATGTTTTGCTACACCTCCCTGGTAGAAAAGTGCCCAGTTGAGGTTGAAGGAATTAATGTTTTTAGCCAATTTCTTGAAATTTGTCGTGTGAAGGGTTGAGCTTCAAAACGATATCGATCTAATGCAAATCCGTCGAAAGTTTTAGACAGACATACAAACATACATACATGCATACATTTAAACAGATTCTTGCCCTTTATATTATAGACTAGCCTAGGTTCCCGGCGTTGCCCGGGTGTTTGTAGGTGTGTTTTGAGCAAAAAACAAAAAAAGGCAGGCATGAACCCGTGACACGGAGGCGGAAAAGTGGAGGTGTTTGTAAGGGTGTTTGTTAAGCAAAAGAAAAAAAAGGAAAAGTGATAGTAGGCAGGCAGACTTGAACCCGTACCGCGAAAGAGGAAACAAAAGAAAAATTTAGCTACTGTGACCCCTCTCCAAACCGGTAGTGACGTATGTTTAAATTAAGGCTAGACAATCGGAAAGAGCCGATTATTTTCGAAAATATCGGCGAAAAAAGCGACCCGAAAATTGTATCGATTCTGTGCTTCCATACCTGCACTAAGATACGCGTATGCCAACTTCCTGTGTGTTTAAAACTCCCTGTCTCCTTTTTTGCTACCCTTGAGGTACATTTGGTGTTACTTAGAATGAATGAGGATTCTCCGTGTACTCCTGATCCAACTCTTTATTAATATCCCAACACTTATTTTTTACTAGCCTGGGTGCCCGGCGTTGCCCGGGTGTTTGGAGATGTATGTTAAACAAAAAAAAAGTGGTAGTAGGCAGGCAGGCTTGAACGCGTACCGCGAAGGAAGGAGGAAAGGAACGTGAAAGAAAAAAAAGTAACGTCTTTAATGTTGCGCCCATCGCTAAACCGAAAGTGACGTAGGTTTAAATTAAAACTAGTCAATCAAAAAAAGGGGGCGCTTTTCGAAAATATCGGCGAAAAAAGCAACCCCTCCCTATAGAAAAGTGCCCAGTTGAGGGTGAAGAAATTAATGTTTTCGGCCAATGTTTCGATATGTGTCGTCCGAAGGGTCGAGTTTGAAAATGATACCGATCTCGTGAAAATCCGTCGAATATGTCTAAAGTTTTTACAAGATATACATACATACATACATACATACATACATACATACATACATGCTTACGTTTAAGCAGACAGGTGATATTTATATTATAGACTAGTCTGGGTGCCCGGCGTTACCCAGGTGTTTGTAGGTGTGTGTTGAGCAAAAAAAAAAGTAATAATAGGCAGGCAAGCTCGAACCCGTTACGCAAAGTCGGAAAGGAAAGTGGAGCTGTGTGTAAGGGTGTTGTTAATTGGGCAAAAAAAAAATTAAAATTAAATTGCGAGCACAAAAAATAGGAGTAGTAAGCAGGCTCGAATCCGTAACGCGCCAAAGGAAAAAGAGGTGAAAAAAAATGTCTTACCGATGTATCTACCGTCGTCGTGACGTCACCTGCAGTCGAAATAACGCCTTTTATGCGACGTCGACGGTTGAATGACTTGCAAAAAATGTCAGCGGAAAAAAAAACTCTTCCTGTAGAAAAGTGCCCAGTTATGAGTGAAGGAATTAATGTTTTGGACAGTTTTTCGATATTTGTCGTCCGAAGGGTCGAGTTTCAAAAATGATACTGAACTCATGAAAATCCGTCGTCTCTGTCGAAATTTTAAGGCAGACATACAAACACAGATACATATATACATTCATGCATACATTAAAACAGACAGGTTAGATTTATATTATAGATGATAAATTTGTAGATGTCTTCCATGTTCTTTGATAAACGCCTGAGTATGTTTCATGTTTAAGTATATTTCTTATTCTATAAGTGTTTATATATGTTCCGTGTTCTATGATAAGAGTTCAGTTATGTCTTATGTTTTACTAGCCTGGGCACCCGGCGTTGCCCGGGTGTTTGGAGCTGTGTGTTGAGCAAAAAAAAAGTGGTAGCAGGCAAGCATGAACCCGTGATGCGAAGGCGGTAAAGAATGTGAAAGAAAATCTGACTCCATAACGCGACAAGTAGTTCGGAACGTTAAAATTAGGCGAAGTCAATCCAGCTGATACGATGCCTTGCAAAATGGCCCGCAAAACCCAACCCCTCCTTGTAGAAAACTGCCCAGTTAAAGGTGAAGGAATTAATGTTTTTGGTCAATTTTCCGATATTTGTTGTCCGAGACGTCGTGCTTCAAAATGATAGGGATCTCGTGAAAATCCGTCGCCTCTGTCGAAAGTTTAAGGCAGATCCACATACATACATATATACATACATATATACATACACACATATATACATACATACATACATACATACTTACATTTAAATAGACAGGTGAGATTTATATTATAGATAAGTGTTTAGATATATTTCTTGTTCTATAATAAACATTAAGTTTTTTTTTAATGGACTGCAGTTTATATGAATTTTTCAATGGCTTATCGCGTCGATGAGTGGCTTGACAATAGATATATCTTAATTCTCCACTGAGGCAATGCAATTTCCGTTTGTTATAGAGAGTGAACTTCCCCGGCGCTGCCGTGTTTTCCTTTGTAGCATTCGTTTGTCAATAATCGTCATATGAACTGCATTTTAGCTAGGAGCTTTTCTGATACTTCATCCTTTTTGTTCTTAGTCAGTGAAAGAGAAATCATCGTGTAAGTCTGAATTTCATACCCAACCGGGCGAGAATTCTTGTCAGATTGTCCAGACTCGTTTCAATGAGGAATCGTTACCTGATTATTTCTATCTACTGTAACGTTATAAAAGGCGTTCTCATTTCGTTCTTTCTCTCGTCTGTCGACCCCGACGAAGTGCCAAACAAATAAAAGAAATACTTTGAACTCACTTTTTTTTTTGGGGGGGACACTTTCATTTCCTCTCCGTGTTTTCCATTTTACATAACAATTTTTTTACAGGGCTGTCACCGACTAATGGGAATTTATTGTCGTCTGCTGTCTTTTCCTGCTGTTTGTGTCGTCTTTCCCACTCCACTCTCTCTGTCTTACTGCTTTGCTGCTATCTCCGCGTGACGTCATTAGTCCTGCTATCCCCTACTGTTTCTCTCTCTATTTCACTGCAGGATTGTTGTCTACGCGACTTCGCCGCACATTATGGCGCACTACGACACGACTATTAATGTATTACAGTTCTCTACTAACTAGGGCAATGCAGCTGTCATGCAGGATGATTTTTTGCTCCAATGGTATCATATTTTCTCTGTCAAAATATCTACTTATCGAACTACACCTATAAAGAATAGAGGAATATTTTATTAGAGTTAGCTTAGTGGATCTATTGTATTATAACTGCGCCTGTGTGAATTAACAGGCTTACCTTATGGAAGTTGTGACTATTTGCCATACATGAACAAAGATATATGAAATACACTACTCCAGATTTGACAGCAGTATTTTATCTCAGGCTGTATTTGGCTTTTATACAGATAAAGGACTGCGTTGGGGCTGGATTAATTTCTAGGGCGGTAGAATGTTGCAACCATTTTTCCAGCAACCTTAGCAAAAGATTTGGTGTAAGCCTTACAATTTAGGTCTGGGCTGAAGGTCTGTCCTTGGGGTTTATAAAAAAACGGAAAGGGAGCCTCATCGATCAGAGAACCGTTCATTTCGACTGGGGAGAAGTGGGGATTCGTGTGTTTGTGGAAAATAGGTTGATGGTGGAGGCGTTAAAAGTAACAACTCATGTTTTCCGTCGGAAATTCGGAAGAGAGATGGTCAGAAAGACCACGAATCATTATTGCTCTTCGTGCCATAAACAGTTGTATCAGAATATAATTTTGCACTGTAGAGAACTTACTGTTGATTTTAGAAAAGAAAAATTATATATAAAGCCTTTTTTATTGCATTTCCCTTCAAACAAAGCACAGTGCCATTTTGATGTAGGTGGCTACTATCTGAGACATAATTTTCAAGGATACGATGTAGGGAGTTGAGCAGCAAGATGTCTATTTGCATTACACTTGAACTTCTGCATATCAGTACAATCAGGTAAGCAGAAACCCGAAAGGGAATTTCAAAATCTAGTAGCCTTAGAGAAGAAAATATTAGAGTAGTAAGCTCTCTTGCATTTAGGCGTGGGATTTATCTGCTTGTTGGGTTTATCGGGGGTATTTACGTTGAAAGAGATAAGATCTTGTTGTTTGTCAGAACACCTACCATTAAAATACTTGTAAAACAGGCAGAGGGGTATAACATTTCGTCGATGGGACAGCGGTTGAAGCCTAGCTGATAGTGTGGGACCTATTAGGTTGGCGACTCTTTTTTTTAACCCTGTCTAAGAAGGAGAGACTGGTAGCAGATGCACCAGCACAAATGTAGCACCAATACTCCATACATCGACGAATGGTGGCCTTAAAGAGGTACAGGATACTCTCAGGCGTAAGTAATTTTCTAGCACGGTAAAGGTCTAAGGATCGACCCCTGAGGTACACCCGCATTTATATCCTATTGCTTTAACGTACGACCATCGAGGACAACCTGGATTCTTCTCTTATTTAAGAAGGATTTAACTATCTTAAGTATTCGTTCAATAATACGATAGGATCTGAATTTCATGAGAATACCATCGTCAAAGGCCTTAGATATATCGAGAGATACTGGCCTAGCCTCCCCTGCTTTATCCAGTTTAAAATGCAGAAGTAAAGTATCGTACTTCAAGTGTGCTCTAAACAATTACATTAATTTAGAACGCGCTTCTGTCATATCAAAGAACCTATTGTTGATTTTATATGTTGGGCCTTTTAGCTTGTGTGGTAATAAAACTTCTTAAATGCGCTTGTGATGTTAGGCTGTATAAGGTGTTAACTGTGGTCAAAATCGCCTGTTCCTTCTTTTATCGGATTATTTCGATTGTCGAGTATTTATCGATACTTATCGAAGACATTCCGAAAAAAAAACGATTATAGAACACTACCAGACGCATAAAGTACCTACGTGTGTGATTTCATAAAAATCGGTCCATCCGTTTGCAAGTCCATAGGAAACGAACTCACACACACAGAAATGCAGACACACACACAAAGTTCGTTTTATATAATCTAATATATAAAAGGCTATATATGTCTGTCTCCATATTTTCAAAATCTATCTCCACCGAAACTAAAAGTCACAGAACGGCGTCTCAAATGATTGGATTTTTTTTTTACGGACCGTTCCTTTGTGGGTCTTTAGCCGGTCAAAATTGTTTGTAAGGGGTCAAAAATGGGTTCAACTTGAAAAAATCGTTATACATTTTGTACATTCACCTTAGTTTATTTGTAATTCATAATTTTTAATCAGGACATATAGCGTGTCACGTTGATACAGTGGTAACGTTATCAACTTTGAATGCTACAGTTTTGCTTTCGGTTTCGATTCTAGCTGATGGCACCCAA
>NC_136516.1:81191179-81208679 GCF_053919585.1 Euprymna scolopes | reverse complement strand
GTGTAACTTTACAACTGAATTTTACCTAGCACTTTAACCACGGGCAATCCTAGAATGAAATTTAAGAGCCTTCAACTTATTTTGTTTTCTTGTAATTATTTATTAAAACATAT
This sequence comes from Euprymna scolopes, assembly GCF_053919585.1. Taxonomy (NCBI): domain Eukaryota; kingdom Metazoa; phylum Mollusca; class Cephalopoda; order Sepiida; family Sepiolidae; genus Euprymna; species Euprymna scolopes. Next base: position 81,208,566 of record NC_136516.1, on the reverse strand, counting down.
ATATATATATATATATATATATATATATATATATATATATATATATATAGTAATTTATAAAATATACATGGCGATTAAGCTACACTGAATATTCTGCGTTTCATCCAACTATAGGATTCGTCAGGCTTATGCGCGAATTCTGTCGTTGCTTCTTGCTTTTATATATGTTGAGGATTTCTAGTTGGCCAATCAGCTTTCTAGTATCCACCGCGCCCCTTCCTATCAGCCAATGGGTATGCATTTTATCAAACAAAGGATCTGTTTTAGAGCTAGGTTAGTGGTTTTAGGTGGCCGTTCTCTTTTTTTTATACATATGAATATACCTATGTGTACACAATAATGCACATATATATACATATATACATATATATATATATATATATATATATATATATATATATACATATATGTGTGTGATCGTTTATGTTTATTTAATTTATTTATTTGTTTGTTTTCTATTGTTATTGTTAGTTTTAAAGCTATTTTGTATCGCTATCCTAGAGTAACTTTTATTTTGTGAACACAGTTGTATTCTATTTCCCGCCTACAGTTTAATAGATTTTGAGGTTCTTTAAAGTACAGGATAGAAAATTTTTCATGGAGGCATAATTTACATGGGTCGTCTAAATGTCTGCATGTGGTAGCTTGTCTCATTATTTTCCATTCGACTACCGGCGAATGTCCGCTTTCTTTGAGTTCACAGTATTTATTCGCTAGTGTTGTTTTTATACGGTGTTTTTTATTTTTGAATGTGCTTTTGTGGTCATAGTATCGGGTTTTGAAATCTAACGAAGTCATGCCTATGTAATGTTTCTTGTTATTCGGGTTTTCTTTCGCAAATATTGTTGCTTGATAAACTACGCTTTTTGTTAGACATTTATTTTGGACTGGGCAAAGTGTGCGGTGTCTACAATTGCATTTATCTTGTTCGTTATTAGTATTTTTATTTATGGTATGGTTGTTCTTGCCCGGGGTTGGTTTGTTATTATTATTATTATTATTATTATTATTATTATTATTATTATTATTATTATTATTTCTGCTAGTGTTGGTTTTATTTCTGTCATGGTGTCTACTTTTTTTATTGTTTATTTTGTTGTTGTTTTTTGTAGTTTTTTGTAATGTTTTCTGTGATTAGTTTGTTATATTCTTGCTTATCTATTTTATAAAAGTTTCTTGTTTTATCTGCTTTTACGAAGTTTTATTAGAGTTGTTCATGTTTCTAACGATTTTGTGTAGTTTCCGTTGGAAATTGTTAGGTTGATTGTGGAATTCTAGGTTTTTAATTACGTTTAAAAGGTCATTTTCAAAGTTTATCAAAAGGTCTACCGTTTTCGCATTTTTAAGGGTTTTAAAACCATAGGATTCTTTTTTGTTTACGTTTTCATTTTTAAGGAAGAAATTTGCTCGCCATCGCATTCGGCGTATTAGTTCATCTGTTTTTTTGGATTAATTTAATAATATAGCTATGCCTGCTGGGTGTGGGGATGTTTTTTAGCGATGTTTCGAAATTAACTCTTTCCATATCTATTTTTAATGTGGTGAAATAAATTCTTTTAAAAGTGCTCGACTGTTTTAGGAGCTAAGTATAAATACTTCATTTATTCACAAAAATTAATATACGAAAGTATAGATTTATGCGTAAACTTTAAGTATTTACTTCAAAAGTGCTCAATACGTAGGTAGAGCTAGTTAGTAATTTATAAAATATATATGGCGATTACCTACGTATATGAGCTGGTGAAGGTTTTCTGAAGAACCAACCACACTTTTGTGGTATTACTGCTAACCTTTGTCGGTGTAAATAACTTCCACATGACAGATTATACTGTAGACCGCGGGTTTTTATATTAGATTTTCCTTCTCTTAATGAAGACTGGGAGTCCATCTCTCCCAGTGAATGAATGCGCCCCCAGATATCAACCTGGAAATTTCTACGACTCGGCGCGGTACATCCGTCTGGTACTGGCCAGGCTCAACGTTACTTAACTTTAGCGATCTGGCGAGAACCGGTGTGTCAACGTGATTGCGCCGTATATAAAGTGTCAAATATATATATATATATATATATATATATATATATATATATATATATATATATATATATATATTAGCAAAAGTACCCGTTGTTGGCTGGGTTCAAAAACAACCTACAGAAAATTGACTCTGATTTATGGAAGTATGACATGTTATGAAAAGGAAGGGTTGTAAAGAGATAGCTTAGAATTTGGGGGTTATCAAAACCAAAGCAAAATATGATGAAAGTAAAAATAAAATAGATAAACCCCATAATTTATTATACCATACCTGTTGACACTGAAACACTTATCACAATATTTTGTGGATCTATATTAAAAAAAACTTGTTAAACTTTGTGACATATTTCCATTCTATGCGGTCAGGCGCGAACGAACACCCCATAATTTTATTATACCATATTTCTTCAAACTGAAACATAATTATCACAGATAAATATGAAAAGTCTTTATAAAAGTTTGTGCCTATTTCCATTCTATGGAGGCCAGGCGCGAACGCAGACCCCACAATTTTATTATACCATCCCTATTTAAGTGAAAACATACTTATCAAAGTATTATTATGTACATCTATATCACAAACCCTTGTAAACGTTTTTTTTTTTTTTTCATTTTTTATTTCCATACCTTGGGGGCCAGGCGCGAACGCAGACCCCACAATTTTTATGAACCACCTTTCTGCCAGATCAAACATACCCATTCCTGATCCTCGATACATCTTCTATCATTATATGTAATCAGTTTTTTAAAATAGTCAACTATATAGGAGCCTATTCGTGACCAGACACACACACACACACACACACACACACACACATAGCTTTATATTATAACATATAAATATATATATATATATATATATATATATATATATATATTTGGAAATCTCCTTTATTTCCTTATAATATATACCAATCCTTATATGAAGAAGCTCAATGTAATTACAGAGCAATACAGTGAATGAATGACAAAAGTCTATGTTCCAAAGTTCATGACGTTGACCATCTTATAATTTATTCCTTTCATTCAGTTGACATTTGCAATTCTTGACAGTATCTGTTTCGTAACACAAAGTCAATCACTTAATTATTATATCAATTAGTGAATCTATTTTGCCCTTAACTTATCAGAAGGAATAACAACAATCAATCCGTCAAAAGGAAATAACGTGCGTTTTGACATGATTAAAATCCGAAAATTGGAAGAGAAGCTGTAAATACCTCATAATATCTTTCCATTTCGCCATTTTGAATTTAGAAATAAATTTATTCAACACCTCTATTCGTACTAACACGTTCTATTAATTCAGGTATATTCTGCCAAAAATTAGAAAGTTTATCAATTATAATTAATGTATCCATATTTATGAAAATAACATCAATAATTATAATCTAATATATATATATATATATATATATATATATATATATATATATATACCCTTACTAACGTATTGAGTATTGTTGAAGTAAATACTGAAAATTGATACATAATATATATATATATATTATATATATATATATATATATATATATATATATATATATATATAATATATATATATATATATATCATTTATTTATTTATTTATTTACAACTAGGTCAATATATTACGATGGATTAGTTAACTAGTTTACAATAAATGTTATTTTTTAAATACGGCCTCATTAACCTCTTTGGCGATTTTGGCTAGATGGTTGGTTGGCTGGTAGGTTAGTTGGTTGATTGGTTGTTTTTGTTTTACGGCATATCAACCCTTTTTGGGTTATTTAATGCCGAATCCAGTGATTTTGAGGAATATTATTTTAATAGAGTATATTTAGGGTTTTTTTAGGTCGGTTTCTATTTAACCCATAGTTGCGACCCTAACAGGTACTACCACTCCGGGTCAGAGTGGACCTGGGAGCAATAGCAATTAAAGTGTGGGTCCACAATCCCCAAAGCCTGCAAGCTGGGGCCTCACCATCGGATATAGTTTAAGGTTATATCTAGGACCGTTTTGGCTAAAAGCAAAGTGTCTTGCTACTAACTTTCATTTTATCTATGCTTAGTCTATGAAAGAGTAATAATTCTAAACGTTTTTTTTTTTATTTATTTATTTTTGTCCTAACACAGACTGCCTTCTTTTGCTTACTTTAATTTTACTCACATTAAAAACTGACCTGCCGTTTAAGGTAAATCAAGAGAAGCTAATAACCGTAAATATTATTTAACTAAAAAAAGCATTTGGAGAAGCATATTTATTAATGTGCCACTATTTATTAATGTGCCACTACTTATCAAGGCACAAAAGCCACTCGGGAATGAGGGTTAAGTGAGTGTCAGGTGGACGATGAGTAAACACGGTGGTGATTGGTTATGATGGTTGTAATTTGGCAGAACTTTATCATTCAAAAAGGTGGTGCAACAAGAATCTGTTTACATTGACCACGAAAACGACCGTGCTGTAGTAAGCAGGGAAGCAGCACCGCTGATATTTTGTTCCACGGACAGACAGTTCTAGGAGAGAAACACTGCTTATAGAAGTTTTGTTTAGTTTTGTGCAGAGAGAAATGGAAACTATTGACAATAGTTGTGGCTAGACGATTTTTTTTTTTGTGTGTTAATATTTTACAGGAAGAACAATGTATGGAAGTTCAGTCGAGCACGTGCTATGAAAATGACGATAGAGTAGAGAAAGACTAGCAAGTGGGTACATCATTATCGCGAGAACCTTGAGTCTCGCTCGTCCTGTATGAAAATGAAATGTATTTTACTTTGTTTTATTTTATTTTATTTGTTTGTTTCACGAAAATTATAAAAATCTAAAATATAAATCTCACCTGTCTGTTTAAATGTATGTATGTATGTATGTATGTATGTCAGGTCATGTCATATGCTACTGGTACCATGTAACCCAGTACTACCTGCCTCATGGTCGGATCACCAGCGACTAAACTGGTTCCCCCACCAGACTTGTTTGGTGTGGAGGGCGGCTAGTCTCCCTGAAGGATTAAAAACAAGACCTTCCAAAGGGCGAATGAACACTTTTTTCTGGGTCAACGGCCAACTAGCACCGTGTATATTTGTGTGTGTGTGTGTGTGTGTGTGTGTGTGTGTGTGTGTGTGTGTGTGTGTGTGTGTGTGTGTGTGTGTGTGTGTGTATTGGGGTGGAGAGGGCTCCCGTAAGCCGTGGTGAAGGCAACCTTTCTAGGAGAAGAAAATCTCTGATTTAAAAAACTATAAAGCGGAAGACCATTACCCGCATTAAGCTGTTCTGCAGTTTAATTTGTTGCTGGCTATCTTGCTCTTGCTTGTTGCTGGATCTCAACATTTTGAACCGAGAGAGAGACTTAGCTGTCGTACAAAGCTAAGACTCTGTAACATCATATTTGTATAGATACTCCCTCAGGCATTTGGGCTCATGGATTTTAAATGTCTGAGGGAGGGGTACTCGTCTGACAAGACGTTGCAATTATCATGTATGTTATATGTATGTATGTATGTATGTATGTATGTCTAAAACTTTTGAAAGAGGCGACTGATTTTCGCGAGATCGGTATCGTTTGAATATCGACCTTTCGGATGACAAATATCGAAACATTGACCGAAAACATTAATTTCTTCACCCTCAACTGGGCACTTTCCTACAGGGAGGGGTTGCTTTTGTCGCCGATATTTTCGAAAGTCACCCCCTTTTTTTTTGATTGTCTAGCCTTAATTTAAATCTACGTCACTTTCGGTTTGGCGATGGGCGCAACAGCAAAGACGTTACTCTTTTTCTTTCACGTTCCTTTCCTCCTTCGCAGTACGGGTTCAAGCCTGCCTGCCTACTACCACTTTTTTTTGTTTAGCATACATCTCCAAACACCCGGGCAACGCCGGGCACCCAGGCTAGTAAAAAATAAGTGTTGGGATATTAATAAAGAGTTGGATCAGGAGTACACGGAGAACTCATTCATTCTAAGTAACACCAAATGTACCTCGAGGGTAGCAAAACCTATAAATTTACCTTAAGTTATTTCAATATATGGCACTTTAATTGCATGCCCTCTGATCCATGTGAAACTGAGCATATCTTCGTTTATTATAAAATGTATAAATAAGAATTGTGTGCAAAATATAGTTTTTTATTCAATTTCGGGCAGTGCCAGGTTTTCCTGGTATATTTCTCGTGTGGTACCATTGAACATATTCCATTATGACATATGAAATTTGCAATATATTTAATTACTAGAGTACTCTATCGAGGTGGGTGAATTCATTAGTTTTTTTTTTTTGTTGTTGTTTTTTTGTTTTGTTTTTTTGTGTGTTTGTTTTTTAATAATGGATATTTTTCATTCGTCTGTTTTCTCTTCTCCATCAAGTTGTGGTACTTAGGATCCTGTGAATGTCTTCGATTCTGCGGTGGAAAACGCCAGGTAATATCTCGCACCTGCTCTTCATGCAATCAGATCCAACGTGTTGATATCACTTACGCTGTATAATCACATATCAGTTATGCAGCATAACTATATCGCTTCTTACACTTGTGGATCATGTCTAGCACCTATCCTGCCTTGACAGAGTACAAAATAGACTTTGTGGCTTAGTGGGGGATGCCTTTTTCTCTACCCCGCAACCTCTCTCCCACAGAAGAGACGTTGCGAGCCTATCCTTGTTTTATCGTTATTTCCATGGCAGGTGGTCGTCTGAACTCCAATCTCTGGTCCCCCCTCGCCAATCTTTCACGAAAAACACTCGTCTAGCTGAATCCACTGTGAAAATTTTCCCCCACTCTATATCTGTGCCTAAATCAAAACGTGGATTCCATGAACAAAGCTTCTTTCTTAGAACTGCACGGCTATGGAACTCTGTTCCGTCTGCCTGCTTCCCACCGGACTACAACTTGGATGTCTTCAAGTCCAATGTTAACAAATTCCTAATGAACCGCCCCCTTAAGTAAACACTTCATCAAATCTCCACACTAACGTAATGTACTTGCAATAACCCTTATCCCTGAGTGGCTTCCGGGCCTTGATAAGTGGTGATCACTGTGCAAAAAAAAATGTATTTATTCAATTATGATATAGTCCCATTTGCAAGCCCTCTTTCCTTACTATATTGGGATTACACTCTCTGTGTTACTGTTATATATCGGGGATGGTCTATATAAACGTTTGTGTGTGTGAAGGTCTACTGTAAAATGTGTGTAACATCTATATAATTACATACATTGTGTGTATATATTTATGACCGTGTATATTTGGTATCTGTGATGCCTAGTGTTTATAATGTTGTTCTTAGTTGTATTGATGCATAGGTGTTTCGCCGATAAACTTATTTACATTGTAACAACAAGCGGACACGGGGCAATCCTTTACAGCAACGAATAACATCTTTGTCCGCTTGGTCCAGACAAAAAAAAATGCCTTTTTCATAGGAATGAATACGCTCTTACTCTCGTAGACTGTTTCTTGCTTCCTTTCAAAGGAACGCTGAATACCAAGTTCATTATATAAAAACTTTATTCTCGACTTCATACCGGATATGAAAGACGTTTTAAGTTATACACCATGCTAAGGGCGCGTTTCTCCCAGCTTCCAAACGCGGAGACGATATCTTTCGTGTTCTTATCCAACTCTCTCCTCTGACTCCCAACTCTCCAACTAAACTGTACGTTTTTTAAACTCTGTCTCACTTTCATTACGTCATTAACTCACATAACGAAAAAAAAATCAGCTGATGCATTTTTGTTACGTGTTTTGATTATTTTGCTAACATTACGGTTTTGTTCTAATATTCTACGTTAGCATTTCGATACATATATTATCACATTTAATTTTTTAAGCATCAACAACAATCATAATAATCATCGTTGTGGGTATATGGCATCATCCGGCAAAGTTAAATTTTTGACCTATAATCCAACTACCCGAACAAAATCCAATGGTAGATGTCGCGCCAATCGGCGTATTAAAAAGGGATACAATAAAAATCTCACTTTCTTCAAGTTTTGCTTCTCCTTATCAGACTTGTCCGTACACGTGCGCTACGCAAACGTATTACATATTATTTAATACATTTCTCTCAAGTTCCACACACACATACACCCATACATATCAATTTAAGACTATATTTTACACATCGTAAACTATTTACGAATTTTTGTAGAGAAAACCTCACAGCAAAATATACCGGGTTTGTGAGAAATAAATGTTTTTTGCATACATTATCGTTGCTATGCCGTTTCTTTGTTTCAATTGTAATTGCTTGTCTTTTGAATATGTTTTGATGAGAGACGCAAGCCAGGCGTCTACAAATTCAATCAAACCGAAAAGAACAAAATATTACGTGATAAGCTTGTCATATTTATAATTCCCTTAATAGGATTTATAAAAATTCGATTAATAATTCGACGTGTATTTATCAATGTCACGTATAGACGTAAAAATACGAGAACATTCACGCACACATACATATATACACATCTCAAATACGCACAAACACACACACACAAACACACACAAACACACACACACACACACACACACAAGCACACACACACACACATCACATGATACGTATAGTAAGTAAGAAAATCAGTGTTCGGAAATTTTATGTCGAACCAAATAAGATGAAGAGGCTCAACCTATCATTGTAATAGGACTTGAAAGCATTTAAAGTGTCGAATAGAAAATTGTTTCCGGTTTTCAAACGTTTAAATAAAAAATAATTACTTTATTTATTTTCAAATTTTAAAATAAAAAATAATTACTTTATTTATTTTCTGTGGGCTGCGACGTCGTTTGTTTGTGGAAATAAGTATATATGATGTCACATTTAAAGAAAAATGTAATGTTAATATGATCGCTTGTTGAGAAGTGGGTATACTTAACAATCGGGCTTCGCCAAGGGCTGCTTCATCTCTATTAGTAAACAGACTTTTTTATATGCAAGGACCCGTGTGTGTGTGTGTGTGTGTGTGTGTGTGTGTGTGTGTGTGTGTGTGTGTGTGTGTGTGTGTGTGTGTGTGTGTGTGTGTGTGTGAGCTGCAGTGTTATTTGATTGTAAAAGTAATTATATATCATCTTGTATTCAAAAAAATTATATTATTTTGCTCGCTCGGTTAGCTTATTGGATGACATTGTCCTAACGAGTTTAAAATCTTACGTTTGAGACATCGCCCTGTGTTCTTAGCAGTTCAATGATTACACCGCTTGTTGAGAAGAAGTAGGTATATTTCGCAGTCGTACGTTGCCGCGGTTTGCTTGATTTATGTTAGCTAATAGGCATTCTTTTATGTGGCAGGGTACTCGACTCACATGCAAGTGACTCGGATACATCTACTAAAGAGTCTAAATGAGGGCGAAACTGGAGTCTAGGACTTTTGGTCTGCGACTTACGTGAACTGTGACGTTATTTGATTGTGTAGATAATTGTATACCATCTCACATTAATAAAAGATATTTATTTTATAGGAAGATATAGTGTTATATTATGTGTATGAATATAATATAACGACGTACATGTGGAATAGTTGGGTTTATCTTTTCCTGTATATTCGTGTACGTGTAATGCGTGTGGGTATATATACGTCGTATCATTTAGTTAATTGTCTAGTGTGTATATTTTAACATTTATGCAACAGTTCTAACAGGAAACGATTGAGGTGGACGTATCGAAACAGTTGTAAACAAACTGTTCTTTTTAACCGGTGTAAATAACACACCACATACCTTAATTATATTTGAACATTTATTTTCATGCCCCGGCCGCATCTTCAGAGATTACACGGTTTTACATCTTTGCTGATTGGAATGACGCTGCTCCCTGCGTCATTTTGAGTCGTCCGTTCTCTTTGATGTCTAGCTAACGACTGCTTTGAATCTCTTCAAATCTACATACATCACGTGTCTCATTACGTCTCATCATTACGTGCCTTAGACCAACCTGATGTTACCCCAATCTAGTTATTTGTTTATGCAAACCCCCAAAATAATGTTTACATCTATTTTCTAATTCTACATTCCTTTTGCGATTTATTATAGTATATGTCAATCATTTTTTTCACAATTTGATTGTTTATTTTTCCAATCATAATAATTGATCCAGCGACCCGCCGTCGCTCTCTCCTCTGGTCACATATGGTTGCAAATATGTACATTAGGTTGTCTGGAAAGTCCTTAGCGTTTTTAAAGTATAAGTTTCTGAAGGCTCATAACAAGCCCCTAAACTGTTTATGTGAACCACCAATGAAACTTAGCATGTGTTACGCATATTTTTTTTCATTGCTGACTGTTATGGTGGCAACCACTTATTTGCATATGCGAATAACATAACACTATAAATGGCAAGCCTAGGTTGGCCTTGGTGTGTCTTACTCAAATGCCACCAGAAGTGACGCCGAAGAGCGTACATGTCCTCCCACCAAGACTCTCTGACTCGACACCGTCATTTGTACATATTGTAAATATACCTTTTCTTTAATACTCTTATTATTGCGTTATCTTGTTGTTTGCGTCTTCATTGTATTTCCTTACTAATTATTGTTCAACCTTGCAACCACAACAGTTGGCGACGAGATATGAAGCGTCAAATATAACAGTTTGACGAAGAACTATTTAAGAAAAAAAAAAGTACAACGCAAAGGTTGACCATTTTTTTTTTAAGGAATGCAAAGGGTTGACGAGCAAACGGATTTTACGCTAAAGAGAAGTTTCAACTCAAGTGAAAAAAACTCTAACGTGGCAAAAGCGACAATTTACGCCGTTTTCTGGGAATCCGACTTGCAAACGAATGTAAAAGTGAATTTTTGTTTTGTCGCTACACGACAAATCTTACTAAAGGACCAACTTGCAAACGAAAAGCGAACTTTGTTCTGTCGCAAAAACGACAGGTCAGTCCCGTATTACGAAAAGCAAGGAAGTAACCTACGAAAAAAGTTCACCAGTGGATTCTAATTACTGTTCTCCGTAAACAAAACAACAACTAAAGGACTTTTTTAATCAATGTTTTGGTTGACGTCGGTACTGGAAGGAAATACCACAGCTAAAACTAAAATTCAAGGAAAGGATTTTTTTTTCTTGAAGTTGTCACTGAATAACGGATAATACAGTAAAACGTCACGGAAAAAAGGTAATCTCAATTTAAGAGGTATTTTAATTACTAAAATACTAGAAAAAAACTCAAAGAACTAAATGTACTGCATACATTTATTCAATTGTGACTCGATTAAAAAAAAAAAAAAAAAAACTTTTATTTTGTGGAAAGAGTTACTTATTAGTAAGTGCCTAAAAACGGAAAGTCAATTCCATTTCGTGATTCCAGATAAACCTGTTTTATTTTTTTTTTTTGCAGCGTGACTCGCAAAAAGAATATATTATTGCAAGCAGCGATAGTATTATTGAAAACAGGAACTTACAGCAATTTGCTTTTTTGTTGTAACCCAAACCGGTGTATATTGTACATGGTACAATTTTTTTTTTAACTACACACTAAAAAAAACAAAAAAAAACATGGAAGACTTATCAAAAATGTTCATGCAATTTTTACAAGCACAGGCTGAGCGGGATGAACGCAGACAAGCTACACAAAACGAGCTTTTGCAAACACAAATACAGGCACAGGCTGACCGCGAGGAAAAGAGAGAGGACAGATTATTGAAATGACAGCAGGAACAAGAAGAAAAGCAGAAAATGGCGCAATTAAAGCAGAAAAAACTGCAATTGGAACAGGAAGAAAGGCATAAGAAACTACAATTGGAATATGAAGAAAGACAAGAGGAACGTTTTGCTAAAACACTGGAACTACTAAAGAGTAATCGAGAAAATGTCGATAGTGTTAATTTCTCCCATACAACTATTTTTAATAGCATGGACACATTTCATTATGTGCCTGAGGAAGAGAAGAATGTTGAAGCATACTACACAAGATACGAGGATGTTTTTCAACTGGACTGTAAAAATTGGCCAAATAGTCAGAAAGTGAGCCTCTTACTCAGAAAATTGGGTACATCAGAACACAGCAAATTCGTAGATTACATATTACCTAAAAAAAAACTGCGGAATTAGAGTTCATGGAAGCTGTAAAATTACTAAAAGAATTATTTAATCCAAATATATCTCTTTTTCATAAAAGATGGCTGTGCATGAATCTAAGAAAGATGGACAACCAAGATTATTTGACATACGCATCAGTTGTCAATAAAAACTGCGATAATTTTAAGCTTGCAGAACTAACGGTAGAAGATTTTAAATGTCTAATTTTCGCTCAAGGGTTAGTTTCCACGAAAAATGCAGAAATACGCAGACGAGTGTTGTCTAAGTTGGAATCTGAGCAAGATTTAACCCTCCAGAAACTAGCAGAGGACTGTGAAAGGGCCATTACACTAAAAAAGGATTTAAAAAATATAGAAGAATCCGGAGTGGCATATGTAAGAAAAGTTAGAAAACCATACGCACCAACCAAGAACTTTACAAAGAAAAGCAATGGAACGGGATATTCCAAAGATAATAACCATAAATATAGTACACAATATAACAAGCCTCTTCCTAGATATAACTGTAAGAGATGTGCAGAAAAGCATTGGGAATCAGATTGTCCTTATAAGAAGAAAAAATGCTACATTTGTAAGAAGGTGGGACACAAAAGCGATTGCTGCAGATATAAAGATTACGCCAGAAAGAGAGTACAGCAAACAAAATCAAATACAAAATTAGACAAAGATCGGCGAAAATACGTAAAAGTGGAAATATTTAAAACATCAATAAAGTTACAACTCGACTCCGGCTCCGATGTTTCTATAATAAACCTGAATACGTGGAAAAAGTTGGGAAAACCGGCCATGATGAAAACTAGTAAAGCAGCCCGGACGGTAACTGGTGGTGGTAAAAAATTTGAAGGAGAGGTTGTCCCCCCGATAAAATTGAAAGGGATTTCGAAGAAATTAAAAATATTCGTACTAAAAAATAGTGAAAATCTGTTTGGAATAGATTTAATTGAGAAATTCGGACTATGGGATAAGCCAATCAATACATTCTGTAAAAAATTAGAATGTTCTTCTCCAACAACAGTAAATATAAAAGACGATTTAAAAGAATTATTTCCTGAGGCATTCACGACTAACTTAGGTCGCTGCAATAAATTCAAGGCCTCGTTTGAACTTAAAGAAAACGCCAGCCCAATTTTTAGAAAAAAGCGAAATGTTCCGTTCGCTGGGTTGGAAAAGATTGATAAAGAATTAAATAGATTGGAACAGACGGGAATTCTATCAAAAATAGAACACAGCGAGTGGGCAGCCCCCACCGTATACGTAAAGAAAAAGAATGACGAAGTTAGAGTGTGCGCAGACTTTTCGACCGGGGTCAACTCCCTATTAAAAGATCACCATTACCCCCTACCAAGCCCAGAGGAAATATTCACGAAGTTGAATGGGGGTAATATCTTCTCCAAGATAGACTTGAGCGACGCGTATTTGCAAATACCGGTCGAGGAGAATTGCTCAAAAATACTATGCATCAATACGCATAAGGGATTATACAAATACAACCGATTGCCTTTTGGCATCAAAGTAGCGCCTGCCATCTTTCAGCAAGCGATGGACACCATGCTAAGTGGTATTGAGTGCGCATGTGCATACCTGGACGACATTGTTGTCAGGAGCAAATCCTTAGAAGAACATAAGGGACATTTGAAACAAGTATTTACTCGAATACAAGAATTCGGCTTTAAAGTAAGAGAAAGTAAATGTGACTTTTGTATGAGCGAGATTAAGTATCTTGGACACATAATAAACAAACATGGACGACGTCCAGACCCAGACAGATCTGCGGCAATAAAAAATATGCCGGCACCCGATAATGTAACAACCTTGCAGAGTTTCTTAGGACTCGCAAATTATTACCAATCTTTTATTGAAGGAATGCATAACTTGCGAGCCCCCTTAAATAATCTGCTTAAAAAGGATACACCGTGGAACTGGACGCAAGAATGTCAAACCGCTTTTGACAAAATAAAGAGCGCACTAACATCCGAATTATTCTTAACGCACTTTGACACAAACTTTAAAATAGTCGTCGCTAGTGACGCAAGCTCCTACGGCTTAGGAGCATGCATTCAACATATTATGCCGGATGGGTCTAGAAAACCAATAGCGCACGCTTCGAGAACGCTGATACCAGCCGAAAGGGCATATTCACAAATCGAAAAAGAAACGTTGAGCATAATCATTGCCGTGACTAAATTTCACCGATATTTATATGGTAGACAATTCATACTTGAAACCGACCATAAACCGTTAGTCACGATCTATGGATCAAAAAAAGGATTGCCGGTATACACCGCAAATAGATTGCTGCGCTGGGGTACAATACTACTTAATTACGATTTCCAGCTACAACATCTAGCATCAAAAAAGATTTGCCATGCGGATGGACTGTCAAGACTGATACCACAGAAACACAATCTGGAAGAATCTGTCATTGCAGCAATTCGGACAAATGTTGAAGTAAAAAATATGGTAGCAAACATCATTAAGGAACTACCCGTAACTTTGTCGGACATTAAAAGGGAAGCCGAGGAAGACGAATATATAAAGGACACAAAAGAGAAAATTATAACGGACACAAAGGTGCAGGAAGTTTTCTCCATATGTGACGATGTGTTACTGTACAGCGAGAGAGTGGTAATACCCAAAACATTGCAGAATAGGATGTTAAGAGATTTCTACACAGGACATCCGGGGATAAATCGAATGAAGTCGTTAATGAGAAGCTACGTGTACTGGCGTAACATGGACACTGACATAGCGACAACAATTGATAAATGTAAAGGATGCCAGTTAGCGGCAAAATCTCCACCTATAGTACACAAACCTTGGCCGAAAACCGACCAAACATGGTCGAGAATCCACATGGACTTCGCTGGTCCAGTAGGTGAAAACTATTATTTAATTGTAGTGGATAGTTTCACAAAATGGCCGGAGGTAATGCGTTGCAGGAATCCAACAACGAACAACTCAATAGGGTTCCTACACGAGTTGTTTGCAAGATTCGGTGTACCAGATACACTGGTCACTGACAACGGAACGCAGTTCACATCCGCAGAGTTTAAGGAATTTTGCGACACGTTCCGAGTGAAGCACATCACGACTCCGCCGTATCATCCAAAGTCGAACGGCCTCGCGGAAAGGTTCGTGGACACGCTAAAACGAGCGTTAAAGAAATCCATTGGAACACCAACAGAAAAAGCTTTGCAACAATTCTTGCAAGTATATAGAATTACACCACATCCTAGTACACCATCAAACATATCACCAGCTGATCTAATGTTTGCCAGAAAGGTAAAATCAGCGTTTGACAAACTATTGCGAAGGCAGGCAATTATCCGAAACACTACACACACGAGAAGAAAGAAATATAACTCGGGAGATCGAGTATATTTTAAGTGCTACAGAAATAACACATCTTACTGGGAATGTGGAGTAGTGGATAAACGCATTGGTGATTGTACATACATGATTAAAGGTCCACAGAATATACATAAAAGGCACCTAAATCAGATAAAAAAAACGTCATATCCAAGATGATGATGATACGACAACAGTCGAAGAGGAGGACACCATAGATATCATATACGAATCTTTTAATTTGGAACCGCCTCAAAATGCACCTGAACCCCGAAGATCAGGTAGGAAAAGAAAAGTGAATGAACCATTAATGGTAAACAAAAAAAGAAAAAGATATTGAAATCTGTGTGACTTCAAATCTTGGGAGGGGGGGTGTTGTGATGGCAACAACTTATTTGCATATGCGAATAACATAACACTATAAATGGCAAGCCTAGGTTGGCCTTGGTGTGTCTTACTCAAATGCCACCAGAAGTGACGCCGAAGAGCGTACATGTCCTCCCACCAAGACTCTCCGACTCGACACTGTCATTTGTACATATTGTAAATATACCTTTTCTTTAATACACTTATTATTGCGTTCTCTTGTTGTTTGCGTCTTCATTGTATTTCCTTACTAATTAGTGTTCAACCTTGCAACCACAACACTGACAAAACTTTTGGAATTGATTTACTTTCGGATACCCATCGGATAACCCTAACCCTAACCCATCGTTATAAAAAATTATTGCAACAAATTTCATATATTAGTGAGTGAGTGAGTGAATAATAATAATAATAATAATAATAATAATAATAATAATAATAATAATAATAATAATAATAATACAAGATGTCTTCAATAAGTTTCCAGACTTCTTTCGTATGAGCACTTTTATTGATAGTACACACATGAAACTCTAGTTTCTTTCGAAGTAATCTCCCCCGGCTGCAATGCACTTGTTGTATCGTTCAAACAACTTCTGGAAGGTCCGATAGAAGTCCTCTTGTGTGAGCGTGTCAATGATCCTCATCACAGCTTATTTCATCTCCTCATGACGACAAACCTTTAAGGTTTTCCTTGAGCTTAGGGAATAATCAAAAGTCACAGGGAACAAAGTCTGGACTATTGGTCAAATAGTCTGTGGCAAGGGTGGAGTTGTGGACTCATGCATTGTCCTGTTGGAAATGCCACCGACCCGATTTTAAGAGTGCTGGCTTCTTTTGGTAGAACCTCTTCCTTTAAAACCTAAACATAGTTTTCTTTATATTATTTAATTGGAATTCATTGAGATGAGTTTTATTTATTAATTTTTATTTTATTGCGGACTATTATCCTCATCTTTTCCTAGTTGTTTTACGACGTTTCGGCCAACGTTTCGGTCAACGTTTCGGCCAACTATTCCTCTGACCTTCGTTAGGTGGTTACTAAACGTCGTGAAACAGCTAAGAAAAAGATTAGGTTAATAGTCCGCAATAAATAAAAATCAGCAAATTTCATGTTCGGGTAGTTATGCTTTCTTTTCTCCAAAAAAGTGCTTCTAAAATTTTCAAAGAAATTTGTGAAGTGTACAATGCTAATGGAGAATCAACTGTTCGGAAGTGGTTAGCAAAATTCAAAACGCGAAATATCAGTCTTGAAGATGCTATTCACAATGGGAGACCCTCAAAATTTGATATTGATATTTTGAATAGAAAATTTGATGAAAACCAAAAATATCACAATTGGAGCACTTCTACAAGAGTTGAAAGTTTCAAAAAGTACGGTTCATAACCATTTTTCATTGAATAAATATTGCTTATAAAGAAATAATCTTGTTATTTCTATCCTCTTTGTGTGCCTAAAAAATTGTCTGAAATTTCTGGACAACCAAATACAGTCTGGAATGATAAGGTTGTCGCCCTAAAAAGACGACATGATTTCATTTCCGTTTGATGAAAGGCGGTTTTTTCTTTTTGTTGCAGACCGTCTACTAGTTGGACAGTCGTGTACAAATCCCAAAAGC
>NC_136516.1:81141179-81186179 GCF_053919585.1 Euprymna scolopes | reverse complement strand
GGCATTTTGGATTTCTGGAAATGTTTGCAGATAGGTTTTGGTTGACGCAGATGATAAGAATGAAGAGACGACGCAGGCTGGGAGAGACCGAAATAGAATTTGATCCGTGAATTATTTCGAGTTTAAGCCATGGAAAATGTGATTCTTGATTAGACCAGACAGAATTCGAAAGGAGTGCAACGAGACGGAATGTAAGAGATATTTGCACAGAACAAAAACAGGCGGGGGGAGGGAATACATGTCCATTTAAGAGAAAATATTGTTTCGTCAGAGAAAGAAAAAATGTTTATATATTTTTATACGGCGGTGAATAAAAAAGAGAAATTAATATATATATGTATACAGAGATTTATGACTATATAAATTATTAGCGATTAAAGGTATAAATATGCTAATGAAACATATTTTGACATGAAAAAATATAACAGGATCCGAATCTGTCAAAAGAATAAATATATAGCGAGTTTCAAAAATAATATTTTACCAAAAATATATACAAAAATGATACATATACTAGAATTATAGGTATAACCCGTTGGCTAAGAATGCGCGTTTTATGCAAAATCGACGAGTTAATATTGTAAACTTTTCTCTAAGTTGTGCATTAAGTTCTAATTCCTACCAATCATTTACTGTACATCGAACGAATACCATAAACCTTAGTTCGTTGCTCCTTGTCATAACAAAGATCCATACAAAATTTCAGGTAGATTGACCAAGTAGTTTTTTATATAAATTTCTAGAGTAAATTTTTTAGTATGGTGACTAATCCGTAGTAATCTAAGTATAGAACGGATACTATAACACTTAGTTCGTTGAACCTTACTATAAAACCCTATGCAAAATTTCAGCCAGATCGGACAAGTAGTTATTATAAAAGCCTATGCAAAATTTCAGCCAGATCGGCCAAGTAGTTTTCAAGAAAAAGTAGAACAGATAAACCGTCAACCGCAAGAGATAGTTGAAATTTAAGCATTTATTCTTTTTAAGTGCTTATATATATATATATATATATATATATATATATATATATATATATATATATATATATAAAAGACTATCTATTCACGTGTAATCACATTTTTCTTCACCATATTCCCTCTGCTTCAGTTTTTTGTTATCAAGTAAGATCTTTGACTTACTTGTTGTTTCATTAAATACTTTTGCATGCAAAATCCGATCCCGCATTTTGCTAAAATTTTGCTTCGAAACTCCGCTTGCTCGTATATATATATATATATATATATATATATATATATATATATATATATATATATATATATATATAAGATTGAATATATATATATATTTATATATATATAAGATTGAATATATATATATATATATATATATATATATATATATATATATATATATAAGATTGAATATATATTTAAGATTGAAGCAGTACACATGAAATTAATTGAATTGTGCAGGATCAAACCATTTAATATTAGAACTGGTCAAGGAGGATTAGAAATAATAGTGTCACATCTTGCCAGAGGTTGTGTGCTCCTATCAATTCCACTGCCATTCAACCACGTTTCGACCGATACGTTCTTCTTCAGAGCTATTATTCATCCATGATTTTTTTGTTTGCGAGGATTTATCCGTATTTGAATTGTTCAGCGATTAAAGACCTTTTATTTTAATTTTTTTCAGATACATCTGCCTTACTTTTAACGCTAGGTTATTTATGGTGTCTTTTAAATTTAATAAAAACCCTTCAAAATTTGCTGACGAGAAGACCTTGCTTATTAAAAAACTATATGTAATTATTGTTCGTAACTGGATGTTTACCACAATAAAAAGCATTGTTTTCCGAAACGATCGTACAGATAATTGATTTTGTTGTTGTTCCTTCTTATGAAACGGATTTTTAATTTAGTTGAAAATTGATTTTTCAAATTTTAAATTATCAATCACATTACTTAATATATATATATATATATATATATATATATATATATATATATATATATATATATATATACAGGGTGTCCACAAAGTCTGGCTACATTATGTAGCCAGACTTTGTGGACGCCCTGTAAATTATGCAGCCAGACATTGTGGGCACCATATATATATATATATATATATATATATATATATATATATATATATATATATATATATATATATAAGATTGTTATAAGAAAGGAGATTTGCCCTTTGTTTATATTTTTCTTCGCCCACATTTTTAAGACGTATTTACTTTTTTTTTATTCTATTTAAATACAAATTATTAATTAATAATTAATAATTACTACATGCATAAAAGTAAGTCATCTACATATATGCATATTTCAGAGTTTACTCTTCATCAGTATAGCTAGACTTTTATTGACAAGGATCGATCCTACAACGATTCGATAAGTAGTCGGATTTTTTTACCACGGGACCATCGGGTTCTTACCAATCTATGCACGATTTTTATCGCTTATAAATGTAAGATTGTTGAATTTATATATATATATATATATATATATATATATATATATATATATATATTTATGTATATATATATATATATATATATATATATATATATATATATATATATATATATATAGCGATTAATTTCTTTCTTATTACTTTGCCCCCTGAACGTTTTTTTTATAAGAAAGGAGTTATTTGCCCTTTGTTTACATTTTTCTTCGCCCAAATTTTAAGACGTATTTACTTTTTTTATTTTATTTAAATATTAATTATTAATTGGCAAGGACCCGGTAGTCCGGTGGTAAAAACATCAGACTACTTATCGAGCCGTTGTAGGTTCGATCCTTGTCAATAAAAGTCTAGCTATACTGATGAGGAATAAACTCTGAAACATGCATGCAAATAGATGACTTACTCTTATGCACGTATTAATTAATAATTAATATATTGATCAAATAAAAAAAAGTAAATTCGTCCTAAAATGTGAGCGAAGAAAAAAATGTAAACAAAGGGGAAATAACTCCTTTCTTATAATAAAAACGTTCAGGGAGCGAAGTAATAAGAAAGAATACGATACGCTGTCCTAAAAAATTGCCTTACTCCCACTTATCACACACCACTTTAAAGGCTTCTGATCGGGAAGCGGGGCCATTGTCCATTAACAGTTCATCAACCGGCCCTCTCTCCAAAAATATTTCTTCCATGACCCCTCTGATCGCCCCTGCAGCTTCTGTCCTGATCTCTCTCCATATGGCAAACTTCCACAGTCCACAGCACTACAGATACCCTCAACTGGAATTCCGCTATCAAATCTGCGAGTGCTCCGAGTCTGTGCTTGATCAGCATTTCTGCAACACCTCTGGTCCTAACTCTCTTATCGCCAGTCACTGCTGACGTGATCCATGAAACTACCGTTGCCGAATCGGATTTGATTTCAATTGTTTTCAATCCCCACTTCAGGGCCAGATTTATTCCTTTCATAGCGGCCTCAAGTTCGGCTACGTTGATATGGGAATAGTCGTTTTTCATTCTTAGCCACGCCGCATCTTCCACAGTTACACCTCCCATCTCTAATACGAGGCCAAATGCCAGGCTGCTGATATCGCACCAAATCACCCCCGCGTCTCTGCCGCTGACGTACCATTCCCCCTTTACTGGGTCTTCTTTCGTCACTCTCGCGATGATATCTTGTAACATGTTCGTGACCTCCTTGTCGTTTGTCGTTTAATAAAGCTGCCGCTATCCTGGGCCAGCCAGAAATTGGATAGTGTCCCACCAGTCTCCCGCAGACCGAGAAGAGTTCTCGATTTGTCAGGTCGGTTCCGATTTCGGGTCTAAAGACAAGGTTTCCTTTGCCATCTCGGCATAGTTTCAACCCCAACGCCGCTCCTCCATCCAGGGACTCCGCCGGTTTTGCAGTTAACCCATACCTCGCGACATGGTCTCTCACTTTCTCCGCTGTCACCTCTGCTTCCTCCACGAGAATGTCGTCAATGTACAAACTAGTGGCCTTGTCCACTGTACAGTCTTTACTTAGCACCGTCTTCAGCACGGTAGTCATAATTTGGGGGGGGGTTCTCGTAGCAGCTGTGTCAACAAGAGCCATGGCTCTCTTCCCATTGACTACTACCGGTAACTGAGGCAACGTTTCGTTTGCGCCATTTCCACATAGAAAGAGAAACCACTGGCGCAATGGCTCCCCTTCACTCGTTTCCCTGGTCCCGTGAAGCAACACAGCAGCGACTAATGTGTCCCACTCGTCCACATCGATAGCAGATGATCCCCGGTCTCGGCTCTTTGCAGTCCTTGAGCAGGTGAGGACCCTGGCACCAGAACCACTTGATGGCAGGTCTCCCCTCCTGTCGCCTCGCTGTCTGTCTCTCGTCATTCAATTGGGGCCTCGTGCACTTATTTCCACTCACAGCTGCAGCCACGATTGGGCTCTTGACATTCTTGACTAGGACTCTGAGATTGTCCACTTCCATCGTATTGATCTCAGTGATTCTCTGCATGTTCGCGGAGATTTCTTCTGGGAAGCCGTTCACTAGGTATAGCTTTACCGTCATCTCCAGGCTCCTCCCCACGTAACCAGCCAATCCTGCCAGTCTCCTCATCTCCGCATCAAAAACGTCAACAGACTCGCCAGACCACCTCAAAATTGCAAGCTTGCCCAGTGCTTCAAATGGACTCTCAGCGAAAGCCAATTTCAGTCTTTGCTCCACTTTGGCAAGGTCTCCCTTATCGTCAAGGCGCATCTGCTGGTAAATAGTGAGGGCTTCCCCCTCTAAGTATAGCGGCAGCAGGGTGACCACGTCTTCGATTTTTTGCAACTTGCCACCATCTTTACATTTTCCAGCCATTTAATTAGGTCACCCTCCCCAGTAATGGGTCTCAACATCTGAGTGTTCAGTCTCCAGTCGACCATTTTAACCTGCTTGACACGCCGAAATAGCTTCTAAGGTTACAATCAGAATTCGGTCCTGGGGTTCGGGAAGTAGTGAGTCACTCGCTCGACAACAGCACGTTTCTGCCCTCTTCTTTTCCAATTGACCACACCTGGCCTCTCGCCACCAATGTCACACCGCACAATCTAAACATCAGCAACACGAAATACTTCTCAAGAGATGTTCACGACTCTTTTCTTTTTTTTTTCTAACCATATACCCTACATATTATTATGTAGGATTGGCAGATTGGCGTTTTTTAAGCTAAATCTAGCAGGTTTGACTTTTTAAAGCAATTTGAGTTTCAAAAAAATTACTATATGTGAAAATATTTTGTGCGTTTTAGTATGAACTGATATTTTTGTTTTTCATTTTTCTAACAAAACATAGCCGTTAGAATTCAAAATATTTTATGCGTTTATGAAATTTAATGAGTAAATATTTTCAGCAAACGTCATATAGCCGTTAAAATTCAAGATTCTGGTGCGTTTTTGACGTTGAAAGAAAGGTTTTGTTATTTTTATTTTAGAATAAACCGTAATCGTTAGAACTTTTTTTAAAATGTATATGTTTGTGAAAGGAAATGAGAGTTTTTTTGGTTTTTTTAACTATATCCTCGATATTATCATTTGCATTGTAAAATAGCTAGCTTGAATCTAAATTCAAAGTATGTGTTCTTAATATAAGTTTGTTAATTAGTGGAGATAAATTGTAAAAGCCGGTTCGTTGTTTAATTGTATTAGAGTTTATAATGGGTGTTGATTCAAGAAGTCTAGCTTGTTGATATTTAAACGAATAATCATATAATATATGGGAAATTAGTGAATCAGAATATGATTATTTTTTATATCTCTTTTTTGGTTCCCGTTGAATTTCGCTAACGTACGAGGTGTCTTCAATAAGTTTTCAGCCTTTTTTATACAAGCATTTCACATTGTTGTAGGCTCTTGAAAATTCACTGTTTTATTGTTATATATCTTACAAGATAACTGATCATTTTTTATGATTTCAAGTTCAAATTAACTACTAAAGCAGGAATTAGAATACTGATTGTCACAGCTGGTGAATTTCAAAAATGCAATCTGGACGTTAAGACAATTTAGAAGAACGATATGCAACAAAATTCTCCTTAAAACGTTTTTTAAAATGCCACAGAAAATATTGTAATGCTTCAACCTGCTTTTGGACTATCTTGCATGCATGGAGCATCAATTTCTCAGTGGTATGTGAGATTCAAGGAAGGCAGGGAGTCTGTGGGAGAGGCTGATAGGTGTGGGAAGAGTAAGGAAGTCAGAACACCAGAGTTGATTAGCCAAATAAAGAATTTCATGGATTCAGGCAATAAGTACAATCGTGTATCTCTAGATGCAATAAGTGAACAGTTTGATGTCAGTGTGGGAACTGTACACAATTATTCGCGAGGAACTAAAGATGTGGAAGATTTCCGCGAATGAACCAGTCCACAACTCAAGCCTTGAGACAAACTATTTGACCAAGATTGGCATCAAGACAGCCCCCAGTTCAGACCTTGCTCCTTGTGACTTTTGGTTATTTCGCAATCTCAAGGAAATTATTAGAGGCTGCCGTTATGAGACAATTGAAGAGATGAAAGGGGCTGTAACGAGGGTCATTGATACGTTTACACATATCATGTGATATTATAGAAGTTGTAGGAACGGCACAACAAGTGCATAGCAGCCGGAGGAGATTACTTCGAAGAAGACTAGAATTTTATGTGTTTACTGTCAATAAAAATGTCCGTATGAAAAATGTCTGGAAACCTATTGAAGGCAATTTGTATATATAACTCATTATTAAAAATTATAGATTTTCTGACTCATTAAGTTCTCATGTGTTTCGTGTTACCTTAGCACTCATCAGTATGTACCATGAAACTATACCGTGAGGTAGATCATTTTAAGTGTTTTTTTTTTTTTTACCGCAGCAGATTTGATTGAAAAATATGGGCGACTTCATTGATTTCGATGACAATAAAAATATAAGAGTGTGAAACATTCGTTGATCATCATTTAATCCCGGGCAACGTCGAGTCTCCCTGCTGGTAAAAAATATACGCACAACATACACGAAAACACCACATGCACATATACAAACTACATGGACAGACACATATGCGCAACACCACTTACAAACGAACAATCTATACACAACATACGGACACACACACACACACACACACCATACACACACACACACCATATACACAATACATAAATACGATCCGTATATGCACAAAACAGAAACACACTACATACACATAGACTAACACCATATAGTACTAAACACATACACACACCACATATATATGCAACACACATACAAACACGCATATAGACACGTTATTAATAATGGTAATAATAAGTGTATATTTACTTTAGTTGTGTATGTGTGCGTACAAACACACGCATGTGTATGCATATACGCTTGCATGCGAGTATCTTCCTGTTTTCGTTGTAACGTTTCCAAACAAAATCGAGTTCTTCAATGGACACAATTGATCACCGATTTCACTCTATTCATATCCTGGTGCTATTAAACATTGCCCGCGACGACTTGCTGTAATTTCGGAGCAAAAGGGGTCAGCATTTCGCGTCATTGTTTGTACACAATAGTTCATTACCCGCGTCGTATTCTGCAGCACTTGCCGTTTAAGTCATCAGTAAAAGGCACCTTCAATAAAAATCAATTGCCGTCTCTTGCACTGCCAGCAGGGGTTAGAGTTAGGGTTAGGGTTAGCATAAGAAGATGGAAGGAGAAGAAAGGAAGGGAAAAAAATCACTCACTGACGATTAAGCCGTGTATATAGACTCCAGATGGCCAAAATGGAAACACGAGACTTTTAGCCGATGGCAGTGTACAATAAACGGTTTTCGGACACTAATTTTCCAATACTTTCCGAGACCGGTTTTTTGTTTTTGTTTTTTTTTTTTTTTTCTAAAAATTTATAAAACCTCTTTATATATTTACGCTGTGTTCGGGAAACCCTCCGGCAAAATGTGTTTAGTGTGGTTTTACACATATTGTTTTGTTGACGACGTTTATGTTTCATTTTCTGCCCGATTTCTGAGAACGGTTATTTTTTACTTTGGTCGTGATTTGGGATTGGCGCCAATTTTGAAGTATTTAAGGATAAAAACTGCTGATAATGTGATATCAAAATGTTCTTTGAATATACGGATGATTATATTAGAATATTATTATATAATTGAATCGATGTGGATAAGGAATAGAAAAATGCGTAATATGATAGGCTGCTGTGCACTGTAGTTCTAAATATTACATGAAACAATATTTTCTCATACGATAACATAACATACTAGCAGGAAGACCCGAAGTTGCCCGGGATCGAATGGTGGTCAACGAATATTTTACACTCCTATATTTTTATTGTCATCGAAATCTGTGAAATCGCCGGGGGGGGGGAAGCTTCACATGTCTTCAAGTTATTTAGAAAAATCCTTTATAATATAAATCTCAAACGTTTGTTAGCGTGTGTGTGTGTGTGTATGTGTCTGTATGTGTGTGTGTGTGTGCGTGTGTGTGTGTTTTGTGTCCCGCTAAAGCTTTCGACACTGACAAAATTGGTATCGTTTGAAAGATAAGCCCCTCAGATAACAAATATCGAAAGATTGGCCAACAACATTCATTTTTTTCACCTTCAATTGGGCCGGTTTTTACAAGGAGGGGGTCACTTTTTTCGTCGACGTTTGTGCAAAGTCATCATGCGCCTTGCAATGACTAGCCTTATTTCGTACGTCCCCAACTTTGTTTGTCGCAGTGGGCGCGCCGACTAAACCGCTCGCATTTTTTTTTTTTTTTTTGCGTCCTTTTCCTCTAAACGTTACAGTTTTTAGCCTGCTTGTCTACCTGCCTACTACTTTTTTGCTCTCGGATGGGTACTCGCTGCTATTTTCATTTTTTTTTTTTTAGGGGGTTGGTTAATTTTTTTTGTTTGTTTGAAACATTTTTTAGGGCTCCATTGATCGAAACCTTTACCATAAAATATCTCCACGCCCAAGAAACGCCACTAGCTTTGTATAAAGTAGGTATTTTTACTACCCTTTTGCTTGCAAGCGAAACGTGAACACTATAAACACGTGCTAAATCTTCTTGAGGGTTTCCATCAACGGTATCTGAGATAAACAATTCATATCAGACACAGAATTATTATGGAAAGCAGGTTTATTAAGCATTCAGTCGATATTAATAGAACAGTTGTCTCTGATGAAGTGGTCACATTGTGTGTATGGATGATGGTCGTCGGCCAAGGTGATTATTCCACGGTGAAATGTGAGAAGGAAAGCAAAGTGCCTCACAACCGAAGAAGAGATTTAAAATCTTATCTGAAACAATCGGGACTATCCGTGTACCAATGAAAAAAAATAGCTTTAGATAATATTAAATAGCGGAAACTGATTCACGAAAGTGTAGAATCCTTTGAGAATTAGCCGCCCGTAGTACAGCGCTTACAAACGTTTGATTCGCAAAGGCGCACAGGGTCCAACCAGGGTCCACAAAGTCATCATGCTAACTGCGACATATGTGAAGAATGGTGCTTGTCTCTTGCTGGTTTCAAGAGCCATTTGCGTTAATATTCAAAACTTATGTTGCACCCCAATAATGTCATTACAAACTAAACTGATCGGGTGTGCCAATCCTGTTGCAAAATCTGTCGCAGTTCGGCTTGCCTGAAGAGTCACGTATGAAAATATATAATTTGAGGGGACAGTAAGGGAGGGGAAGAGGACACAAAATAAAGGAACTGGGAATACGCGAAATCGGGAGGATAGCCAGCATATATATATATATATATATATGTGTGTGTGTGTGTGTGTGTGTGTGTGTGTGTGTGTGTGTGTGTGTAATTATTCAGAATAATGAAATACAATAAACCTACTGCAAATCCAATCTCTCAAATTCTCCTACGACTTCCTTATTTTTAGAAGATAGAATTTAATTTTTGCGATTTAAATATTATAGCATTATGACATTTTTATTTGTGTTGACTTACAAATATAATCTTGATAACAAAAACTGCATCTGATTTTTAAAGACTATTTTGTAATTTCGTTTTCATTTAATTTTAATTTTAATTTAATCTTATAGATATCTTTTTGCTTTTATTCACAAATTGGTTAAAGACTTGAACTGAATTTTGAAATTGATATATGGAAAAAAAATTTACCGGATTGATATAATCAAAGATTTGCCGGATATCCAATCAAACTAAAGAAAAACTGCGGAAATATGTATTGGATTGTTACCAGTTTCCTTGGATTCATTACAACACGCGTTGGATGTTTTTACCTGCCGAATACCAAGAGCTTCCATTACAAGATTTAGCATACACTTTCGATTTGAAGTTCAGTATCCTTTTTTATTAATCAGTATCCAATTTCCCTTATTCTATGTAGCTAAAATGATTTAAAAACCTTAAAAATATTTAATTTGATTTTCTATTTTAATTACCTTTAGCAAATTAGATGCAAAGCTTTTATAATATTTGCTAATATTTTTCCTCCGAGGAGATGTATAAACATCGAAAACTCATGGCTTAAGGAAATATATTTTACTATGCCGTATTCTTTGTCTTGCATACAAAATTTCTATATTTAAAATTTAACTTTTTCAAATCGCAAATTTTAAATTCCTGAATTATGAGATATATATATATATATATATATATATATATATATATATATTTATATGTTTTATTTTTATTACCGTATCTTTCTGTTAAGTTAAATTATTATTTCGGCTACTCGGCCGTTTTTTCGGCCGTCTGTAGCGTCCTCAGACTTTTACAGAAATGTTCGCTGTTTTGGGATTAAAGAGTGAAAGAGTGAATAAGGTCAGGGGGGTTGCGAGGAGGGCGAAAGAAAGTGGATATATATATATATATATATATATATATATATGAGAACTGAAATAAAAAAAGATGTAGTGTTTACCTGGTATACGCAATGCGGTATAAGGACTTTGTAAATTGTTTTTTGGAGTATTCAGTCAAATAATAAATTTTGATTGTAAATTTCAACTTACGGTTTTAATTTTCTTTCTCGTACATATATATATATATATATATATATATATATATATATATATATATAAGCAGAGAAACCCGGCGTTGCCCTGGATTGATTTTCACAATTTGATATTGTTATCGTCATCAAAATCGGTGAAATCTCTCGTTTTTCAATTAAATCGATTGATTGTCTGCTCTAGTTGGGGACTCATCGCTGTACACCGACAGAAATCTTCACATGCCTTACCGCAGTGACTTAGTCCACAATACATTGTAGTCTACATTGCACTGTAGAGAACATACTGGTGATTATATAATATTATTTTTAGATATATCAGCTCGAATTAAAGTTTAAAATGCGAAAGTCAAGTATCATGCTTCAGTTGTATTCTAAACAGAAACATTCATTTCGAACGCGCCCCTGTCATAAAAAAATCTACTTTTGATTTTATGTGACTGTCCTTGCCGATTGTGCGGTGATAATGACTGGAATTTTAGTTAAAATTTAAAAAGTTAAGTATCTGCTTTAAACAGGAACATTTATTTCGAACGCGCCTCTGTCATATCAAAGAACCTACTGTCGGTTTTATATGCCAGGCCCTTCGACTTGTGTGGTTACAAAACTTCTCAAATGCACGTGTGACGTTAGACTGTGTAAGGTGTTTACTTTTGTATATAACCCCTGTTCCTTCTTACATCTGATTATTTCGATTATAGATACTTAAAAGTGATTTTTTTTGAAAGAGACAGGATTCGAACTTGGAACACCCAGGCCGTCTGTCCATGTCGTTAACCACTTGACCAACGTCACATATAATTGAACAGTGATGAAATAATATTGGACTTTTATGTCTGAAACTTGGTCGACAAGTTAGGCAAAAATTGAAGTCTATTTATACCAATATATTGAATTCCAGAAAGATTTATTAATTTTATTACCGATTCCATACGTGGCATTTTCGGGGGTTCATCCTGTATTTCCGTATTACAGTTACAATATCTGAGCTCCAAGAGTTCTTTAACCCTGTTGCATCATTTTTGTAGAGTGTGTGTTGTGCAAGAATAGCCTGGCGGCGCCTACCCATTTCCAAGCTTCAGGGCGCATAATCACTTGATCTTACCAAATGGTCACCCATTTTAGCACTGACCAGGCTCGGCTTAACTTCAGTGATCTAACAGTGCGTCAACGTGATTCTGTCGTATATACAATCTAATATCGATATATGTACCTATCAAGTTGATTTTTTCTAGCTCTGACAATGATATTAAAAGCCCACTTTTTCTAGTTTCTAATTATAAAAACAATCTTCACACTATACTCAGTTATGTATATGCGAAAGACTTAATAAATGTAAACTACCGTATATTTCGGTGTATAAGACGACCCTTAAAGTTTAAAAAAATCATCTTTAAAAAACAATATATCATAAGATACCGCGTGTTCCAATCTCTAGCCTAGGCTATACAAACATGGTTTCGTGATTTAGCAGTCATCTTATGCAACCGATATATGGTAACTTTATTACAATTTGCTCCAATTTTGTACCTCGTCTAATTTGACGGTCGCCTTATACGCCGAAATATACGGTAATTTTCATATTCTTTTTAAAATCGAATTTTATTAATTAATTATTAATTTTTATGGTTCCTTATACAGTAATTAGATTCATTTATCTATTAAGCTTAGTTCTGTTTGTGCATAGTTTTTACATTGTGCATAATTGCTTAGCATTTGCGATAAAAACGTTCAAGCAAACGCAGAAGTATATATATATATATATATATATATATATATATATATATATATATATATAATAAAATTCTTCTTATTCTTATATATATAAAATAAAATTATTATTATTATTATTATATATATAAAATAAAATTCTTAAAAAAATAAATAAGATAATAATTCTTCCAATTACGGGATTTCCTTGGGTTTTACTTGTGCAAATGGAAATTCAATTAACTTTCTTAAAGTTATATATTTGGATTTTACCGTCACTAGATTATTTATCTTCCACCAGACTATCCATTCATGTGTAATCACCTTCTCCTTCACCATATTCCATCTGCTTCACTTTTTTTGTTATCAAGTAAGATCTTTGACTTACTTGTTGTTTTATCAAATACTTTTGCATGCAAAATCCGATCCCGCATTTTGCTAATTCCTACCCTCTGATGAGAAGGAAAGTATTTCTTCGAAACTCCGCGGATTAAGTACTATCCACTTATCTAGTGTTTCCTTTTCAGATTAAATATGTTTTTAACTCATTTCAAAGTGTTTTTAACATGTTTTATTAACTGTTTGCTCGTATATATATATATATATATATATATATATGCATATATATATACACACAACACACACACGGTCCTGGATATGACCTAAAACTATATCCGATGGTGAGGGCCCCAGCTTGCAGGCCTTAGGGAGTGTGGAGCCACCCTTTAATTGCTGTTGCTCCCAGGTCCACTCTGACTCGGAGTGGTAGCACCTGTTAGGGTCCCAAATATTGATTAAATAGATTACGACTTAAAAAAACAAATATACTATATTATAAAAAAATAATTTTTCAAAATCACCAGATTCGGCATTAAATAAACTGAAAAGGGTTGATATGCCATACAACAAAACAACCAACCAACCAACACAACACACACCTTGTCTTAACCTTTTCTGTGTGTGTGTGTGCGTGTGTGTGTGTGTGTGTGTGTGTGCGTGTGTGTGTTTGTGTGTCGGAGTTCCTACCAAACGCCTCTTTGTAGTGTTGGTCTCCATACATGAAACTTAATATATAGGAGGGTTGGACCTGTAGAACAATTTTAATTTAGATTGTAAAGATAACGCCTGTGGAGTTAAAATTGCCCAAAAACAGTTGACCTTAGCGAATGTAAGTTAAATAAAACTGTTACTCATACTGTACTATATTCATAGCTTAAAGTCGCTTAATTTTTAAAGTGTCATATCCATCTGTCGGTAGCTCAATAACGACTTAGGTTGGACTATTAAGCATCTTAGTTTCAATACTAGCAGATACAACCCAAGTCATATTTTTTCTATAACTTTAGAAATCAATACTGTACATTAAATAATAACCAATAGAGAACTGGTTCTGTAATAATAAATACGAAATCTGCATGAATTAAAATATAATATTTATGTGTATTTTGCGATTGGGCAATGCCGGGCGACCTGCTAATATAATTATAATATTACCTCGGTTAAATGTTTGTTTAGAGATCTTTGTATATCAAAGAGTTATAGTAAGGGGAGGTAAGTCTGACCGGCTTTAATACAACAGACGCATAGAATCAAAGACTAATACATTTTCATTACAGCATTCATATTTTATTATATATTTCGGGGAGATTTGTACAATCATTCTATTTTTATTTTCCGACATGTTCTTTTCTTATAAAGTTAATATACGTTGGTCATTTTGATTCCTGCTTGGAATGCTATACTAATTTCTTTTCCTTTGAATGTGATTTAAAGAACCGGGGAAAGTTATGTATTTTTTCTCCGTGAAACGTTGAATCATTTTGTGGGTCCCAATTTGCAGGAACCAATCAAAATCGTCCGTTGTCTCTAACTGGTTAGCTTCTATGTTCTGTTCTTGGCATAAAAACGTGGCAATAATAATAATAATGCAATTCTTCTGTCTTGTTCGGATTATGACCGCAGATCTTTTTATGACTTCATCATTTATCGTATTCGTCTTTTCTGCGTTTTCTTAATACCACATATATATATATTGCCATTTTTATTTCGGTTTCAATCATTTTTTTTTTTCATTTCCATAATATTCTTTTTTCATTTCTTTTTTATCTTTTTTTCTCTCCGTTATTTTTTTTTTCTTCTTATTTCGCTTTCTTTAGGACAAATTTTTTCATTTAGGTTTTTTTTTTTCTTTTTGGTTTCTTCTTTTTCATTACATAATTTTGTTTTTTGGTCTTTTTTATATATTCATTTTCTTTCCTTCCTTAGGTTTCTTTCCTTTTATTTTTATTTCCTTTATTTTTTTTTAAGTTCACATAGCATAATGGTAAGAATGTTCGCTAATGGGCTGGGAGACTAGGGACAAATCCGTTATATATAAATGAAACTAAGATTTTTTAATAATAATCAATAATATTATTATTATCATTACTACTACTACTACTACTACTACAGCATAAACAACAACAGGAATAATAATAATAATGAGAAGAAGATGAAGAAGAAGAACGTGAATGCAACAAAATGATCCAAAAAGAATACAAGAGCAGATACGACCAAGTGGAAAGGGTAATACACTGGGAATTATGCAAACAACTGCATCTCGACCGCACAGACAAGTGGTACAAAGATAAGCCGGCGACAGTACTTGAAAACGAGAATCACAAGGTCCTATGGGACATGAACATAATAAGTGATAAACCCATCCAAGCAAGAAGACCGGATGTCGTAATAATTAACAAGAAAGCAAAATCCTGTCAAATCGTAGACTTTGCTGTTCCAGCTAAACACAGGGTGAATATCAAAGAAAAGAAGAAATAGAGCAAATATACAGAGCTAGCCAAAAGAGCGAGACCAAATAACCGAGTAGAGTCAAGGAGGAAGGAAAGACCGATGAACTTACCAGTGCGAAGGGAACTGGAACCCTGGGGAGGCTTATTGCCACTCAAATTCCAGCAAAGACCAATAGCTGCTGCCAACGAGAAACCAATGACAAGCAGCTGTTACGATAGTGAAAATTTCTTTGCAAATGTTATCGAAAGAGGTGGAGAGTACTGGAGACCTGGGGAGGCTTGTTGTCACTCAGCTTCCAGGGAACATCACAGGCTGTTTTTAGGGAAAGATCTCTGAAGACCTGTGTGAAAGCTCCTTGTGAGCCAATAATAATAATAATAATAATAATAATAATAATAATAATAATAATAATAACAATAATAATAATAATAATAATAATAATAATAATAATAATAATAATAATAAATATTCGTCCAAACTCCTTCTTGCCAACTCCCCACTTCAACTATAATCTTCACCGACCGTTTTTTTCTCTCTATATCTCCCTCCTCTCTCTCTCCTCTCTCTCTCTCTCTCTCTCTCTCTATCTATCTCCGCCCCTCTCTCTCTCTCTCTCTCTATATATATATATATATATCCAAAAACCGAAGACTGACCTGGGCTTTCCAAGTCATTCTTTTTCACAGTAGTCACTATTATGATAGACAAATTAATGCCATAAACCGTCTATATACGAGACGAAAATTTTCTTTTTCTTTTTCCTTTCTTAATTCCAACACCGACAGGATAGACAAAGGTGCCGTCGCTTGAGTAAGTCACGTTTTGCATTATTTTCGACACAATGCACCCATCAATGCGTGTGTTTACATGAATGTATAACATACGCTACTTAATATCAGTGTGTGTATTAAAAGTACACACTGGTTATCAATGTATCAATGTGTGGTGTGTAGGCGTGTGTGTCTAAGTGTTGTGGTAGGATCTACCTAATTAGCATACGTGGAGTGTCAACCATATGAATATGGTTGGTACCGTAAAGACGGGAGGGACCCAACGAAAGACAATGAGATCAAGAGTCGACGACTACCCAGCCGACATCTTCTCCAGGGACGGTCTCCCCATGACTGTACCAATGGAGTTATGTACGAGGGGTGTGCAATAAGTAATGCCTTTGACCCACTCTCCATAGGAGTAGAGCAACGAAACTTAGCACAGTTATTAGTCTTTCTCTACATAGGAACCACTCAGAGTTATGCCTTTCTCCCATCGTTTGATGCAGCTAAGGGGACCGTTTTTGTAGAACACTCCAGGTTGGTCCTCCAACTACGACATGACTTCAGAAATCAAGGCTGCATCATCTGGGAAACGCTTTCCTTTCAAAAACAATTTCATGGCTGAGAAGAGGTGAAGGTCAGAGGGAGCAAGGTCAGGAGAGTAAGGAGGGTGGAGGAGGATTTCATAACCACACGCCAGTGATTATGATTTTGCGACATGCGAGTTCTGGACCGGAGCGTTATCCTGCAGGAGGAGAGTACCTTTGCTTATCTTGCCCCGCCTCTTGATTTTGATAGCTTCCCTTAATTTCCTCAAAAGTGAAGCATAATAAGCTCCTGTAATTGTGGTACCCTTTACCAGGAAATCTGTCATTACTACTCCGTCCTGGTCCCAGAAGACTCTGAGCATGACCTTGCCAGCGGAGGGCTGCATCCTTGCCTTCTTTGGAGGTGGTGAGTCCAAGTGCTTTCACTGCATTGACTGGGCTTTGGTCTCCGGATCATTTTGAATGACCCAGGTTTCATCCTTTGTAATCAGTCTTTTGAAAGACTTTGACTCATCTTCTTAGCACATCTCAAAATTCATCCTCGAGCATTCGACGCGTTCTCGCATCTGGAATGGTGTGAGCAACCTGGGAATCCATCTGGCAGACACCTTATGCATATGCAAATGGTCATGAATGATAGTTTCCACAGACCCTGTACTAATCTTGACATCTTCGGCTATTTGGCGAATAGTAATACGCCGATCTTCCAGAATGGCAGCCTCAACTTGACGGACAGATGCCTCATCAATGGCAGAAGGTGGGCGACCAGGTCTGGGAGCTGTTTCCACAGACTTCCAGCCATATGATGGAGCATTTTCACCTTAAGTTTCTTTCATTTCATCAAAAGTCTCCTGTGGTGTGTGTCCTTTCAAATACAAAAACCGGATCACTGCTCGACATTCAACAGGCTCCATTTCACACCTGACTCAGTTCAAACACCTGTAAAACAGAAACCACAATTAATTCAGAGCTGTAATTTGCCACATAACCCGCAGAGATATAAATCATTGCACATGCAAAATTTCAGCTAGATCTGACACCTGGAAGTGGGTTAGGACTATTAATTATTGCACACCCTTCGTAAATATTGTATATACTTTCTTGCTCTCAGTATATCTGTTCTATTCTACTTTTGTGTTGCAGTTATTTATTTCCATGTGTTCAGTCGAGCTTCAATACTAACATATAAATAAACAATTCAATAGACATATAACAGTTGTGCAAACAGACTATCAACCCCAGTCCAACAAAACGTCCCTTGTCAATAAAGAGTCATACATACAAGCATAATTCCTGTCATGTTTCTTTGTCGCCGCTTCTGGCTATTATTATTAGCTCACACTCGTCTTGTGGACGCTTAAATAAATATCTCTGACATCGTGTAGCATGCGAATGGAACATATGATATAACTTGTAAATTTATTTTCGGATGCATATCGGATCGAGGCTACAATTTTGATAACTGTCTAAACTCGATTTCGTGAACTGACTCTTCTGCCATCGATTCCCCAACTCTGGCTATAACATTCGATTCCCGTCGTTACCTATACGACCAACTGTTTTCTTTGTTCAATCGAAACTACAATTGCGTCATCTTTGACGTTTGAAACAAGGCAATGTTTCTCATTCTGTATTGATATCGTCCATAAACTCCTTTTTGTCAAATATTTACCTATTTGTTTTAAAACTCTAATATTATAAAATTCCTTGAGTTTAGCTGTGTAACTGTTCTGAAAAGTAAGAAAGCAAAACTAGATTAGTTTGAAAATAATATTAGGAAAACGCAAGATTCGAACCCAGTAGGTAAGCGTTAAAAGATAATAGATATTGAAATCCTAGGAATGCAGAACGATTGTCATTGTTCCCGCAAATAACCAAATATTATTTACGTCAGAGATAGAGCGATTGTCCATTCTTTTAGAAATAATTGGATATTAAATATGTCAGTTAAAAGAATGAACAATAACAAAGTTGAAAATGTTATGTAACGAATAGGTTAAATGATGCAATTTAATTTACGGATTTCTTTTGTTTATGAGGGGTGTTAGATACATGTGCAAAGGGCACTGGTAAATTGAAACATGATAAAGTCACGTTGGTTGACCACACTTCTAACGTCGTAAAGAAAAGAGATTCTCAATATATTGAGACAGGGTTCGAAGTTAGAGACAATCACTGTCACAGTGATAGAATCAGTTAGAGACGAGAGTCGGACCGCGACTTAGTGAAGCTGAGGCCTTAGAGGCGAAGGAGGAAGAAGAGACCATGTAGTCATACAAGCTCGAATTCCTGAGTTATCAATCAGCCGGCTGATGAATAAAGAATCACCATTTATATTGTGTAACTGTTTGTTTTCGTGTCGTCATTCCAACTGAAAAGGTAAATGTGTTTTGTCTATAATCATCTTAAATGAACATTGTATAACCCCCTCAAAGTATTAATTGTCTATCGCCTTCTTCATCATCAATAATTGTTCTTCCCCTCTAATGCAAATGAATTCGCATCCCTCTCAGCTCTGCTATAAATGTCTCTCTCAGAATATAAATGCCATTTTTATCCTCTGTTCGAAGTCCCCGTTATATGCGTCTGCAATATGTACCCCGACTGTTCAACATGTCTCAATATGTACCCGCTACACAACATAACTAGCATACTTATCTAGTTTACGTATTCGATGCTTGTTAACGTAGGGCACAATCTGTTACAGTAGCAAAAGCTTTAACATGGTATTTAGTGTCCTCTTGATAAACAATTAGAATTATAGAAGGATGATTACGACAAAGTAGATTAATCCTGAACATGAAACGAGGTCCTTCCTTACCATCTGTATAGCAGTTAATGAAAAGGAGCTCTCGGGTGGAATTTGGGTCTTGAGTCGCCTTTGGGTCGGTCTCGGCTATAATCAGTCATTTAACTTTTTATTGTTTTCTTATTGTACTTTGTATAAGGTTTTTAATTAATTTTTTTTTCATGTCATGATTTTATTATTTTATTTTTCATATTAATACTTTTTTTCTCAAATTTCTTTCTTCTCATTTTTCTTTAATTTTTTGTTTTATTACATATTAGATGCTTAATCCTCTATTTTTTTTTCATTCTTTTTATTTCGTGGTTTATTGTTTTCTTATTGTACATTGTATAAGGTTTTTAATTATGTTTTATTTTATTTCCTTTTTTTCATATTTTATTTTTCATATTAATACTTTTTTTCTCCAATTTCTTTCTCCTCATTTTTCTTTAATTTTTTTAAATTACATATTAGATGCTTAATCCTCTATTTTTTTTTCATTCTTTTTATTTCGTGATTTTGTTTCTTTCTTTTCTTAATTTTCTTTTTTTTACATTTTCTTTTATATTTCTTCCACATTTGCTTTTTCTTCTTTATTCCTGTTTTCAATTTTTCTCTTTCCTGTTTCTTTTCTGTATTCTTTCTTTTGTCAATTTTTGATGTTTTATATTGGGTTTTTCATATCTTGTTTTAATTATTCCTTTAATTTTACTCCTTTTAAATTTTCTTGTGTTTATTCATTTAATTTTAAATTTAATTTAATGCTTCTAATTGCCTATTTCGTTGTTGTAGTTCTCGAGTCCCCCAGATCGTTTTCTGCTTTTTAAATTTTTCTTTAAAATTATTTTTCTTCATTTACTCAACTTAAAGATCATAAATATATAATTATTTTTTCTTTTATTTTTCATTTCATAATTTTATTATTTCGTATTTCGGTTTATTTTTTCCGCAATTGTATTTTTCTTATTTTTATTCATTTTGTGCAACTACACTATAATAGCGGAAGTTGGAAAACAAAAACAAAACGATTTGAAAAAAAATTCAAAGCAAAACAATGGTATCTACTGACTTTTTGTGTCAATTTCACCTAAATGCAATGATATATACTTAATTAGCATGTCAGAATTACTTACATATTACCGCATTATTTTAAAATATACAAGTTTTCGATCTTTATCGTAAAAATCGTCTCTATATTTTAGGGGGAGAACACAACATAATCATTCTTCTTCTTGTTGTATCGTGGCATTGTTCATGCCGTAGATGAAATCATGGTTAGTGCTCTCCACAGGCTTTGGTCCATTGCTGGTCCGATTCCTTTAAAGACATCACAGTATTTTGAATTTGGTGGGTTGCCATTACCTTCTCCAGCGGCATCTGACCCGCATGTTTGAACCTATCCGTTTTCCTTAGATCATCAGCATAGCTGCAGTCGAATAACATAACCCTTAATACCATAGTATCGTTGATCTGCTAGAGATTCATCCTCCTCCATGGACATCCAACGTCCTGCTGCCGACGTCATCAGAGTTACTTTCTCCTATATGAATGTCTTAACTAAGACCAGGGGTGCATCTCTCCCAGTGAATTAAATGTGTCTCCAGATATCAAACTGGAATTTTTTTATAACTCGGCGCGGTATATATATAACACCTAGCCTTCCCAAGTGGACACCCATCTAGTACTGGCCAGACTCATCGTTGCTTAACTTCGGTGATCTGAAGAAAACCGGTGTGTCAACATGATTGCCTTAGATTCATATTTCACATCAAAACGAAGAATTTTACTAGCGAGGCATTTAGAGCTCGTTGACAGTTGCAAATCAAATTATAAAGAACAAAGGTTGTTATTGTAATGAATTCATATTTTCAAAGACGCACGGCTTTTCATTTTTAAGATGAGCATTTAAATCGGTAAAACATTTTGCACCAACCTAACATTTCATAAGGCATTTAATGAATACTGACCTAACGGGTCACCAATGGTCTAGATAGACCGAGAAAATATAATTTTTATTATTTCTTACTAGAACCGAAATAGAAACTGTAGCATTCAAAGCTGGTGACGTTGCCACTGTACCACCGTGACGTGCATACGAACTGATTAAAAATTAAAAATAAACTAAGATGAATATACAAAATGTTTTACGATTTTTTTCAATTTTGACCGAATTTTGACCAATTTTTGACCTCTTAAAAACAATTTTTACCGACTAAAGACCCATAAAAGAACTGTCCATAAAAAATCCAACCATTTTAGACCCCTAGCGCCGCTCTGCGACTTTAAATTTCGGAGGAGATAGTTTGAAAATCTGGAGATAGAAAGACAGACA
Organism: Euprymna scolopes; assembly: GCF_053919585.1. Taxonomy (NCBI): domain Eukaryota; kingdom Metazoa; phylum Mollusca; class Cephalopoda; order Sepiida; family Sepiolidae; genus Euprymna; species Euprymna scolopes. The sequence goes on along the minus strand of NC_136516.1, from coordinate 81,164,293 downwards.
GACAGACAGACATATAGTCGTTTATATATTAGATTTTTTTTGTTTTTAATGAATCTCCACAATGTGCCAAATCGTTTTAGTCCACCTTATGTATCGATCAATAACTTGACATGTTCTAACGTGTTGAAACATCAACCAACAGAAATCGGCACGAACTTTCCGGACAGCCTAATATTCTAAGTGCAGCATATCAAAGTGTGTGTGTTTATATAATCTTGAAAGAATACCGAAGACATAATCTAAGGAAATGAAAATGCAGAAGAACGAGGGAGAGAAATAAAGATCCTAATTCGTAAGGGACAGGCAAGGCACGGCCCGGGGGGTACAGGAGAATTTATATTGAGTAAAAGAAATAAATCGATCAGGAGACATGACGCTATTTAATAATAAGAAGAAGACTTGCTTCCCCTCCCTGCCATTATCCGGCAATTCTTTCAGCGTTTTCCTCATCTCGAAGACATTCGGCAATTTCCAATCTTTTTTTATTCTTCATTAAGTCTGGTTTCTCTTGCTAAGAGCCAGGCACCCGTCTCCGCCATTCCAACACCGTTCCAATTTTGGTTGTCATAACATGTCTTTTATTCCACTTTCTATATCTTCATCAGACCAAGAAGCGGCTTCATGTTAGACAAATTTGCAACGTTGGTTGCATAACAACCACTTTGTGGTTATTTAATGCTGAATCCTGGAATAATGGAAAAAATTATGCTTCAAGTTCTTTATATTTTCAAATATTTATTCATTATGTTTGGTTTGGTAATTTTGTTTTATGGCATATCAATCCTTTTTCGAATTATTTAATGTTTAATCCAGTAATATTGGAAAAATGGTTATATTTTTAAAATATTTATTCATTATGCTTGGTTTCGTTTACGGTATATCAGCTCCTTTCAGATTATTTCATTCCGAATCCGGTAATTTTAGAGAATTTTAGGATTTTATGCTTGAAGTCCTTTATATCTTTAAATATTTATTTATGATGTTTAGTTTAGTTGTTTTGTGGAGAAAATTGTTGTTTCAGTTGTTTTTTTAACTTTGCAGAGGAGCGAAACAGTAACACCAATGTTTGGTGCATTTTTGGTTAGAAAGTCAGACGATCTAATCTGCTAACACTAGGACCCTCTGCGTAGTTGTTGTAGTCAGCAGATTGTTAGTCCCGTCGCAGAATCGCCCTAACAGGTATTAGCGGGAAGTTGAGACTCCCGAAACACTGGAGAATGCTGGGCAGATATGATTGTTTTATTTGCTAAGTAATGTTGTATGCCCGGGCAACGGCATCTACCCCTGCTAAAGGAAGATAAATTTTATTGTTTGGTGAAAGACTGGCAACTTTGAGAATAGGTAACAGAAAATCGAGGTTATGAGCTTGACCTTTTGGTGGCTGAGAAAGCCGTAGACCGCAGGCACATACACGGGGAATAGAGAGTTTCTGCGAGGTGACGTAATTAGTTGTGATTGGTCCAGGCGACATCCCGACCTACCCGATCACCTGACTACATAAGCACCAAAATTGGCTGTTGGGGGCGAAGATTTGAGAGAAATCAAATACAATTTAAGAATCGTCGCCACCCCTCTCTACCCGAACCGTCACCGCCGCAAAACTGAGAGTAATTAATCTAATTGGGACTCAGTAGAGTTTTGTCAAAATCAACATCTGAACAACTGTATATAAGTTATATTTTGTCCATCTATCTTGAATAATAAATGATGAAAATGTGAATAATAATGCACAATATCATATAACATGGCAATGAAAGAAAGAATAATAATAAGAAGTACTAAACTAATAATAATAATAATAATAATAATAATAATAATAATAATAATAATAATAATAATAATAATAATAATAATGAAATTATAAATAATGGGGAAATATATAATAGTAATAATACTATTAAGAATAAGCGAAATAAAAGCAAAAATACAAGTTCGGTTTAATCCTCCTTTCAGTAAACACATATAAAATAATATCCCCAAAGATTTTTTTACAAAATAATTTATAAGAACTTCCCCCAGAAAATAAATGAAAATAATTAATAAGAAAACAGTTTAATTTTTATTCTTAACTGCTGCCAATCTATAGGTCCTAATAATGATAAAATAAACAAAATTGTGAATAATAATAGAATTGAATCAAGTGAACTAAATTTAGAGAGAAAATGTAACTGTAGAATACCTAACGAATGTCCGTAAAGAGCAATTGCTTAGTTTCTGGATTTATATAAAAATGTGAAATAAAGGTGAATAATAGTAAAATATATACTTAGGTAGAACTGGATGTTTTCTTTTTAAGGACAGTTACCGAAACCTTTAAATTTGAACCAGAGAATGAACTAAATAGGGATGAGGATGATGATAAAAATAAGGATAGAAGGAAGATAATTATTAAAAATAAGAAGAGAAACACGACTGCATTAAGTGATTGTGTCAAGAAACTACGTAAGCATAAAAAGAGTTTGAATTAAGACGGTCAATAGTAGATAAGCTAGAAAATATAAATCGAGTAAATCGAAAAGATCTCATCTATGTTTACCTGAAATCAATTTTTAAACAATAGTTAGATTTTATACAAAGAGTCGCGCCTATAACCTGATTAAAATAAATTTGAAAATGAATAATTTACTGAAGATGTTGAGGGTAAAATCTAAGTGTAGAAAGAGAATGCTGAAATTTAATTTAATGATTTGAAAATAAATTAATTATTAGATTATCAATTAAACATATGGAGACTAAAATGATTATAACCTAAATAAGGGAAATGGAAGTAATTTTAAATAGTAATAATGAATAATGAATTAACACCAGATGGTTTCAATAATAGGATAGATTAAAATAAAGTTAACCAAAATATTAAGTTGCGGAAAACTAAGTGAGAAGATTGGACCGAGAAAGAAGATATGTAAAAATTATTAGTTAAAAATGGAACAAAGGCGATTAATAAATCTAAATATTAAAATATTAATGCATGGATTTTCGATAAATTGATGAATTGATAAAAATGGACCAAATAGAATTATCTCCCTTTGAACGTGAAGATTTTACGAATGATAAGAAAGCAGTGAGATAATAAAATGAAATACTTGGGTAATGATAAGAATTGGAATGAAGATGAATTTTAATTAATTTTATTATAAATTTTCCTAATTTTTGTCTGTGTGTGACGCGGTTTATCTCAGCCTACAGGCAGCCCACCCTAGCAAGTAAGATACCGAAATGAAGCTTATGACCCAGCGGATGGTTTAGTGATATTTATATCCATGTTTGACGTATGCAAATGCAAAAAAAAAACATGCAAAAAGCGCAAAAAAATAACGATTTACTAAACAACGTTTTATTTACTGAATATTTTTCCGGTATTCACTGGAAGTTATTATCTCCCTTAGTAAGTTCGATTTACTGTCTATCTGTCTTTGTGTGACACGGTTTATCTCAGCCTACAGGCAACCCATACAGGCAAGTAAGGTACCAAAATGAAGCTTATGACCCAGCAGATGTTTTAGTGATGTTTATATCCATGTTTGGTGTATGGAAATGCAAATAAAAATGCAAAAAAATAGCGATTTACTAAACAACGTTTTATTTACTGGATATTTTTCCGGTACAAGAATCCAAGTTTGCTCAACTGGGCCAGCTTGGGTACTTGTAATATTTAAATTAACCTTTTAATCACAATTCTCGTTTTCTAACATGGCGTCATAAGTAATTTCAACCTGGAATTTAACGAGTTGGACTCCCTTAAACTCTTGTTTCCCGTTATTTGGAATTAACTAAAATAATATGTTCTATCCATTACATATCAAACATATGTCCCCAGAAAGACAGAAAGTTTATATAAGTTTGAGTTTAGTTCAACGGCAGTTCAAACTCGCATCATTCTTTTTAGCTTTTTAGCAATTAATGTGTACTTTGAATTGACCTAAATTAAGAATTGCAATTCTTGTTTAAGTACTAATTAATTATACCTTGCCAGTTCATATCGTTATACATCCGACACAGATATGATTCTAAATGGACTTTCTTTGTGATCAGTATCTTACTATAAACTATATAGCATAACATCCGTCTTTAATACATTCCAACTCTCTAGTTAATCTTAAACGTGGTTACATGTTGCCTCTACTAACGCCTTGACTGTTTTGTTTCCTGTTTTTCTCAGCTAAGTAAATTATGTATAAGTTGATATACCCGTTTAATATCTAACATTTCGTCTTCACAAGGCAAAAAGTCTAGTTTAGATCTGAGTTTTGTTTAATGACATATCAACCATTTATCACTACAGATACACCAAAGACGCCTCTATTAAGGGTCCTTTTTTCCTTATTTTAAATACTAAATAGTTATATCGTGTCAGACTATATCATTATACATTCAATTCGTTATTTACTTCTAAATGAAGTTCTCTTGGTATTAGCGTGTCTCTTTTTAGTCCTGTGATATCATGTCTGTTTTCCAACCTGTGATTTAGCGAGTTGACCACTGCTGACCCTCAAATGTTCTACCTGTTCGATATATAATACTTCATTTTCACCATTACAAAAATTCGTTTATACTGTAGTTTTGTTTAATGCATATCAACCTCTTATCATTTCCTTTATACCCAGACGTCTTTACGCGACAGCAATTCTTGTTTTAAATACTAATTAGTTATATATTGTCAGCACATATCATTATACTTCCGGCAGCTTTGTGCTCCTCTTGCTATCAGCTTCTCACTATGAGCAGCATGACGTTGTATACGTTCCCACAAGCTAATTAATTTTAAACGTGTGTACAGTGAGTTGATCTCTGTCAATTCTCTAATTGTCTAGTTTCTTATTATTTTTACGTACCTTTTGAGGCTGCTTCCAACTTGACATTTTTACGTAACTTTTAAGGCTGGTTCCTACTTTACAATTCAAGAACTAAAACGTTGAAGAGCGGCGAAGATGAAAGTAGTACCATTAAAGCGAGCAAAATTATATTTTTCTACGTAGTCACCACCATTCTCAATGCACATTTTCTAGTCTTTTTTTGATGCCTCGATCGTAAAAGTCCGGAACGCGTTTTATCACTCACATCTCTGTCATCGCTCTAAAATCGACGAATCCATTTCCTAATTATGCTGACATCAACTGCATGTGCTTCGTAAACGTTCAACGGGCGGTGGAGGATGTTGATCAGTGTAATTTTTTCTGCATGAAGAAATTCAATGTCGCATCTCTGTTTCTGACGCAGGTCCATGACAGGGGTTGCTTTCTTAGAGTCTCAAACCGTTAATATCGGCTACAGAGAGATGAAACTTTCATATTACGAATGGATCTATTCAGTCACTATAACAATGCAATTTGCAATTTCCTCTGATCCATTCCGACTGAATAAAAAATAGGAGGCATTATTTTTGGAACATCCCTCGTAAATGATATATGACACTTCGTGTTTACCACAACAAAAAGTATAGGTTTCCGTTATTTTTTGACGAAATGTCAGCCTTTTATCACAACAGTAACACCTAGATGTCTATAGTGCATGCAAAAAGAAAGACCGCACTTATAAATTTTTTTTCAAAAACTGCAAATTTAAGCTAAATTTAATGTAACTGATTAAACAACCTATACCTCATTTGATTTGCCGTTTATTCCTCTATAGTTTTTACCTATTCATATTTGACTTTTAATTGAAATATTCTAGTGCTGACGTCAATTTAAAAAATAACTTCAAATTGAGGAGGCAAAAAGAAAGTCCGCAGCTACAAATTCGCTTAAAACCAGCTTAAATTATCGCCTCTAAATCAGTTTAAAATATCCACCAACAGACAACAAAGCATCTCAAATAATAATTGTTGTTGTTCCAGGTTATACAACGTAACATTTAGTCCATATGCCACGAATTTCTCTTAGTGATCGTCAGCAACTCATTAATTTCCACCGTTCTGGTTTATCCAATCGAGAAATCGGCCGCAGATTAAAATGTGATGAGAAAACGGTACGAAAGACTGTGCAAAAGCACCAAAACACCGGCAGTGTTCGTGATGTCCTTAAATCTGATCGTACTAGAGTTACTTCTAACAGGGAAAACAATGCTATCAAGATCCGCAGCCTAAGAAACTGATTTGAAACGGACCCTCAAATCCAACCACAGTGCAATCTTGTTAAAAAGTGCTCTCTTTCTACTGTCAAGAACAGATTAAAGGAATTTAATTTGCGAGGATATGTTGCAAGACGCAAGCGGATGATTTCTGTAAAGAACAGAAAACGCCGTCTGGACTTCGTCAGATGCAATGAAGTCAAAATATTTCATATTAGTCAAAAGTGGAAAGACGAAGAATTTAATCCTAGGTGCTCAGTTTCAACGCTGCAAAGTGGTGGAGGTTCAGTTTTGGTGTGCGGCATTATTAGTTCCAATGGTCCAGGGCCTATAGTTTGCTTGCAAGGTCGAATTAATTCGACCAAGTACATTAATATGTTGGCTGAGCATTTTCTACCCTACTTTCGTCGGAATTTGGATGATAATCCATCTTCATGCAGAATAATCCTCCCATTTATACAGCTGGCAATGTCAAGAGGTTCCTGGAAGAGCATGATATTCCGTGTTTGGATTTGCATGCACAATATCTAGACTTCAATTCTATCGAAAATGTATGGCATTACATCAAGCAACAGCTACGCAATGATAAAATTTCAAATTTGGAAGAACTTTGGATAAAAATTAAAGAAAAGTGGGATGCCCTATCCCCGGAGTATTGCTGCAGTCTAATTCAAGGAATTCCCAAAAGATTGCAGGCTGTCAAATTGCAGTAGAAGAGTTATGCTACTAAATATTAACTAGTTCATTGTGTTCCTCTTGTATTTGTGTTGCATTAATGTCCTAAACTTACATTTAAATAACAATTTTTCATTGTGCGGACTTTATTTTTGCCTCCTCAATTTGAAGTCATTTTTTTCTCAATTGACGTGAAAACAAAAATATTTTAATTAAAAATTAAATATGAACAGGTAAAATTATAGAGGAATAGAAGGCCAATCAAATGAGGTTGTTTAAACAGTTACATTAAATTTAGCTTAAATTTGCAGCTTTTGAAAAAATTACAAGTGCGGACTTTTTTTTGCCGTCTGTGTATATAAAAAGCTGTGCACATCTATCGGTCCTGTTTTCCTTGCTTTGAATACCAATTAGTTATATCGTACCGGCCCGTGTCATTATACTAATTTTGTGCTTCTAAATGGGCTCTCCTTGCTACCAGTCACTCGCTGTGAGCCGTGTGACGTCATATCCGTTTTAATACATTCTCATGGCTCATTTAATTTTAAGATCTTATTTTTTTATTACCATTTCACCCCAAACAAAGCACAGTGATTGATGTAGGAGGCTACTATCAGGAACATGTTGCAAGGATACTATGTAGGGAGTTGGGCAACAAGATGTCTGTTCACATTACACTTGAACTTCTGCATGTCAGTACAGTTGGGGAAACAGGGACCCGGAAGCGAATTCCAGATTCTACCAGTTCTGGAGAAGAAACTATTAGAGTAGAAGGCGTTGTTACACCTGGAATTTATACTGTGTAGGGGTTGGACTTTGCTGCTTGTCGGGTATGACGGAGGTAGTTACGTCGAGGGGGTACAAGGGCTTGTAGTTCCTCGGAGCATCCACCATTAAAATGCATGTAAAACAGGCAAAGGGATGCAACATTTCGTCGGTGCGACAGAGGCTTAAGCTTAGATGACGGTTCAGAACCTATCAGGTTGGCGACTTTCTTTTGAGCCCGATCTAGGAGTGAGAGTCTAGGGTTAGATGTACCAGCCCAAATGTGACAATAATACTCCATACATGAGCGAATAGTGGCCTTATAGCGATACAGGATACTTCCAGGCGTAAGTAACTTTCTAGCACGGTAGAGAGAGCCCACCTTCTTCGGAAGAGCCTTGAAAATGCTCTCAATGTATCTGTTCCAATTCATGTTCCTTGTGAACGTTAAGCCGAGGAGATCGAAAGAAGTACCTTCAGGTAATATATCTTTAGCCATAGCTATTCGTGTTTGAGAAGGTTTCTTGTAATTATTAAAGGAAACAAGCTTAGTCTTGGCAGTATTTAATGTGATTATCCATTTTTCCCTAATTCCAGATTGGAGGTCTTCCTCTAGTGTGTCTGTCACTCTCTTAGATGTGCGTTCATTTGTTTTCTTCTCGTGGCTGTTATAGAGTGTGGTGTCACAAAAAGTTTAGTTTAGGTTTTAATTTTTTTTTTAACGGCATTATTGATATGTACCAGTCGATCAGACTTTTAGAAATAAATGTGTAGTTTGAATAGACACAAATTAAGAACAGCAATTCTTGTTTTAAGTACGCGCATCTATACACACATCTTTTCAGTTAAATCTTTGAATGATGGCGAAGAGGGCTATAATTGCCTGGTTACAGGCATAAGTAACCCACGGTTCACCATAGGCGCTTACAGTTGTTTTTGTTCCCTATCCACATAGGCTCTCTCCCCTTTGACTAAAAACCAGAATCTATTTGCTATTCATACGAATGAATATACTTGCCATAATTGATGCTTTCTCTTTTTTTTTTTCTCTCTCTCTCTCTCTCCTTTTTAACATTGTTTCTATGAAATATGTTTTTCAGGCTTGTCAGGGAGGAGAGGCGGAGGGGATGGTGAGAGAAAATTGACTCATATTCAGAAATTACCCGCCGCGATAAACATCGGAGAAGATTTATTGAGCGGCCGAGCGAAGAAGAGCCCTAATCAGAAGTGTTTGAACACGGCTCCACTTTGCGGAAAATAATAACAGTAATTCCCACGAATAATTACAAACACCGTGGCAGGGTGCTGAATTGTGGGGAGGGTCGGAAAGAGGGGCTAGCTAGTCTTGGCCAAGAGCAATACAAGATGTGAAAGGAGTGAAAACCCTCCAGTGGTCATACTCTCAACAAGAATGTGAGTAAATAAAGGTGCGGCAGTGTTATGTCAGCCACCTTGGTCAGCTGACTTGGCAAGGGCCAACCGTCGTTAGATAGGATGTATTTATAATCATTGACCAGATTGCATGAAAAGTTATTGTCAATAATATTTGTATTATTTACTTGTGAGTTTTTTGCTTTTTTGTTTTTTTACAAAGGGGTTACAAAATATCAAGGTCCGGAGACCACTCGAGGATAAGGGTTCATGCATGCATTGTAGCCATTGGGACTATAGCGTGGTAATCGTTTGTGGTGAAAATTTGCTATATTAAAATTATTTACGAGGACAGTTCGATAAAAACTTGTTTACATTGGACTTGAAGACAACGATATTGTAGTCAACTGAAAAGCAGACCAGCGGAACAGTTCTAGGAAATAAGCTTTGTTTATGGAATCCATGTTTAGGTTTGGGTAATATATATATATATATATATATATATATATATATATATATATATATATATATATATATATATATATATATATATATATATATATGTTTAGGTTTGGGTAATATATATATATATATATATATATATATATATATATATATATGCTTTTTTTACCTCTCGGAAAATACTCTTCTCGATCGCTCTAAGCACTTTCTCACACTTGAAGCTTTTCTTTGTCCCTACAAATATACTATCAGACCATGTATAGAGTACTGTTGTTTTTGCGAGCCATTTTTGTAAGTCATCGTATCGGTTGGATTGACTTTGCCTAATTTTAACGTTCTGAAGTTCTGGTGACGTCATGAATTAACGGTAAGACGTCATGAAGTAACGGTAAGACGTCATGAAGTAACGGTAAGACGTCATGAAGTAACGGTAAGACGTCAGATTTCCTTTCACTTTCTTTTCCGCCTTCGCGTCATGGGTTCATGCCTACCTACTACCAATTTTTTTTTTGTTTTTGTTTTTGGTCAACACACATTTCCAAACACCCGGGCGACGCTGGTCATCCAGGCTAGTTTTAAATAATCATTCAAGATTAAAAAAATAATAAAAAACAGCAAAAAAGATAACTCATATCTTTATTTGAAGAATATATTAAGAGTTGCATAGATTACAACTAAACTTTTATTTGTTTTTTTTGTATAAGTTTTTAAAATGTGCAAACAAATAAAAAAAATAACTAAAATTACATCGCTGCATCCCGAGCAACGCCGGGCAAGTACATCTACTTACTCATAATAATTATATTGTTATGTGAGTAGACATCGTGTTGCGTTTGTAAGAGGTTCGTCTAAACTGGAAATAAGAGAGTAAGTCCAGAACGGTATGAAGAAATAACTATAAGACCTTTCCGAATAAATTGATAAACAGAAGCTCAACAAATAAAAACGATGTAAAAATTTTAAATTGTAAAAACCTTTTTACATTTAAATAAAATAGTGTGTGCTACTGAAACAGTAAAAGAAACTCGCTAGGAAATGAGCTGACAATAGAAGATATTGTTGTTTGAACGAAAAGGCTTACGTTGTAGACTTGTATATAATCATGTTCATCGGCTTTTTTCACTATTGGTGTATTTCACTTCGGCCTCCAGATAATGTTGGATCATCAGAAGAGAGTACGTACCGTTTCGGCGCCTTACTCTCGCTGACTTTTCAGCATAAAAGCTTCAATCACTGATGTGAAACCCCATTATCGTAATTGCATTTAACTCAAATAAACTGTTCAGTATAATTAAAAATGGGCGTTTAACGATCTGGCGTCTCAACTCACGTGTCCTCTAACAGCTAAGCGTCCTACATCTTTATTGTCTGAAAACGTGCTCTTATCGAATAAACAATCTTTTCCTCGTAGAGGTCGTTCATCTCCCTGTGGCCTCTATTTTAATTGAGTGGCGGTTTAGACGATTTCTCTTTCTTGCTATACAATACAGTTCCGGTATATAACGTGACCGCACGCTCCCAACCGTTAATCTTATTTCTTTCGAACTAATTCTTTATGTATCGCATTGCTTATTGTATGGTCAAGCATGTACCGTTCTTCCGAACTGCTTGCCGGTGAAAATTTGATTCTGGAGAGGTTTATCTCACATACTGACTCAGTTGTTTGGATATCCTCAGAACTATTGTTACAAGAAAGGTTCCCCTTTTCTTGTAAGAAAAACATTAGATAAATGAAAATGAGATTAGAATTGACCGAGATTTGACCTTTGTAAGCAAGTTCAGAAATGGAATTTAGCATTGTTCAGTTTCACATAAAATAGTTTAGATATGTTGTTTTAAAAGGAATTTTAATTGTTCAATTCTTTTTATGAAAACTGAATTAAAATAAGGTCAGCTAGAAAATAATGAGCAATGCAATTTAAATATGTTGAAAATAGGTTAGAAAAAATAGGAGTGAGAATTCTTTGTCTGCAGAAATGGTTTGGAAACATGTGACGAACCACGCATGTTTAGGCCATGTGGGTCGATCACGTTGAGAGACACACGTATGACGTCATGGCAGAAATGAATTCTCAATATAGGAGCTAGTTCAGTCGAAGAAGAAGGCAATCGGGCAGAGAGAGAGCAGTCAGCAAATGCAGTCATAGAAGGGTCTCTTTAGAAGCGAAAGGGAAACCTTTAATCATGTAGTCGACTTTGAATTCCTGAACGTGATCATCATTTCGACCGGTCAAATGGAATAAAAGAACATCTCATATTTTTCTAACTGCCATCTTCGTGTCGTCTTTCTACCAAATTGAAGGTACTGTGAAACCATCGTTATTAATGAACTTTGAATAACCCATTCTAAGTAATGTGCCCCCTCTCCATCATAAATAAAGAGTGTCCTCTCCGTGAAACAGAACTGTAATACGTATAAATGACTTCTCTCTCTCTCTTCGCTATCTTCCCCTCGTCATCTTCTGACTAGCAAATTTAATTTGTTATTGTTTACCATGTTATTGGCAATATAATAGCGTACCTCGCTACAATTTAGTTTTAAAATTATTTAAGCCTATCCCTATCTTCTGATCATTGGCAGTATTATTGATTTTAGTTGATAAGAAACAAATAAAGTGTGAGAGAGAAAAAAAGAGAAAGAATGACAGAAAGAGAGAGAAAGAGACGGAATCGAAAATGATAGTGACTGTGTATAATAACAGCAAAAAGGTCAAACTAAAGGCAGTGAGAGAGGGTAAAAATAATAGACAGAAACTTAGTAAGAGATTTTTTACCGAGTGAGAGAGAAAGAGAAAAAAAGGTATGACAAAGAAACAGAAAATGAGTTTATCAACAGAACAAGAGATAGGAAGTTGTTTGCAAAGGTGCACAAAAGAAATCTGCGTCGAAATGTTGATTAAGCCGTGGCAGTGACAGTAACAAAAGGACCGAACAATGGACATAGATTTATTTAGAATTAGTTTACGGGCACTTTGGGGAGCGGCTATGTGTCTCTTCCGTCAAGTGTTGAGAAATATGGGGAAAGAGAAAAAAGTATTACAAAAGAAAGAGGAAATGGATTTATCGGTAAAACAATAGATCAGAAGTGGTGCACAAAGGCAGACAAAAGAAAGCTAAGATAAGATTGTTGATCAAGGTGTAGCAGTGACCATTACAAAATGGATGTAGCTATGTTTAGAGTTGGTTTGCGGAGTGGCTATGACTTTTGCGACAATTCACGGCAGTTAGAAACGGTTGACGACAGTCTTGGGTTTGCTACAGTTGATGACGGTCCAGTTGAGGACAGTTGCAAGTTGGACGCATCTGTGGAGAGTTGCATGTTAAGGTAGGTTGTGGCTCGTGGGAGATGGGAAAATCGATTTATTAACAGGCTGACGAACACAGTCATGTCAGTAGATGTAGACGTGGACCTGAGTTTTCAGAGGATCGATGGTGTCACATGCAGAACTGATATTTGTAGAATATGTTTGATTTTGTGCTTTGTTTTATTTCATTTTAATTTTATACTTTGAACCCTTGCGCCCCCCCCCCCCGAGAGCCGCCCATATGAGAGATGAAGACATGGCCAGAAGAAAAGAGAAAGAATACGAAAACAATGAAAACAACGTTGGAAGCGGCGATCTTCGAATCATAAAGGACTTTTATGTACGATATGAAAAGAAACTTAAACCTTAGGAAAGCCATCATCATCATTGCTAGCATCATTAGACCATATGTTTAAAACCAATGATATCATCAGCAAGAAGTAACATGTTTCTCATCAATCATCATCAGCAGCAGCATCATCATCATCATTATCATATAGTATAAATCCGAAAATTATATTGCTGGAATTGGTTTCGTCTATATTTTTCTAATCAATATTCTTTCTAGAAAGGGATCGGATATTTGCGGGAGGGACCACGTGAAGATTGCCAACGTCCAGCCCATGCTTCCGTTCAATCTTGAAAGACAAAGGATACCCCTGTATGGGGCAGGAGCACGTGTAATTGTGAAGCTAGGGTTGCGCAAATGTCCAACCACACCTCTCCTGAATCGGCACTGTTTGAGTCCAGTGGCAAGGAGAAGTTCATGACGACTGTTAACAATGCCGAGATAAGCAGAGAGCACATACAACACCTGGAAGTCCCAAATGATCACCCATTTAGTACTGACCAGGCTCAACGTTGCTTAACTTCGGTGATCCAGAGGGGACCGGTGTGTCAACGTGATTATGCAGTATTATGCCAACATCCTAAGTGAAAGTGATTTTGTGGAACGAGCTGGACTCGAACTTGGGGCAACCATGTTGTTAATTCATGTCGTTAACCACTTAACCACCGTCACCTCCTTCTAATCAAACAAAATGCAATAAATGAGGACAATTAAGAACAAAAAAGCAAATTATTAAAAAGTAAAATTATCCAAAATAACATATTTGAAAACAAAAAATAAATTTAAAAAAAAAATGATTTCTTGCTCATACAAACAAATGAGTGTCTACATTTCCCGCCGAAAAAGAAAACGTTTAATCTAATACACCAGTGTCTGGAGGATACAAATTTAATCTCATTCCTAGCTTTTAAATGAAAACGCAGATTTTGGAAGAAATTATTCCATTTTTTTTTCTTTCCTCTGGGAACATAAATATGAAATTTGAAAATAAAATAAATAAATGGAAAAGAATGATAACTTATTTTGCACAAAATTTATTCCTATGTTCATTTTTTTATTTGTTTTGAAGAATATGTTATCAGAACCAACGCCATTTTAATTATAAGAGTCCGTCTTTTATAATCTATCGCATCATAATTATACATTTCCGAATTTTTTATATGAGCATGGGTAATTTGTATTATTATTATTATTATTATTATTATTATTATTATTATTATTAGTGTTATTATTATTATGTTGTTGTTGTTAATGTTATTGTTATTATTGTTGTTATTATTATTATATTGTTATTTTTGTTGTTATTATTACTGTTATTATTATATTGTTATTATGTAGTTTTATTGTTATTATTATTTTATTATTATCATATTCTTGTTATTACTATTATATTGTTATTATTATAGTGTTAATAAAATTGTTATTGTTATTATTATTATGATTATTATTTTTATTATTATTTCGTATTGTTATTAATGCTATTATTATTATTATTATTATTTTATTATTATTGTTTTTATTATTGTTGTTATTGTTATTGTTATTATGTTGTTGTTATTGTTATTATTGTTATTAATATTATATTGTTATTATTTTTGTTATTATTGTTGTTATTAATATTGTTATTATTGCATTGATATTATTATTATTTTATTATTATATTGTTGTTATATAGTTTTATTGTTATTATTGTTATTATTATCATATTGTCATTTCTTGTTACAACTATTTCATTTTTATTATTATAGTGCTAATATTATTTTATTATCATTGTTATTGTTATTATTATGCTTATTGTTGTTATGATTGTTATCATTGTTATTATTAATTTTTATTGTTATTATTGTTATTGTTATTATTGTTATTGTTATTATATTATTATTGATTGTATTGTTAGTAGTAGTAGTAGTAGTAGTAGTAGTAGTAGTAGTAGTAGTAGTATCTGGTCTATTGTTTACATCTTGGTCGTCATTTGCACAATTTTTCGGCACTTGTAACCTGCGACCATTTTTCAAACACACCTTTCCAAACCTCGAAAATCTTGCAAATCAAAATTTCAAATTGAATCTTTAACCTCATCAAAGAGAGTAGCTTGCCCTCGTTCCCTCAGCCATTATTCGGTAGAAGTGTTCGACTTTTGTCAGGGATTCTTTCATCTTTATCAAAACAGTCGCTTAGAGATATTTGAAGAATATGTGATATAACAGGCGTGAAAACGATGATAGGGGGGATGATGATGATGATGATGATGATGATGATGATGATGATGATGATGATGATGATGATGATCACGACGACGACGACGACGACGACGACGACGACGACGACGATGATGATGATGATGATGATGATGATGATGATGATGATGATGATGACGATGACGATGATGATGATCATCATCATAATCATCATCATCATAATGAAAATAACAATAACGACGACGACGACGACGACGACGACGATGATGATGATGATGATGATGATGATGATGATGATGATGATGATGATGCAAGTATCTGGATTGTTCTTTACATCTATTATTCCATCCTTATTGCTATCATGCGTCCCAAACAGATGATCTTAATGATCTATTTGAGCTTGAAGAAATGAAAAAAAAAGTCACAGGGATGAAGATCAGGTGGCAAGAGAGGTTGTTTCAATATAATTATATTTCTTTATTCGCAGTTAGAGGTTCATTGTCCGTCACTTATTATCATGCCTCTATGCATGTTTTTATTTTCTACTGCAGTGCTATGAATTTAACAATTGTCCTGTTTTTAAATCTCCGAAACAGCCTCATGATAAACAGCGGATGATTATAACTAGCAAGCAAAGAAAAGGTGGCTCTATTTCCTAAAAAAAATAACAAAGAAAGGGGTGAATTACAGGCCAAGTAAACCTCTGTCTGATAAACGAGCAATTATTGAATAACTTGATAATAAAATATATTAACAAAAGAGAACTCTCGCTTCTTTTATTTTAAACCGTTAGTCCTCATATTCCATAAGCAATGTTTCTGGCAAAGGGAGAATAATCGTTGTTGCCGTTTTTTGGTTCGGAATTTATTAATACAACACTTGTTTTGGGCTAATTTTTTATCGTTCAGTTTTAGCCCCTTACATCAAGTGTTTTCATGCTTTGTCTGGAGTGATCCCCATTAAACAGAGCAGGTTAAAAAAAGTTAATAATGATAGTAACACGGTCGTTTTTCGCCCAGATCACACCTAACACCCTTAATCCTGTTATTTCCTTAGACAAAACTCGTATTCATATTTTAACGAACAGATTTGTTTTTTTTTTGTATTTATCGATTTGTATTTAAAAATTCAAACTTTCTGAAACGTTGCCAAATGATGACGCTGAAATTTTAAATTTTAACACAATTTTTGTTTCCATATAAAAAAATAAAGGGGGGGGCAGAAAATAAATTACCTCATCTGTTAAACATGTCAGAAGAACATCATTACAATTTTTTTTTTTTTTTTTCACCAAATTTTGGCATCGACAACTTTGCTGACTTGTGTACATTTGGTCGCGGGTGGGAAGCGGGGTGATTCTGACCCATCGGGTTTTCCTTGCTTGTTGTTGCTTTATTTTTATATTTTGTTTTGAACATTAAAAGCATTTTTACGCCAGGGAAATTTGAATGTCATCAAGAAAGGCCGAATAATTTAAAAAAATTTTATGAATGTTTGTAGCGTTTTTATTAAATATGAATCATTTCTACTCTTACATAAAAAGAACTTTGTCTCTGTGTCTGTGTGTCGGTGTATATGAGTTCGTTCCTCATGGACTCGAAAACGGCTGGGTCAAATTTTATGAAATTTCACACCAAGGTACTTAATGTGCCCAGCAGTGTCCTTGGATAGGTTTCGTATCGGAATGCCTTCGATAAGTATCGATAATCGATAATGGAAATAATCCGATGAAAGAAGTAGCAGTCGATTTTGACCAAAGATAACATCTTACCCGACTTACTATTACAAGTGTATTCGAGAAGTTTTATTACCAAACAAGCCGAAAGGTCAGATATATAAGATAATCAGTAGTTTCTTTGATATGACAGGGATGCGTTCGAAATGAATGCTTCTGTTTAAAGCACATATGCAACATGATATTTGCCTTTTTCATTTTAACCTTAAATTCATCAAGGACGGTAATTCAGTTATGCATAAAACAAAGCAAAACGCTATTTATTTATTTTCAAAATTGGCAATAGTTATACGCTATTTGCCTCCCTTTGAAACTAACCCTGTTTTTTTTGTTGTTGTTTTTTTTTGTTTTGTTTTTTTTTGTTAGTAAAACTTTTTATTTTCGCTAATATTCGTCAAAAACTGTTTTTTTGAATAATTATTTTTCTACCTCATTCGTTTTTCGTAACATTTGGATCTATTCATTGCTGTAAAATGACACTTAATTAGAGATCATTAATTTGCCTTGAAATTCAATATTAAAATCGTAGTGTAGTTGCATCTTAACATCTTTAAGGCGATCAAATGAACGTTCTGACATTCGGTTATACAATGCTCTCTCTCTCTCCCCTCTCCCCTCTCTCTCCCCTCTCCCTGTCTCTCTCTCTCTCTCTCTCTCTCTCTCTCTCTCTCTTGCTCTGACCGCTTACTATGTTATTCTCGTATTTGAAATTAATATGTGTTTCGTTCCCAACTGTACTGATATGCAGAAGTTCAAGTGTAATGTGAACAAGCATCTTGCTACTCATCTCCCTTCATAATGCGCCCATAAATTATGTCCTCGATAGTAGCCCCCTACTTCAAAGTGGCACTGTGCCTTGTTTATGGTGAAAATTGAATTTTTTTTTTTTTTTTTTAATTTCCATTAATTCTTGTGACCGGAAACCAAGAGGTAACATGCCATCCTATAGAGTCAAGGGTGTTATATTTTTATTTTTAATGTTTAAATCGATAGGATCGTCGCGTTAATCGCGTGAAATGAATTAGAGATTATTTTCCTCGGTGTAAACGTTGTGTAAGTTTGAATTGGAATTTGTCAGCTTAAGAAGCCAATACAACGCAATTTTTTTTTATAAACGGTCAACGGCCAACTAGCACTACGTGTGTTTGTGTGTATGTATGTGTGTTGGGGTGGAGAGGGCTCCTGTAAGTCGTGGTGAAGGCAACCTTTCTAGGATAAGCAAATCTCTGATTTAAAAAACCATAGACCGTATTTAAAGATAAAAAAAATCAATTTAGTTTCGAGGAATACCTTCTCATTAGGCGTGGAAACATTCTTATTCCTTTTTCATTCTTTTTCTTTGTGACATAAAAAAGAGCATTGCTTAAACAATGGTTGCTTTTCAAATATTCCAAGCAGACGGATCGTTGTGTGACTCGCATAAAATAAATTTGAGATTTTTCCTATGCCCGATAAAGACATATACTGTCGAAACTAAGTTGATTTTAATTGTTTTAACTAATTAACAAATAACGAAACCCAATTAAAGTGTGTTTAATTAAGGAACAAAGTTATGATATACTAGCATGGGTGCCCGACGTTGTCCTGGTGTTTGGAAATGTGTGTTGAGCAAAAAAAAAGTGATACTAGGCAGGCAGGCTCGAACCCGTACCGCGAAAGAGGAAAAGAATGTGAAAAATAAGAGAATAACATAGTAAGCGGCCAGAGAGAGAGAAAGAGAGAGAGAGAGAGAGAGAGAGAGAGAGAGCATTGTATAGTCGAAAGTCAGAAGGTTCATATCGCTAGCGGAAGTGACGTAGGTTTAAATTAAGGCTAGACAATCGAAAAGAGGGGATGACTTTCGAAAATATCGGCGAAAAAAAGCGACCCCTCCCTGTAGAAAAGTGACCAGTTGAGGGTGAAGAAATTAATATTTTTAGCCATTTTTCGGTATTTTTCGTCTGAAGGATCGAGCTTCGAGACGATATTGATCTTGTGAAAATCTATCGCCCCTGTCGAAAGTTTTAGGTAGACATACAAACATACATACATACATTTATATAAATATAGTTCGGTAGCTCAAATTTTCGAACCAAGCCGATTAAAAAGTTTGCCTTATCTCTGAATACCCTTTATGTAAAATTTCAAATCCTTAGACCAGAAATTGACTGAGTAATTTGGTAGAGACCGCAATGGTCAAATTTTTTTTTAACTTTGACCCCTATTATGACCCCTTAACATTCATTGTTTTGGACTCAAATCAAGTTATTAAGTTAATTCTATGTCCAAGGAATCTAAATCTAAAATTTCAAGTGTGCAGACCGAAAATTGTCGGAGGAGTTTATTAGAGTTCTCAAAGGTCAAATCGTTGAACTTTGACCCCTTAAAAGCTCTTTTTATGTAATAGTAGAAATGGTTATAAAAAAAAAACCGCTACAAGGAGGTTCGAACATTCATAAACATTTAAAATTATTCGGCCTTTTTTGATGACATTCAAATTTCCCTGGTGTAAAAACGCTTTTAATGTTTAAGTCATGAATTAAAAATAATGCAACAACAAGCAATCCAATTAAATTTGCATCACGCGTTCAGAAAAATCTCTAATATATTTATATAAATGTGTGCGTATGTATGTATGTACGTATGTATGTATGTATGTATGTATGTATGTATGTATGTATGTAATCCTTCACGTCAAGTCATGTCATATGCTACTGATACCATGTAACCCAGTACTACCTGCCTCATGGTCGGGTCACCGGCGACTAAACTGGTTCCTCCATTAGCCTTGTTTGGTGAGGAGGGTGGCTAGTCTCCCTGAAGTATTAAAAACAAGACCTTCCAACGGGCGAATAAACTCTTTTTCGGGGTCAACGACCAACTAGCACTACGTGTGTTTGTGTGTATGTATGTATGTGTTGGAGTGGAGAGGGCTCTCGTAAGTCGTGGTGAAGGCAACCTTTCTAGGAGAAGCAAATCTCTGATTTAAAAAAACCATAAAGCGGGAGACCAGTGCCCGCATTAAGCTGGTCTGCAGTTTAACTTGTTGCTGGCTATCTTGCTCTTGCTTGTTGCTGGATCTCAACATTTTGACCCGAAAGAGAGACTTAGCTGCCGTACAAAGCTAAGACTCTGTAACATCATCTGTGTATAGATATTTTCTCAGGTATTTGTCTATTAAAGTGGTCATGTGGCGATGGAAGTAATTTTGGGGCTGATGGACTTTAAGTGTTTGAGGGAGTGGCACTCGTCTGACAAGACGTTGCAATCATCATCATGTAATCCTTCTCCTCGGAAGAGAAGGACCAAAGTTATCCAAAATGCAAAATAAAAAAGCTTAATGACATTTAAATATAAAATGAGTATGAGAGAATAGGATAATATGGTATATACAAGGTAGAACGATAGAATTATCGCCCAGAAAAGACATGATTCCATTTCCGTTTGATGAAAACCGGTTTTTTGTTGCAAACTATCTACTACTTGGCATGTTGTGTACAAATCCCAAGAGCGATAGGAAACTTCTATCATGTCTGAAAGTGACACAATGTTTAACGAGTAAGATCGGAGATGTGCAGTTGTACAACTCATTTTCTCTACCGATCCAAGTTATAAAAACAGGACCATTGCCAGCACCCTAAAACGCATCCCCTGGATTGCTACGAATAACAAGGAAATACCCAGTATAATTAAAACAAATTTCCTGGACATGGTTATGGTTTTTGGTGCAATCAGGTGGCCACTGGCAGACAATGGCTGTGGCAGCAGGACACTGCGCCGGTCCACAAGTCCAGAGAGACACAGGCTTGGCTTCAGAAAGTGTGCTACGACTTTGTACCCTTCTCCCAATGGTCCCCCGCCTCCCCCAACCTGAACTCACTGGACTACTTCGTTTGGTCATACGTCGACAACATCACCAACATGTCCTTCCACAACACTAAAGTCAGCCTAAATCACGCTATGTGCCGACGCTTGTGGAAAAGACATGCTCTCAGTTTCGGGCCCGTATCCAAGCGGTGATTGAAGCTGGAGGCGGCTACATTGAATAGATGTCACATTGACTTTTTACTAAAAGTTTTAAAATAAAGCTGTGGTGTCGTTTTCTGTAGGGCGACTCTTTTATAGTTCCACCATGTAGTAATTAAAAGTAGTTACAACATATAAAGGTAAATAGGAGGAGCAGTATATATGCAGGTGATACTAGAAAAAAATCATAACACACTATGAAATAATGGGGAACACTAAACAGCAAACAGGGAAACGCAGAAATACATATATAAATAGATAAAATAGATTTTTAAAAAACGCTCTGAAAGTGGAAGAAAATGGGGATAAAAGAATGTTCAAAATAAGTTCCGAAATAAAATTCAAAAATAAAAAATAATAATATAATATAAAATAAAATAAAAATAAAAATAAACTCTTTAGAAGGACTTTTCTAATTTAATAAGTTTTGCTTTGTTAAAGATTTACTCTTTGATAACATAATTATATATATATGTATATGTACATATCTATATATACACACACATACATATATATATATATATATATATATATATATGTGTGTGTGTGTGTGTGTGTGTGTGTGTGTGTGTGTGTGTGTGTGTTAGGTTGCTGCAAAAATAATGTCGTTTTTCTACTTGAAATCAAACGTCAAAAAACATTATTTTTGCACCAAACTAATATATATATATATATATATATATATATATATATATATATATATATATAGTTAGTTGTCTAACTGATGAGCCCAAATGAGGGCGAAACTCGAGTCTTGGACTTCCGGTACGTTGACTGCCATGGCTCTTGTGAGCTGCGACGTTGTTTAGCTGTGGAATTTATTATACAATCTCTCACATTCTGAATATATATATATAAATATATATATATATATGTGTATGTGTCTGTGTGTGTATATATATATATATATATATATATATGGAAAACGTGTGATATACGTTTATAAGGCAAATTATTATAACGTAAAATTTTGTAAAAGAAACGAAAATTATTTGTTTACAATTAATATTTCGACGTAATACGCCATCATCAGATTAATTTTTTTTTCTCGCCATGTTGATAGAGTAGTATAGAATCAGCGTGACGTGATATTTTCTAATGTCCGCAAGATTGCATCGTAGGATAGTCAAAGTTGTGTTGAGAGAGTAGAGGAAGAAAGAAAAGAAAAAGCGGGGAGGAGAAAGAGATAATAGAAGATCGGAACCACATCGCTACCGTCGGTTTCAAATGCAAGCAAAGTTTTTTTTTGTGTTATTGTTGTTTTTTTGTTTGTTTTGTTTGTTTGTTTTTAGAGAACTTTTTGCTTCATATTTATTTTAATTTTAATATTTAGCTTCCACAAGACCGGAAGTAAAAAGTAGTAAACGGGAACCAAAATACTTAAATTTCCAAATTAAAGAAATCAAACATTTTTTTTTTCACTTAACGACGAATATATCGACAAAATTGCCCGTAGAAATCCAATATTAAACATTTAAAAGAGTTGGTAAAAATGAAATATCACAGATAGCGTGCGAAACGCCTTTTCCGGAAAGACCACTACTACTATGTTAGAATTTGAAACAGACGTTACAAATGTTGTTCTAATCTTCTCTGATGGAAATGTCATCCTAACCTTATATATATATATATATATATATATATATATATATATATATATATATATATATATATATATATATGTATATATATATATATATATATATATATATATATATATGTTTACTGTATTTTGGGGAAAGAGTTCCGACAAAGTGCTCGATTACAAAGAAAAACTTTTTCGATATAAGAGCTAAATATTTGTTTATTAATTATACAGAAGTACAGAAAAACGTTGGTACCGTCTGTTTCAAGCCCAACACAATAATGTTCAGCTCTCGTCAGCCATCTTGTTTTCTCTTAAGCTCGGGCGTTTGGAAAATGTCAAGATGGCTGACAAGAGCTGAACATTATTTACGTGTTACCATTAACGGTTTCTCGTTGTGTTGGGCTTGAAACCGACGGTACCAATGTTTTTCTGTACTTCTGTATAATTAATAAACACACACACACACACACACATATATATATATATATATATATATATATATATATATATATATATATATATATATATATATATATATATACCGTACTTCCTATCTTGGGTCGAGAAAATTGGGAAGTGATACAAACTACTATTA